>NC_057711.1:24060355-24075573 GCF_004010195.1 Chiloscyllium plagiosum | reverse complement strand
GGTCAGAGAGGAGGGTGGAGTGGATAGCTGGGAAGGGAGATTGGCAGATGGGACAGGTCATGAGGACAGTGTTGAGCTGGAAGGTTGGAAATGAGGTAAGGTGGGAGGAGGGGGAATGAGGAAACTGGTGAAGTACTAGGGTTGAAGTGTTCCGAGGTGGAAGATAAGGTGTTCTTCCTCCAGGCGTCGGGTGGTGAGGGTGCGGTAGTGGAGGAGGCCCAGGACCTCCATGTCCTCGGCAGAGATGAGTTGAAATGTTGGGCCACGGGGCGGTGGGGTTGATTGGTGCGGATGTCCCAGAGATGTTCCCTGAAGCACTCTGCGAGGAAGCGTCCAATCTCCCCAATGTAGAGGATTCTACATCGGGAGCAACAGATACAATAAATGACATTGGTGGATGTACAAGTGAAACTTTGATAGATGTGGAAGGCTCCTTTGGGGCCTTGGATGGTGGTGACGGAGGTGGTGTGGGCGCAGGCTTTGCAATTCCTGCAGTGGTAGGAGAGGGTGCCAGGACAGGAGGGTGGTTTGTTGGGGGGTGTGGACCTGACCAGGTAGTCATGGACGGAATGGTCTTTGCAGAAAGTGGAAAGGGGTGGGGAGGGAAATATATCTCTGGTGTTGGAGTCCATTTGGAGGTAGCGGAAATTTCGGTAGATGATATGGTTAATGCGAAGGTTGGTAGGGTGGAAAATGAGGACCGGGGGGTTCAGTTCTTTTTATGGTTGGAGGGGTGGGGTTTGAGGACGGAGGTGTGGGATGTGGATGAGATGCGTTGGAGGGCATCTTCATCCACATGAGAAGGGAAATTGCGATGCAGGGTGTGGATGAAATGCGTATGAAGAAATTAGATTGGTTTTGGATTTTATACACTAGTGTTCAGAAAAATGACAGGTGTCTCATAGGAACCTATACAATTTGTAACAGGACTAGATGTTCCTAATGAGTGGGGAGTCCAGAACCAGTGGTCACAGTTCAAGGCCATTTAGAACTCAGATGAGAGATTTCTTCATTCTGATTTTGGGGAGCCTGTGAAATTCTCTGCTGCAGAAAGTGGTTGAGCCAAAACACCAAATGTCTTCAAGGAGTTAGATACAGCTCTTAGAGCTAAAGGGATCAAAGGCAATGGGGAGAAGGGACTGGGGTACTGCGTTAGATGATCAGCCCTGAGTATATTGAATGGGAGAGCAGGCTCAAAGGGTCCCATGACCTTCTTCTGCTCATGTTTTCTATGGTTAGTCCCCTAAATCCAAGAAGTACTCTGAAATAAAATCTCATGAACTGCCCTAAAAACAAATTAACTGCTGCATCTCCTCAGAATGAGCAGTTAACACATTAATTATTCAGTTGAAATGTCCATAAAGAACCTGAGCTTTGCTCACTTTTTATTCTTCACTAAAATTAGTCAAATACAGATATCCAGTCAAATGAGAACACCTTCCTGTAATTTGTATATCAAAAAATAATACTCATATACTATTCAATTAATATTGGGTTACCATTTCATTTGAATAATTCTCTATTCATCTTTGTTTTGAATACAAATTTTTACATTCCTTTCCAAGCTCTACATAACTCCAGCAAGCCTCATGCTCTGAATTCCCTCCACTCTAATTTAGTGATTTCCTCTTTTACATTCTATGTAATTATTTGGTTCCCTGACAGCAAGTTACTAATGATTATTCCCTCCATCTGTTGAGGTAGGTTCCTTGTTTATGTCTAAGCCATAAATGATTTCATCATCTTGTCTGGGTTCTGTCATGACTAATTAGTCTAATTTAAATTAAAAATCACAACACCAGGTTATAGTCCAACAGGTTTATTTGGAAGCACACTAGCTTTCGGAGCGCGGTCCTTCATCAGGTGATAGTGGAGGGCTCGATCGTAACACAGAATTTATAGCAAAAATTTACAGTGTGATGTAACTGAAATTATCCATTGAAAAAATGATTGTCTGTTAAGCCTTTCATCTGTTAGAATACAGTGATAGTTTCACTTCTTTCATGTGTAAATCACAAAACCTATTTTTTAAAAGTTGCATTCTCGGGTTAGCTGTTAACAATAGTGATAGACAATATGTTGAAGGTGTTAGCCCCCTGTGTTCTCTGTCTATGCCATGATGTTTAGGTTGTTATCTCACTTTTTAGATTAGAATCAGAGTTTTACATAAATTCATGCAGTTTTTGAGCTCAGTGTTCTAAATGAATGCATGCAGTTTTTGAGCAAAGTAACTCTGCAAGTACAAATTCACCCCACAAAATATATGTGTGCATGTGAGTCTTTGTCTATCTGTGTGTGTCTGTCTGGGGTGGGGGTTGTGAGTGAGAAAGTGAGAAAGTGTGTGTGTGTGTGTGTGTGTGCACACACAGTGTCTTAAGTCTGTGAGGGGGTGCATGTGTGAGTGTGTGTGTCTATAAGGGTGTGTATGGGTGTCTGTGTGCGCGCCTGTGTGTACCTGTCTCCGTGTGTATGTAAGAGAGTGTGTGCAGGAATATCTGGACGTGTGCATAGTGCAATGGTGATCACCTGTAATGTGACATGAACCCATGGTCCCCGTTGAGGCCCTCCCCATGGGTACCGAACTTAGCTACCAGCCTCCACTCGGCCACTTTTCTCTGCTGCCTGTCCTGAAGTCCACCTTGGAGGATGGTCACCCGAAGGTCCGAGGCTGAATGTCCTGGACCACTGAAGTGTTCCCCAACTGGGAGGGAACCCTCCTGTCTGTTGATTGTCGTGCGGTGCCCATTCATCTGTTGTCGTAGCCTTTGCTCCGTTTCCCCAATGTACCATGCCTCCGGGCATCCTCCAAATCATAGTCTAATTTAGGATTGACTAGGGTGTTCACAGAACTGGCAATCCATACTTGTGCTGTTAATACTCATGGAAACTACTGCAGCTCTTGTGCCACCTCTGCGTACATGGTGTTGAGAGTTTGGGGGGGATACCTCTCAAAAACATGTTGAGCTAAACTTCAATGTTTGCCTCCACGTGGACTGATTGGCTACAGTAACTTTCCAAGTATCTATGTATCATTTATACCGAACACTTTGCTGTCAGTTCACCAAGGCAATTCTCCACAGGACATCTGCTTGGGCATTCCATACAGAAGACATGACCTGCCTATCTGAGCTAAAATTTCTGCTATGCAGTTTCCAAGTTGTTGAGCCCAGCATGATGGATAGCCCTGTTATTTATGATGTTGTCTTGCCATCAAATTCTTGAGGGAATTCAGGTATTTTTAAAACATTCCTGAGCTTTGCTATAGTGCTTGTAGCTAATTTAGAATTTTGTATCATACAACAAGGGCAAAGTTCTTTTGATTTTCATCTTCAATTTAATGCCATGCTATTTGCTGGTATAATCATGGAGCCTGCTGGATTCAGAATTTGCTTTGTGGATTCATGCTTAGATATCTTAATTGAGAACAGACCACAATTATACAAGAGCCTTTCTACAGGCTGGAGATTAGTGATGTCGACTCTTACTACTAGTGCTTCATAGTCTGACTAGTACTGGCTAAATGGTGACCTCAATTCAGGCCATGTTGATTTAGAGATCAAAACCTTTTAACGCACTTAAGAATTTGTTTGCCATAATCTAAAAATCGTCCTTGTTGCTAATTGGAGCAGTATTATCTCTGTTCAAAAGCAAAGAGAGCTTCCCGAGTGACTTTGCAGAGCCATGCAGTCTGGACAGATTGAAGAACCTCATTGAGTTTTGTTCAATGTTGCTGCTTGACAGCATGTCTCCAGTGGCTTCCTTAAGCATTGCAGAAATTGAAAGGTTGGGGAAGGAGGCTTCCATCTCTATCATCACCATGAACACCATACCTTGGCTTCTGAAATTCCTAGTTGCTTATTTTGCCATCTCACTCCTAGCTTTCAAATCCCCCTTTCAATGTGCTAAGTTTCTTAATGATCCCCTTTTCTCACTGTCTACTATTTCTCCTCCTCAATCAGAAACATTCTTATAAATCTTCCTACACTTAAGGAAAAATACATTGTTGAAAGAATTATAGCAGCTATTAAATACGCAGTTTACAAAAGAGGGCAGAAAACAGTAGATGTGAAATTTTTAATATTAAAAATTACAAATCAAAATGGTTAACAGTTACAAGGATTTGTTTTACACACCATTTTTTGAAACAAACTTACATTGACATATAAAGCCTACATCAAATCTAGCATAGAAAACCACTAACAAATTAATAAAAGATTAGAAGCATTAACAGGAATTCACTGTACCATACTGTAGTCGGTAAAGGTGCATCAGTAGATTGCTTGAACAAATGTGTTGCCAGCAGTAGACAGCAATTCTGTACAAATTCTGACTACTAAGTTTTCACAAAATGGTACACAGTGCTGGTCCTGTAATAAACAGTGTAGTAACCTGAAGGTTTTCTATTTACAGAGAGCTCTGCCAATTTACATTTAAATCAGCCTCAGTATCTTTATGGCTGGAGCAGAACCTGGTAAGGACCACTGGTGGTCAGAATTCACAGACGAGACAGCTTTTAAATTCAAACAAGCAGTATGTCAAATTGGTACATGCTGGCCATTAAATTCAAATGTAATAGACGTAAAAGCTACTAAACTGAAATTGGGACTCTCTTGTTTGGCGTCTCCCATTTTGGCATAAACTTTCCTTACAATATTCACTGGAATACAATAAAAACAACCCTATATAATATCTTTAAATTCAATAAGCAACCAATTGGTCACAGCATTTTAAAACAACCCAAATCTACACCTTGAATTTTGTTACTAAAATTAAATTAATTCTTCTAATATTGCATTATCTGTTCAGTCCATAGAATAATGCAAGAAATCTGTTTAAGAATTAACTTCTAACCTTATCAGTGCATTAAGGATTATAGGATATAACTGTCATAACATTTAAGCTCTATACTGAAAATTAGAATCCTGAAACACAAGTATTTTATATTTAAACAGACTGCATGGTTTTACCTAGAATAGTGTGCACAGTTCTGGTTGCCCTGTTATAGGAAAGATATTATTAAACTGGACAGGGCTCAGAAAGGATTTACCAGGGTTTTGCCAGGAATGGAGGGTTTTAAATATAAAAGGACTGGAAAAGCTGGGACTTTTTTCACCGCAGCGTAGGAGATAGAGGGTGACATTACTGAGATTTACAGAATCATGATAAGTATAGTTAAGATAAATGCCAAGGGTCTTTTGCCTAGGCCTGGGCGAGTTCAAAACTAGAGAACAGATTTTTAAGGTGAGAGGAAAAAGATTTTAAAAAGACATGAGGGGCATTTGTTTTTTTGATTCCTGGACTGAAGGTTGGTTTCCATTCTGTCTGACTCTATGACTCTAACATAATTTGACATTCACATTTTAGGAAATGTCTCATTAACCTCCCTTTAGTTACTTTCATACCCCCCTGAAGGATTTACATTTATGCATTTATATCAATCATTTTACAAACCCATTATTTTACACAGACAGAATGCTGTTAAGTCACTTTCACAATGACACAGATAGCCCCAGCAACATACCATG
Organism: Chiloscyllium plagiosum; assembly: GCF_004010195.1. Taxonomy (NCBI): domain Eukaryota; kingdom Metazoa; phylum Chordata; class Chondrichthyes; order Orectolobiformes; family Hemiscylliidae; genus Chiloscyllium; species Chiloscyllium plagiosum. Next base: position 24,070,048 of record NC_057711.1, on the reverse strand, counting down.
CATTCTCTTAAGCTGTGTTAGCACTTGATCACTTCATGGCTCATTGTTACAAGTGCATAATCTTAAAAATTATTATGTACTACGATTGTAACTTCAAGTTTATATTATTCTGGGGAGTTGTGGAGTCTGATTTTAAATGTAGATAATTAAAAGAAGATTAGTCTAGATATCTGACAGACAGGCCTGGGGTAACCATGGGTCAAAGAGCATCAAGATGGTGAAATGTGAGTGTTAAAAATTGAACAATATTACTTCTCTCTTCAGGGAACTGTAGGCTCAGGAGAGGTTTAAATTATTCATGTAGTTACACCAAAATAAAGGATGGCTTTATAGCAACTTGTAAACATGGAGGGTTTTACATTTTAAATTTTCTTTTATCTGAGAAATAAAGTTCAACTGGTTCTGAAACCGACCAGCTATCACATGACCATGGAGATGGCTGAGAGGGGAAGATTCCTGGTTTAATACATTTCTGTCTTCACAATCTGTGAGACAGTTACTCTGTGCCTACCCCATACAAGAAGGAACAAGGTGGTCATCAGGAACCAGGGGTATTTCTGATTTGGAGTTACTGCACAGGAATTACAACTGAGACCTTGCTCAGAATGAAAAATCTAAAACGGATGAGAAATAAAGCACTATCAAGTTAACCTACTGAAGACAGAAGAGATCAACAGTGGAATCCCTGCAGAAAATGAGAATTCTCAAAGTCTTAAGATCCAAACCTGGGACACGAAAGAGGATCACTGAATTCCTGGGCATTCTCACAACTCATTTGGTTATGATTGGTTCCAGGAGAATTAAGTAACCACTCCAAAACTTTCATGTTAAAAGGGATTCTTGGCTAAAAGTAAAAGTAGGATGGGAGCAGTTCTGTTCAGATTTTTGATGTAGTTACAGGGACCTATGAAATATATTATTAGTAGTGTTTTTAATTTGAAATCTGTCACTGTAACAGTTGTTTAAAACATGGAATTTTGTTTAATCATTATTGGTCTGTATGGAGATTGTAACATTTTATTCAAGTTTGAAAATATAAAAGCTTAGCATCAACTCAATTTTCAATTTATTTAACCAAATTTGTGTGCTATTAACTAACTGCTGTGTATTTAAAATAAGCAGTAACAGGGATTCAGTACAAAAGAGTTTTAACCTAATTAAAGTAGTCACTTGGAATATCACACACAAAAACAATAATAATTTGAAAATTCAAAATTAAATGTCTTGTAGCCAATTCTCATGAAATGCCATATGAACTCTGTTCCTTGCTCCATGATACTCCCTGAAATGCTGAGTTTTCTGAAATAATTTTCTGGTCAATGAAAGTCTACTTAACTTCAATAACATCAAGTTATCTTAAATTGTTCACAACACAAAATGTCCAATTGTCTGTAGATCAATATACATTTCATCTAAACCTTTTAATTAGAAAAATGACAGAACATTGGCATTTATATTTAAAACATTTAGATGGATCACAAAGCTGGAAGCAGAACTAAGATCCCTAGAGAGTCAAGAACAGAAAAATCTTTTTAAGGTTCAGTTCTGATTTCTGCCTGTCATTTTTTTTCATTTTTTAAAGTACACATGCTCAAAAAAGCATTTTTCATTGACATACTCTTGTACAGATATTAAAATTGCTTAAGTAAAGCTCGATTATTTCAGTACTGCAAAATGAATGCTTACAATTAGGCTTTGGATAACTTTGAACTATTCTATGATGAAAATTTCAATTAATTTTAAATGGAGCACCACTCTTCTGCATAGAACCCTTCTCTAGTGGCAAAAATTAGGCTCCTCAGAGATCATTGCTTGGACCACTGCTGTTCACTATTCACACAAACAATGTTCAAAATCACACAACATCAGGTTATAGTCCAACAGGTTTATTTAGAAGCACTAGCTTTCTGAGCCCTGCTCCTTCATTGGTTGGTTTTAAATTTTTTTTCTAATTAGAGTCATAGAGGAGAATAAGATTATAGGACACAGAATTTATAGCAAAAGTTTACAGTGTGATGTAACTGAAATTATATATTGAGAAAAGATTTGGATTGTTTGTTAAGACTCTCATCTTTTAGAATGACCATGTTAGTTTCAGTTCTTTCAATTGTAAATCACAAAACTTTTTTTTAAAAGTTACATTCTCAAGTGAACTTTAACAACTGGTGTCATGTCGGCCCAGATATTGTATTTCCCTGTGTGAGGTTGTCTGTGCCACAATGGTCAGACTGATTTTACTTTGCTCAAAAACTACATGAATCCATGTAAGATTCTGTAAATCCGTTTTTTAGATTAGCATCAGTCTGACCATTGTGGCACAGATAGCCTCACACAAGGAAGCTCACACCTTCAATACATTATCTGGGTCAACATGACGCCAATTGTTAAAGTTCACTTGAGAATGTAACCTTTTAAAAAAGTTTTGTGATTTACATATGAAAGAACTGAAACCAACATGGTCATTCTAAAAGGTGAGAGACTTAACAAACAATCCAGGTCTTTTGCAATACATAATTTCAGTTACATTGCACTGTAAACTTTTGCTATAAATTCTGTGTCCTACATTCTTATTCTCCACAACCACCTGATAAAGGAGCAGCGCTCCAAAACCTAGTGCTTCCTAATGAACCTGTTTGTCTATAACCTGGTGTTGTGTGATATTTAATTTTGTACACCCCTGTCCAACAACGGCAACTCTAAATCATGACACACAATTTAAACTAAACTTGAGAATCAAAAATACAATTACAAAATTAGGGGTTTGGCGCACCATTTTAGGAAGGTCTAACATAGAGGAAGACGAGGACAATATAGAGGAGGTCATTAATAAACTTTGATTTTTGTGTGTCACTGCCAAATGCAATTCAACATCTTATGAGGTCGTACATTTGTGTGTGAAGAATGAGGCCTCATATTCTTGGAACGCAAGTGTTAAGAGGACAGAAGATGGGAGCAGATGGATTGGGTGCAGGGGGTTGAGTGAAATAGGCAGACAATCAGAAACTAGTAACACAGGTTAACAAAGAAAAACATACACAAAACACTGGATTCATTTCTAGAAGGGTGGAACTGAAAATCAGGCAACTTGTGTTCAATCTGCAAAGACCATGATTATAACACTGCTGAAATACTGTGAACAGTTCTGGTCTCCATATTATTAAAGTAAGATGATAGAAGGATAAACAAAGCATAAACAAAGACATGAACATATTGAGAAGAATGCCCTTTGTGTTGTAAATATTGTAAAAATGGGTGGTGGGGGGGGGGGGGGGTGATGTCTCTCAATGTCTATGATGCAAACCCATTTTCCATTACATTTATAACCTGAATTCAAAAACATTCTCCCAAGAAAAGTTTAAGTGTGTCCAATTCTTAGTGCCACACTTTAGGAAGGATGTGAATGTATCAGAGAAATTGCAAAACTATTCTCGAATTTGGTTCCAGTATTAGGAGCTTCACTAGTGAAGTTAGATTTGAGAAATTAGTATTGTTCTCATTGGAAAAGAGAAGGATGAAGTGAGAGTTAGAATGAACTGCTGGACAGTATAGTACAGGCAGGTTCAGTTGACACATTCAGAAGGGAAATAGATTGCTATTTGAATAGAAAGAATGTACAGAGTTATGACAAGACAGCTGGGGAATGTCACTAAGAGACATGCTCATTCTGACTGGCAGTGCAGGCATACAGGGCTGAATACCCTCCTTCTACACCGTAACAATTCTGTGAATTACTTTAGTTGTGTGTCTAATTTCTCCCAAAATCAGTAATGTGTCTGCTAATCCTTGATTCTAAGTTAATCTTTAATAAAGGACTTATTTACTTTAACATTTGTACATTATGGAATCCTTACCTTTATATTATCTTTCACTACACAGGATTCAAAACGTTTAAAACCAGAATGGTTATATTAAACTTTTATATAAGTCACTAGTTAAGTCTCAGGAGCAGTAGTTTCTTCATTGTTGACATCACATTTTAGAAAGACTTTGAGAGATAAAGTTACCATCATCCTTCCAGAGCACAGGGCTATTCTCTTGTTAGAGAGAGTTTTAACTGGAAGGTTACCAGGCGAGAGGAAAGATTAAGAGGGGGAAGAGTCCTTGATGGTAACCTCAGCCAGAAAGGGAACTGAACTCACATTGATGGTGTGACTCTGAATTGAAAAACAACCTTCCAATCAACTGAGCTTCTAAATGCCAGTTGATCACCCTGATGGTATGTCATTAAAAATACTCTTCCTACACAATTCGTCACAAATAATTAAAAAAATCTATCACTTCACTTCTGTTTTCAACAGTGAAAAGAGAGAGACAACACACTAAAACTTCCCTAATCCATTCCAATTAACCAAAATCATCTGATGAATGTAGGCTATGACCTAGAGGGGTTAAAGCCAAAACCTTGCATTCAAACGAAAGCACAAAATAATGCAACAGTGAAAATCTTTGGTCTCTTCCCTCCACTGCCTAGCTTGTTAATAGCCTGCTCATCAAGGCATGTACAGTATCAATTAAAACAGAATTAAAATATATTTTGATCATAGAGTCCATTGAGAATCTTACAATTATACTTCACATTACACAGGTTTTGTCAGGTATTGAAAAGGTATTGGGGGGTAAATTAATATCTGGGTATTTGGGGTTTGTATTAATAATATAAACTGGGATGGGGATAAATTAATATCTGGGTATTTGGGGTTTACATTAATAATATAATTTTTTCAAGAAATTAAGACACTAACTATTTTGGGTTCAATTTCAATGCTACATCCATTCCATAACTTGTACACATCTGCCTTTCAGTTCCCATCATTTAAACTCAGCTGTTGATACAAGGTTTAGCAGTTATTCCTTATGATGCAACAACATTCACTGACTAGGATTATTTACAAAGTCTATAGTTTGCTCTGGTGATTCTGTTAATAAGAAAGCATTTGCAATCTAACACAGTAGTCGTATTAATTCAATATCTAAGTGTTTCAATTTGTAAGTTCCGAATTGGTTTTATTTAAAATTGCAATGGTATCAAATGTTTACCTTGACTAAATGTGTGGGTAAGACATGGAAATATTGGCTGACACATTAAATTAACAAACTAGAAGCAGAAACTATATATTAAAAAAAAATTAAAATTTCACACAAGTAAAAAAAAATCTTAAAACTAATTCTACATAATCATTTGGACTCTTGATGGTGCTATTATGTTTCTTTAATGGGAAAATGACAGATTATAATAATGTTTACAAGCAATAGAAAATAAAATATTAAAAGGGTGAACATTTCTGTCTCGAGTGAAAAGTGAGAAGCCAAGAACAGGCAATGATGTATCTTGCATTAGGTTGTATAAAATTCATTTAAAGCAAACTTTAGAACAGAATATGTAATTTTAAATCAAATTCAGAATTTATGTCAGTTGGATCATTGCTTTCACTGGACCGCCACATCAGTTTAGGGTTAGGAATGATATTTCTTCAATCAAAATAAAATTGGCTGATTTGCAAACAAAATTCACTTGATGGTCCACCTAATTTGAAACATCAGTCGAGTAGTTAAATTTAAGTCAATAAAAGCAGCACTATGGTGTGTTCATAATCTTCACCCTGAAATAAGTAGTGTGCTTTATTTCTGACTTTTATTTAGTTTGAAGTATTCATGGTTCTCTGACCAAAGGTGTGCTAACTTGCTAGGCTGCCAAAAGACTGGTCAGATGCCTGAATCTTTTCTCTTCCTGGTTAAATGACCATCCTATTTTTTTATTCAGTTTCAGTGCTTTTACCTAGATTTTAGGGACCAAATCCATAAACCTACACTTCTAGCACTTTTGAATCAATTGATAGCTAACAAATTAATTCAACCATTTTCTAGCATCTGCAGAATTTTGCTTTTATCTGATAATTTATAAATACATATTGTGGAGGTTATCCTTAAGGGGTAGGTAGACAGTGTTCTTTTGAAATTAAGTCATATTGCTGGGATGGAATAAGAGGGCACTTCAATCAGTACCTGGACACAATGATGGAGTATCAAAGAGGCTCTGTTACACACTTTACAAAAAAAAAGCAAGACACATTCTTTTTCCTTTAAAATAATTCAAGTAGTCACAAGAACAAACTTGAAGGAGACTTCAAGATCAATAGTACTTATTCATATTAGATTTGCACCAATAGCCCAGAAAAAAAACTTTTGACCATAATATTTCTTTCAATTTTAGAAACTGTAAGGCACTGCAGTTTTCAGTTTTTCTCTCAAACAAAATAAACAACTAACTACAACTGCAATATGTGCCTTTTACAATCAAGTAATACAAGAATTCTGTTGTGTTTTTCTAAATATATACACACACACACAAAGCACTTTTCCAATTACTTCATTAGAAATATTTACAAAATGCTTCTGTTTTTTACCTTGTACTAGGTTCTGAGGGATTGACTAATGCAGGAGCTAGGTTTAACCGATATGACTCTTCACTCAAAAGTACTAAATCCTCAATTTCACTTCCTTTGAATTTTCTTTTACATATCTTCACCGTAACTCTATGCTTCAAGAACAATTTCATTGCCTCTTTTGCCGCCATGTCTTTGGCACTCACTTTACATTTTCCATATCCTGTTGCCAAATAGACAGCCTTGCACCTTAGTTCACAAACAATCCCTTCACGTGCAGAACTTTGTGGTAAATGCAATTCAGAAATATCTTTCAGGGGAACACACACACTTTCAAGAGTCCCCTTTACTGACTGTATGCAGTTAGTTAAAATGTTCAAATGGTTAAGCTCATTGCTGAAACCACCAGCCGACACCAACTTCCAAGCTATAGCTTTGTAGAGTTTGTTGTAAAATGTCTGCTTCTCTTTTATAGCTTCAGGGGTTAAACTGACCACTGTTATGGGGGTCTTGCAGCTTTCCGAAACAGGAGGCTGTACAGCCTTTTGGGAATTGCCCATTGAGGCAGGGCGATCAACAATGTCTGGCTGAATATTGGACTTAACTTCTGCAGAATTAGATGAGAAATTCTTGGTTTGCGCTGGAGTGTCAGGCTGATGCAGCAGTGTCTTCTGTTGGTTCACAGGAACCTGTGTAGGAGCACTAACTTTCTTCACTCCAGTCTCTTTTGAGACTTGTCGGACCTCCTTTTGATTCAAACTGGTGGATGGTGCCATACAGACTGGAGCTTCAACCGGAGGTTCAGATACAGGAGTTGATGGTCCACTAGCAGGAAAGCCATCCAGGCCTGGGATCCTGGTGTCGTCAATGTCTTGGCTGCCGTTACCAGTGCATTCAGGTGTTGTATCAATTTCCATGCAAGTATCTTTCTCATCCGCCATTTTTGGCGTAGGAAGTTGTTCTTTTATCTTTTCTGTTAAAATAAACATAATTATGTAGTGTAGTATGCTTCAAATTGAAGAGTAGTTTTTAAAAGGCATAAGATTTCATAGTTGTGGAGTAGGGTTAGCGTTATTTCATTCTTTTCTTTTAAAAGCTACCAGTTGAAATAGATAATATTTAAAAGGATTATTGATATACAATGGCTGATTTTTTTTAAAAAAGGAATCACATTCTTCAAAGTGTATGTAATTAAATGTCACTATAAACTAGTGACCTAAGACTTCTACTGTATGGATTTATGGAGTCTCCCTGGACTTTGGAATTTAAGCTCCCCAACTCTACATGATTTTTTCAAAAATAAACTCAATTGATTGTTTATAATCAAAGAAGCAATGTGGAAAATTGATCAGCTCCATTTAATTGACTCTTCCTAGTACTCACCTTTCCTTTGTTCAAAAGCAGGCATGTAAATTTTGCATTTTACCTATTGATGCTAGATACATTATGCTAAATTAGTATTGTCGTGACGTTTACCTGCGGTCCATACCAGAACAGGTAACATTGAGTATTTCAGGAATGTACTAATTATTAGGGAAGTGGTACTGAGGAAATTGCTTTGTCTGGTAGGTCGTGAATTTTGGAATTCTCTTCCTCAAAAGATTATAGAAGCAAAGTTTGTGAATATTTTTAAGGCAGTAGTAGATACATTTTTGATAAGGGGGTGAAAGATTATCACTACAAAGTGGAATAATCAGGTCAGCTATTATCTTATTGAATGGTAGAGCAGGTTCAAGGGCCAAGAGGCCATTTCTGCTTCCAATTTGTATGTGTATCTGAACAGTTAGTGAAATTATAAATAACATGTCTTGATAAAAATATTCATACGTGGTCTCATTGTGAGACACATGATAAAGACCCCTTTTTGGTCATGCAGTGTAGTATATGTGTTGTATTGCTGAAATAAATGAAACTAAGATTTACTGGGGAAATTCTGTTAAAATGCCTAACAATAAAATCTCTTTTCCCTTACGAAAAGAATGAACACAAAAACAGAGAATACCAGGCATGTCCTTGCATTTGACTCAGGAGTTGCTGCTTTTCAGGATAGAAAATCACTTGCTTGTCTGTTCAGCTGACAGAAATTGGCATTAAAAAACTGTAGAATCACATTTCCTGATGGTTCAGCAACATCACTGGAATCTTTACAGGGTCAGCACATTGTCCACTGCAATCCTTTCATTCTACTTAATTTTATTCAGTTACAATTTAAAGATAATTCACGTTTGTATAAAATAAACATGTCCATTTAATAGCTTTGGAAGTGCAATTCTTCATGTGGGCCTTGTGTGCTTCGCTATTTTTATTAAAATGAGATTTAAGAGGAAGTTTACTGACATCAGTAATTAAGAGACAGTCAAGCTTAACACTAAACAGCATGAATAATAACTTGTATCTTATTTCGAGGAGCTACATGATTCCAGCCCAGACACTTAAAAGCATCTGCCCACTGGTGTTGTAAGCTTCAGAACTAAAATTGGCTCTGACCATTTAAAGAAAAATTTTGAGCAGGTCAGGCACCCTCTTCAGAGAAAAAAAAAGTTAATCTCTTGGGTAAATGACCTTAACATTAATGTTATCTGTTTCTTTCCTGAGATGCTGCCTGACCTACTGGGAACTTGCAGTATTTTTTGATTTTATTTCTGTATTGTGCTTTTGCTTCACAGTCTCAACTTGGCTTCTAGTTGTGCCAGCACCATAAAACAGAATGACTCACAAATTATTCTGGCAATCTCAAAGAAGCAGCTAAAAGGAAATCTCTAATATAGAGAAATAAATGTTCATACAAGCACGTGACCATGCTGCCACTGGTGTTTCTTTTTGAAGAGAGGTTATAAAGGCAAACGTGCCAAAGGGTCTGGGGGTAACAGCTAAACAATGGAAGGGGAGTGGTCAGTTCTCCAATTCAATTTTTTTCTAGTGTTTTTTTTAAGCTGTCGCAGTCACAAGATGTGAGAGTACAGAAGTGTTGCAAGCTTCGTTACATGATTCCTCTGACTTTCTCTGAAATCTCTCTCTGGATGTTGTTCCAGCCCAACCATAAGAATTTATGTTTGAGGTTACCTTTTTGCCAATGGGTACTTATGGGATGTTACTGTACTGGAACAGTTAATTAGTTAAGTTACTGTATTGGGTTTTAGAACAGGAGAAAGTGAGGGCTGCAGATGCTGGAGGTTAGAGTCTAGTGTATGGTGCTGGTAAAGCATAACAGGTCAGGCATCATCTGAGGAGCAGGAGAATCAATGTTTCAGGCAAAAGTCCCTTCATGAGGAATGAGGCTGTGAGCTGAAGGGGTGGTGGTGGTGGGGGT
>NC_057711.1:24059365-24059858 GCF_004010195.1 Chiloscyllium plagiosum | reverse complement strand
AACTGGGATAAGGTGGGGGAAGGGGAAATTAGGAAACTGGGATAAGGTGGGGGAAGGGGAAATTAGGAAACTGGTGAATCCACATTGATGCCATGGGATTGGAGGGTCCTGAGGCAGAAGATGAGGCGTTCTTTCTCCAGGTGTCGGGTGGTGATGGAGGAGGCCCAGGACCTGCATGTCCTTGGCGGAGTGGGAGGGGGAGTTGAAATGTTCAGCCACGGGGCGGTGGGGTTGGTTGGTGCAGGTGTTCCAGAGATGTTCTCTGAAGAACTCTGCAAGTAGGCGTCCTGTCTCCCCAACATAAGGGAGGCATCATCAGGAGCGATGGATACAGTAAATGACACATGTGGAAGTGCAGGTAAAACTCTGATGGATGTGGAAGACTCCTTTGGACCCTTGGAAAGAGGTGAGGGGGAAGGTGTGGGCGCAGGTTTTGCAATTTCTGCGATGGAAGGGGAAGGTATCAGGAGGGGAGTGCAGGGGGGGGGGGTGG
>NC_057711.1:24056403-24059326 GCF_004010195.1 Chiloscyllium plagiosum | reverse complement strand
AGAGGGAATGGTCTTTACGGAAAGCGGATAGGGGTGGGGAGGAAAATATATGTCTGGTGGTGGGGTCCGTTTGTAGTTGGCGGATGTATACTAGGTTTTAAAACAGTTAAGTTATTCTAAGTTCCACTTCCTTTTGTTAGTGTGTCAACTGTAGTGTTTAAATAAAATCTGTTTTGCTTAAAGCCGAGTGGTTTGACCAGTTGCATCACACCTGGAGCCCTTACTTCACATCTGCCTTTAAAATAAGAAAAGGCTAGGATCTCAGCTACCTTCATGAAATATTTTGAGGGGGGGGTGGGGGGAGGTCTGGCCTGGTCCATAACAAGCACAGCAATCACCTTGTTGTAAAAACAAGTGAAACATTATTTGAGAGCTGAAGCACAACACACCCAATTTAAGTCACGTCTAATTCCTTGTTAAACCATTGACACCCATATATAAAAATGGTCAAAAACAGAAATTCAACATCACTACAATCTTCCAAGGTTCATTTAAAACAATACAGCATACATAGGTACAACTGGATAGCTCTTATCTTGTTTTTGAAGTCTTGAGATCACACTGAAAATGTTTCATTGAGAAAACAAATTGGCGAGGACATTGAATAAAAACATTTATAAAGTTGTTCCTTTCTATGCGTTGAATAACAGATCACGTGAATTACTTGCCCTAATGGACGAAACAATAAAACTGACATCAACATCAATTCAGACAGAACCAAGGAAGAATGGATGAGGTCCTATTTCTACAGTTCTTTTCAGAGGTCACTCACTGTCAGGGTGACATGGTAGCCAATTTGCAACAAGATGCCATTATCAGTGATAAAATGGAAAATTACTGAAAGAGCAATTAGTTGACTGCTAAGTGTGAGCCAGAATCCTGCAAGAACTCCACTGTGCAGCTCCTATTAGTATCAAGGGATATTTTAGGTCCACCTGAAGCTTCAGTTCAATGAGTCAGTGGAATAGCTAGACGTCTGACAATGCAACATTCCTACAATATCAGCATCAGCTTACATTACACGGTCAAATTTCTGGACTGGATTTCAATCTGTTCAGTCTGACTCGGAAGCAAAAGCGGTATCTCTGAGCCACCGTTAACACTTCACGTTGAAGTGAATTAACGGACTCTTGTAGAGAAATGGATAATTTAGGCCACATGCAAGTGTTTTGAAAAAGCTATCCTTTTCCCAACTTCTACACTCTTTCCCTGTAGCCAGACAACTTATTTTAAAAAGGGTATTTCTGTCAAAATTAAATGACAAAAATGCAATACTTATCTCTAAAATACAATTTTAACAATCACTGAATAAAATGCAATTCATTTTTTAAAAATAAAGCAAATGATATTGTGAAGGAAATTGTCAAGTTAATTTGCTAACCATTAGCATTGCTGTTTGAAAGCTCGCTTTTCTTCAGCTTATTGGCAATCAAATCATCCCTTCTGGTGCGGACTGCTGCATCTGTAACTTTGATGCCTTCTCCCATCTCCAACACTTTATCCATCACTGCCTTTGAATACCTAAATAATAAAATAACAGGGTGTCACCCAGTTATAATGATGACAGATTATTGAACAAGGCTGAAAATGTGTTGCTGGAAAAGCGCAGCAGGTCAGACAGCATCCAGGAAACAGGAGAATCGACGTTTCGGGCATAAGCCCTTCTTCAGGAAGGCTTATGCCCGAAACGTCGATTCTCCTGTTCCCTGGATGCTGCCTGACCTGCTGCGCTTTTCCAGCAACACATTTTCAGTTCTGATCTCCAGCATCTGCAGTCCTCACTTTCTCCCCGAAGATTATTGAACAAGCATAGGAACACAGCACCGTGTTTAGTTTCTGAGATCAGAATTTTTGCCAAACAGATGGAGGATTGACTTGTGTACAAATACTATCTCTTCCCCTCTCTCATTGTCTTGCAACCCAACAATTTACAGTGGTACATCAGATGACTGCAAAGTTGCCAGGTCAAAGACTCTTCCTGCTAACCCTGTCTTCAAAACAAGCATAAAAGCAGGCAAAAGTATTACTGACTTTTAATGAAATAATAAACTCCATGGATAGATATTAATGTATGTAAAAAAAATCATCTTGGCCTTCAAACACGGTTGCTCCTCTTCATAAACTTCATATACCACCAGAGCTGGTACTACTCTGGCACTACCCAGAGTCAAAATTAAAGAATAGCTGGAATTGAGAAGAATTAAACTGAAAACCAGAAAACTGCACAGTTTTAAGTAATCTCAATGTAAATAAATACCGAGGCAAAAGTGAGGACTGCAGATGCTGGAAATCAGAGTCTAGGTTAGAGTGGTGCTGGAAAAGCACAGCAGGTCAGACAGCATTCAAGGACCAGGAGAATCGACGTTTTGGGCAAAAGCCCTTCATCATGACGTAAATAAATACCTATTCCAAAGCATAAGAGAAATCTTTTTTTTGGGGGGGTGGAGAGTTACAAAGCTAAACTACATATCCGTATGTATGATGTGGAGGTGCTGGTGTTGGACTGAGGTGGGTAAAGTTAAATACCACAACACCAGGTTATAGTCCAACAGGTTTAATTGGAAATACTATGGAGCACAATCAGAAGACACAGAATTTATAGCAAAAGATCAGGGTCATGCATCTGAAACGATATATTGAACAAACCTAGACTGCTGTTAAATATTTTACCTTTTAGGATGGGTTGAGCTGAGCTGAGCTGTCATTTTATTTTATAAAACCTTAAGTTTTATAAACGTTAAATCTGGGATTTACACATTAATGATCCAAAACCCATGCTCATTCCCCCTCACCACTCTCTCTCCGCTTCCCCTCACTCCCTACCTCACCTCTAGTCCCTATATCCCACCTCTCTCCCCCATCCCCTTTCACCCCCTTCGCCCACCCCCCACCACTCTCTCCCCTGTGCCTCTTCCCATCCCCT
>NC_057711.1:24045266-24049830 GCF_004010195.1 Chiloscyllium plagiosum | reverse complement strand
CTCTCTCACCGACAGCCCATGAAGACGTGGTTGGCCCAGACCATGGACAGAGCCAGCAGTTGGTCTGTGCCGAGCCCCGGCTCCGGCTCCCTCCCGCTCGCCCTCTGCTCCGGCTTCAGGTTGTGCAGAATGAATTCACGGCGGGCCCTCCAGTGATTCTCGGGCTCATGGTGCCCCTTCACCGTCTCCACCCAGTCCGCCAGCTGCCGATTCTGCTGCAGGAACTCGGAGACCAGGTCAGCGCTTCCCTTCACCGCCGCCATGACACCAGCGCCGGGAGAGAGAGAGAGAGAGGGCTCCACCTGCCGGAGCTGTGGGGAACTGCGGGCAGAGGGCTCCACCTGCCGGAGCTGTGGGGAACTGCAGGGAGAGGGCTCCACCTGACGGAGCTGTGGGGAACTGCGGGCAGAGGGCTCCACCTGACGGAGCTGTGGGGAACTGCAGGGAGAGGGCTCCACATGACGGAATTGAGCGGAACTACAGGGACAGACCCCCTGACGGAGCTGAGGGGAACTGCAGGGAGAGGCCCCCTGACGGAGCTGAGGGGAACTGCAGGGAGAGGTCCCCTGGCAGAGCTCGGGGGGCGGAGTGTAAGTTCACAAATATTCATAATCCTGTAGCAGACTTTTAGCAGCTGAACACTATCCACAACCCTACCTCCCGGGGATATTTGAGTGGTTGGATGATGTGGAGGTGTTGCATAATAACCCATTCCTTGAGGAGGGAGCTGGGATATTTACCGGGTTTTGTTCCATTTTATTGAGAACATGAGGAACAAGAGATCACCCCCTCCCTCCCCATACCCCACAAACTGGGTCTTGTGTGCCACCTTAAAGGTTCTTGGTGCATCTCCAATTTGACTGCACCTGGAGGGTCACACCAACTGAGTGAAAGGGGCTGTTTGGTCTCCCAGAAAGCTGCTGATGTTCCAGTGCAAAAGTTGACCTCGACCAAGTGTTGCAGACTGGTACATTCTGAGGTTCAGCACTACGCGCTGAGGACGTGCTAAAGCTCGGGACAGCTGTCGCCAAGGTGCAGTGGGGAAAGACAATTGTCTAAGGTCTTTATGCAAAAATATAATGAGGAGACCATGGTGTAGCAGACCATGGCTAGGGTTTCTGGACATGTTTTGTCTGCTTGTTGGATTGGAGGAATTAGAGGAACAAATTAGGGGAAACTATCTAGGTCATCAAGAATACCCTTACTGGCATAAAATTTGCTAAAGAGGAAGAAAACAACAACAAACTGCCATTCCTAGATGTCACAGTAAAGCAAACAGCCAATGGGGAACTTCAAACCAGTATCTACAGGAAAACAACACATACGGACCAAATACTGAACTACAGAAGTAAGCATCCTAACATCCACAAATGGAGCTGCATTAGAACAATATTTCACAAGCCACCACACACTGCAGCACAGACAAACTACGCAGAACAGAGGAAAATCACCTATACATTGTATTCAAAAGGGATGGGTACTAATTAATACAGTCCACCGATTTCTCAGGAACAAACCCCAACGAGCAGACATAACACGTCCAGAAACCTTAGGCACTCTCCCCTACATCAAAGACATCTCTGAAATGACTGCCAGACTACTCAGACTCCTTGGCATCATGGTAGCCCACAATCCCATCAACACACTAAAACAGCAGCTAATGAACTTGAAAGACCCTATACAGTCAACAAGCAAAACTAATGTCATTTACAAAATACCATGCAAGGACTGTAACAAACACTACATTGGACAAACAGGCAGAGAACTAGCCACCAGGATATATGATCATCAACTAGCCACAAAAAGACATGACCCACTCTTACATACAGATGAGGAAAGACAGCACTTCAACTGGGACAACATCCATTCTGGGACAAGCCAAAGACAATGACAAGAATTCCTAGAAGCAACTGGAACTCTATCAACAGACACATTGACTTGGATCCCATTTACCATCCCCTGAGAAAAAAGAACAGGAAATAGCGTCACAACAGGAAATGACATCACCAAATCCAAGGAAACCTAAACACAGAAACAGAAAGTGGGTCATGTCATCAGTGCTTCATCCAGAGGCTCACTCATAATGTTACCTAGTTTGGTGATGAAACGTTTGAAAATGAACCTACATTATACCCTTATAGCTTTAATGGATATGCAAATAGTTTCCTTTTGTGATTAGAAAATGCATTTTATTGCAACTGGATTGAAGCAGTAGTGAGGAATGTCAAAATTCCACTGTATCTTATAGAATTTAAAAAACTCTACCTCAGCCACCATTCACTTCTGCAAAGTAATTTTTATTAAAGTGTAAATATATTTTACTTCCACATGTCGACACCATCCTACTTCTCACCCACAGCTAAACCAATCCGAGCCAACTGTTGATTTTCCTTTTCAGAGACTCCAGCAAGTCAGTCAAACATGATTTTCTCTTAATAAATCCATGCTGGCTCTTCTGAATCAATTCAAATTATCCTGCATGGCTACTTTTGTTTGCTTCCAGAAATTAAGCAGACTGGTCTACGATTGCTGAGCCAATCTTTACAATGTTTAATAAACATGGGTACAATGTTTGCAATTCTTCACTTTTACAGTACCACCTACTAATTCAGGGAGGATAATTGGCAGTGTCTCTGCAACTTCCACTCTTCTCCCAGGACTTCATCAATTTGGATGCACCTCATCTGGTCCCGGTGCTTGATCAATTTTAATAACAGACGGTTTATCCAAAATCTCCTCATCAATTTTAAATCCTTATAGCGATGAATTCTAGCGGACACATAGGAGGTTTTGTGGGAACGAGAGCGACTCACGATGGGTGTGTTGCCTCCCAGGTGCCAGGTTTTGTGATGTCCCTTACTGTGTTTTTGGATCCTTTAGGTGGAGGGGGAGCAGCCCCAAGTCGTGGTCCATATAGGTACCAATTATATAGGTAGGAAGCAAGGTGGGAATCCAAGGCAGAAATTCAGGGAGCGAGGGCAGAAGCTTAGAGCTGGAACAAACAGAGTTGTTATCTCTGGTCTGTTGCCTGTGCCACGTGCTAGTGAAGCGAGGACCAGGAAGAGAGCAGAGCAGAACATGTGGCTGCAGGGATGGTGCAGGAGGGAGGGTTTTGGATTCTTGGATAATTGGAGATCTTTCTGGGGAAGGTGGGACCACTACAAACAGGACGGTCTTCACCTGAACCAGAGGAGTACTAATATCCTGGGGGGAAAAATTTGCTCATGTTCTTCGGGGGGGGCGGGGGGGGGGGCGGTTAAACTAATACTGAAGTGGGGTGGGAACCTAAATTGTAGTGTGCAGGAGGTTGAGGGTAATGAGATCAGTGATAGGTTTACAAGGTCGTGTGAGGGCACCGGCAATCAGGATGTTGGTTTGAAATGCAAAGTTAAAAATCACACAACACCAGGTTATAGTCCAACAGGTTTAATTGGAAGCACACTAGCTTTCAGTTTGAAATGCGTGTACTTCAATGCCAGGAGCATCCAGAATAAGATGGGTGAACTTGCAGAATGGGTTCGTACCTGGGATTTTAATGTTGTGGCCATTTCAGAGATATGGCTAAAGGAGGGATAGGAGTGTTGCAGATTCTGGGAATTAGGTGTTTCAGTAAGAACAGAGAAGATGGTAAAAGGCGGTGGATGTGGTGGCATTGTTAATCAAGGGTAGTTTTACAGCAGCTGAGATAACATTTGAGGACTCATCCACTGAGTTAGTTTGGCCTGAGGTTAGAAACGAGAAAGGAGAGGTCACCCTGTTGGGAGTTTTCTATCAGCCTCCGAATTGTTCCAGGGATGTAGAGGAAAGGATAGCAAAGATGATTCTCAATAGGAGCGAGAGTAACAGGGTAGTTGTTATGGGGGACTTTAACTTGTAGTTTAGATGGGTCAGTTTTTGTTCAATGTGTGCAGGAGGGTTTTCTGACACAGTATGTAGACAGGCCAATAAGGGGTGATGCCATATTGGATTTGATACTGGGGAATGAACCCAGTTAGGTGTTAGATTTGGAGGTAGGTGAGCACTTTGGTGATAGTGACCATAATTCGGTTACATTCACAATAGCAATGGGCTGGGATAGGTATGTACCGCAGGGAAAGAGGTATAACTGAGGGAAAGGCAATTATGATGCGATTAGGCAAGATTTAAGATAGGATGGGGAAGGAAACTGCAGGGGATGGACACACTTGAAATGTGGAGCTTATTCAAGGAACAGCTACTGCAGATCCTTGATAAATATATACCTATCAGGCAGGGAGGTAGTTGTCAAGAGAGGGAGCAATGGCTTACTAAAGAAGTTGAAGCTGTTTTCAAGAGGAAGAGGAAGGCTTATGTGAGGAGGAGGTGTGAAGGCTCAGTTAGGGGGCTTGATAGTTATGAAGTTATCCAGAAAAGATTTAAGGAGAGCGCTAAGAAGAGCCAGGAGGGAACATGAGAAGTTGTTGGCGGATAGGATCAAGGAAAACAATCAGGCCTTCTATAGGTATATCAGGAATAAAAGAATAACTAGAGTAAGATTAGGCCAAGGAGAAAGTGAGGACTGCAGATGCTGGAGATCAGAGCTGAA
>NC_057711.1:24041117-24044329 GCF_004010195.1 Chiloscyllium plagiosum | reverse complement strand
CCCGAGATAGAAATGGTAAGGTCCAGGAAGGGGAGGGAGGAGTCTGAGACGGTCCAGGTGAATTTGAGGTCGGGGTGGAAGGTGTTGGTAAAGTGGATGAACTGTTCAACCTCCTCGTGGGAGCACGAGGTAGCGCCGATACAGTCATCGATGTAGCGGAGGAAAAGGTGGGGGATGGTGCCAGTGTAGCTGCGGAAGATGGACTGTTCCACATATCCTACGAAGAGGCAGGCATAGGCCCCACCCGCATGGGTCCCAGCATAGGTGATTTTCCTCTCCTCTGCGTAGTTCCTCTGTGCTGCAGAGTGTGTTGTCTCATTGAAATAATGTTCTGATGTAGCTCCGTTTGTGGATGTTGGGATGATTGCTTCTGTAGTTCAATATTTGGTCCGTATGTGTAGACGCTGGTTTGAAGTTCCCCATTTGGCTGTTTGCTTTACTGTGACATCTAGGAATGGCAGTTTGTTGTTGTTTTCCTCCTCTTTAGTGGCATTTTGTGCCAGTAAGGGTATTATTGATGGTGGGGGAAAATAGCAAATGTGCCAGAGGTAACTTATTAAAACTTGCTGGACTCGGCGGTGGTTCCGGCAGATTGGAAAACAGCAAACGTGATGCCACTGTTTAAAACGAGGAGGTAGACAAAAGGCAGATAACTACAGGCATGTTAGCTTAACTTCTGAAATGGGGAAATTGTTTGAATCTACAATCAAAGAAGAAATAGATATTTGGTTAGAAATTGTCTCATCAGGCAGACTCAGCTTGGGTTCATGAAGGGCAGATCGTGCTTAACTAATTTACTAGAATTCTTTGAGGATATTACAAGTGCGGTGGAAAATAGTGAACCAGTGAATGTGGTGTACCTGGATTACCTGAAGGCATTCAACAAGGTGCTGCTGCATAAGATAAAGGCGTACAGCATTATGGGTAAGCTATTAGCATGGGTAGAGAACTGGTCAACAAACAGAATGAGGGGAATCTTATAGAAACATATAAAGTTGTGAAGGGAATAGATAAGATAGAAAATAGAAAGCAAAGATTGGGGATAAATGGGTATTTTTTCTGGTTGGTGATCAGTCGCTAGTGGTGTGCCTCAGGGATCAGTGTTGAGACCACAACTGTTTACAATTTATAGAGATGATTTGGAATTGGAACCAAGTGTAGTGTTTCAAAGTTCACAGATGATACTAAGATGAATGATAGAGCAAAGTGTGCAGAGGATACAAAGTCTGAAGAGGGAAATAGGTTAAGCGAGTGGGCAAGGGTCTGGCAGATGGGGTACAATGTTGATAAATGTGAGGTCATCCATTTTGGTAGGAATAACAGCAAAATTGGCTATTATTTAAATGATGAAAAATTGCAGCATGCTTACTGTGCAGAGGGACCTGGGTGTCCTTGTGCATGAATCACAAAACTTGGTTTGCAGGTGCAGCAGGTAACTAAGAAGGCAAACTGAATATTGTCCTTCATTGCTGGATGAATGGAGTTTAAAAATAGGGAGATTATGTTGCAGCTGTATTGGGTGCTGGTGAGGCCACACCTGGAGTACTGTGTACAATTTTGATCTCCTTACTTGAAAAAGATGTGCTGACACTGGAGGGGGTGCAGGGGAGGTTAACTAAGTTGATTCCTGAGTTGAGAGTGTTGGTTTATGACTAGAGATTGAGTAGACTGGGATATGCTCATTGGTGTTGAAAAGAATAAGGAGGAACTTTAGAGAATTGTGTAAAATTATGACAGGAATAGATAAGATAGAAGAAGGGAGGTTGTTTCCACTGGCAGATGAAACTAGAACTAGGGGGTGAATACCTCAAAATAAGAGGAAGCAGATTTAGGACTGAGTGGAGGAGGAACTTCTTCACCCAAAAGATTGTGAATCTGTGGAATTCCTTGCTCAGTGAAGCAGTTGAGGCCATCTTGTTAAATGCTTTTAAAGAAGATATAGATTTTAGAGCAGTAAAGGAATTAAGGGTTATGGTGAGCAGGTGGGTAAGTGGAGTTGAGTCCGTGAAAAGATCAGCCATGATCTTACTGAATGGCGGAGCAGACTGGAAGGGCCAGATGACCTAACTCCTGCTCCTAGTTCTTTTATTCTTATGAACCAAATCAGAAAGCCCTCATTCCAGAGACGTGATCACCTCCTGAAAAAAAGTATCCAGGTAACGTGTCATCTCCTTGATGGGTCTGCAACTGTGAGCCAAAGCTCTGACAGCTCCAGCCTGGTTAGATTCACTCCATTGGAAATGAACATTCTCTGGCTTTACAGTGACCTACAAAATCCTTGCTCCTGAACAGACCAAACCTGAATGTTGTCCAGGTCCTTCTGCATTGGTGGGGGCTTGCTTCAATATCTGAACAGTCGCAAATGGTACAGTCATCAGTGAACATTCCAAGTGCTGACCTTAGGTGGATTGGCTAAACTGGAAGGTCATTATTGAAGCAGCTGAAGATAGTTGGGCCAAGGACTCTACCCCTGAGGAACTCCTGCAGACATGACTCAACTCCAACAAGCACAACTATCTTCCTATGTGCCTAGTATAAGTCCAACCTGTGGTGAGTCAACTCCTCTTGATATAACTTTAGCAGGGCTCTTTGAATTACGTTTCAAACCCCACACTTCCTCCCAAAACCCCTCTGACCTAAAGACATTTCTCTCCATCCTCACAGAGTCCTCTGTGCAATGGGCTTGAACC
This sequence comes from Chiloscyllium plagiosum, assembly GCF_004010195.1. NCBI lineage: Eukaryota > Metazoa > Chordata > Chondrichthyes > Orectolobiformes > Hemiscylliidae > Chiloscyllium > Chiloscyllium plagiosum. Next base: position 24,041,639 of record NC_057711.1, on the reverse strand, counting down.
TCTTGACCTACCTGCTAATCACTACCAAAAACTATCCCTAGTTTTACAATAACTGCCCTTCCTAGTTAACAAGGATAAAACTTGATGATATAGAAGTAGAGATACACTTCTGAGGATGGAGCTATTAGTAGAAGCATCTATATTCAGCAGTTGTCAGAGAATCCCTACAGTGCAGAAAGAAGCCATTCAGCCCAATTAAGTCTGCACTGACTCCCCACCCCTCCAACCGTAACAAGGACAGAACACCCCAGTGCTCACCTTCCACCCTACCAACCTTCGCGTAAACCAAATCATCCGATGACATTTCCGTCACCTCCAAACGGACCCCCACCACCAGGGATATATTTCCCTCCCCACCCCTTTCCACCTTCTGCAAAGACCATTCCCTCCGTGACTACCTGGTCAGGTCCACGCCCCCCAACAACCCACCCTCCCGTCCTGGCACCTTCCCCTGGCACTGCAAGAATTGCAAAACCTGCGCCCACACCTCCTCCCTCGCCTCCATCCAAGGCCCCAAAGGAG
>NC_057711.1:24033249-24040762 GCF_004010195.1 Chiloscyllium plagiosum | reverse complement strand
TTATCTCTCCACTCTGCAGGCACTCTGCCTCTATTCCTGAAGGGCTTTTGCCCGAAACGTCAATTTTCCTGTTCCTCGGATGCTGCCTGAACTGCTGTGCTTTTCCAGCACCACTCTAATCCAGAATCCTCTCTAAGCAGTATCCCAACCAAACCCAGGCCTCTACCCTATCTGCACATTTACCATGGTTGATCCACATAGCCTACATATCCCTGGACACTACAAACAATTCAGCCAATCCACCTAACCTAACTTTCGGAAATCCACACAGAGCGAGAACATGCACTCTCCAAACAGACAGTCATCCAAGGGTGGAATCAAACACAGGTCCCTGGTGCTGTGAGACAGCAGTGCTAACCACTGAACCACCACAACCACCTCTATCTCTGCCATTCCTGACCTTGAAAGAGCGTGATTTGGCAACAAGTGATGAGATGAGAAGATGCTCCGATGCTCTTTAATAAGCAGAACAGCTCACAGCACAGAGATTTTCATTCCATCTGACTCATTGCAGAAATATTGGTCATCCACAGCCATGGTGCTCTTTTTCAGCTGAAGACTACAGTCAATTAGCCATTAGCTGGGTTTTGAACCTAATTTCCCATTACGTCATCCACAGTATTTCAATAGAAGTTTGATTTAAAACAAAATTTAATTTAAAATAAACTGATTTCAGAAAAGGCAAAAATATGTTTTTTCATCAAAAAAGACAAAACAATTTCTTCCTTCAAAAATTGCTTTTTCTTTAATTAATCACTGAAACATGTGGAAAAGTGCATTGACCACAATACTCAACGTGATGGTTTATTTGTACACTATGGGGAAACTAAAATTAGAACGAGAGCCATAATCTGACGGAGACATGTTCAGCTAGCTAGTTCAGTTCTGAGCATTTGAAAACAGATGCATTTGTTCTCTCAATTACAAAAATGTGATTGGAATTAAGAACCCAGAAATGTTCATCTTTTAATAAGACTATGTTGTTCAATTGTGACTGCATGACTCACATTTTTTTATATTCATTTTAATGGCATTCAATATGAAAGATAGAATAACCTTAACAACAACATTTTCTTCATTTTTATACAGAAAAAAATAGACAGGGAAAGACTCAACAAAGTCAATTGTCGTCATTAGCGCTGCATTGGCTATTATGATGGTTTACCACTGTGCACCTATATTTAAATATTACATTAGTGTGTAGAATGCAGGAAATAAATTAACACTTCTATAGATGTATACAAAGATTAAGAGCTCTTTATAAAATTGTCATACCAAAAAATAGATACAAATGTCAAGAACAAATTTAAGTTCAATGATTTGCTTATTGAATACCCAAGATAACAGCTGCCACGTGTTTTATAATGGAAACAGCCTACTTCATAAGTTAAACCCTAACATCAAAATTCCTGATTATTTTTCAAAGTTAACAATTGAAGGCTACTGATAGGGCCTTTAACAAAAGAACCATTAGGTCCTGCAAAAAAAAAAAATTACCAGAGGAGACTATTAACTCCAGCCTGGGACTATTTACTTGCACAGAGAGTCACCCCGGTATTGCTTTGAAAAATACAAAGCACATTCTAAAACTGACAAGATTGTGACTACTAATCTATTAAATTGCTCTCCTCATCTCTGTGAATATATTTAGCTGATTCTACAAAAATAATTCTAAACATCAGAATATGCCAACTGCAGTCTTAATAAGAATAAAAATAATGTCCAGAACTGAACCACAAAGAACAATACATAAATAAGACTGTAATAAATAAACAGGAGGCTTAAAAGCAAAATTCTAAGAATATCACCGTAAATACTTCATTTTTTTACATATCAGACATACACATGCAAGCTGAAACATCATCCTTCATTTAGTCCTACATTAAATAGTCACAAAATTTCCAGCTTAATGTCAACCTTGTAAGATGTTAGTGGCACACCTTCTAGTAGTCAAATACGAGTGAAGAGAGCATCAAACAAGGATGATCTTGCAATAAAAGCAATGTTGACATGGAAGATAAGGGCAATAATATGTGAAAGAAGATAGCGTATATCCAAAGGAAAAGCATTTTATTAGTGGGCACTATCTTCTCAAAAATAAAAAGTATCCTGACACATGAGTGAACACCATGAGAGACACAAGTTTCCCTCACCACAACTTTTTAATTCATGTCTCCAGTTCTGTCCAGTTGGTATTTGCTAAGAGAAGTTAAATGTCCAGTTTCTTTTTCAGTAAAGCCAAATTCAAGAGAAGAGATTGCTCATTTGGTATTAATTCATGGCTAAGTCTTTGTTTCTACCTGAAGTAACTGTTACATCAGATTAAACTTGAGAGAAAGAAAAATCAAAGTGTAGTTTGGACTGCTGCAAACCAATGCTGAAGTACAAAAAAAAATCAAAGGGCATGGCAGGGAGGAGTAGAGTGATATTCGACTAATTGGCTCTCAGTGAATAAAATTTGATAGGCTAAATGACCTACTTCTGTGCCGTGACATTTTATGATTAAACGGTACACTGGACTAGCTAACTACTTTATAGAAAGAACACGATATTTAACAAGATATTTGCAAACACCTACCACCGCCTCCCCACAATCTACATTCAGACACCTTTCGTTCTTGTATAGAAAGTTATAGCTTTGAGAGCTTTGCGAGTCTAAAGCCGATTGCCTTTCAGTATATCTTTTGCTCCCCCAGCCCCTGCCCATCCCAATAGGAGGGTAGAGGTTGACTACATGTGGCGATATTGCAAATATATTCAAAAAGAATGCACTTACAATTTCCTTGTAAATAATGACTACAGCAATTCTCCCTACATTCAACATTCCATTTTTAGGGCATTTTGTAACCTTGTTTTCTTCAGCAGGGTAGAATAGTTATTTATATAACCTATAAAAAATGGATGATCAGAGGATAAAGTACCATCTTTGTATTAAACTCGTATACTTAGTTTCTTGTGTTACAATGATAGGGTAGTTATTGTTGTAGACTATCATTTCCAAAGTCATGAGTTTTAAATTCCATTGTGACAAGTTTTGGATTTAATAATTGGGCTAACACCAGGAAAATGGGTATGCATGCTGCCAGACCGTTGTTACAATCCAGTGTAATGCCTCTCAGTGAGAGAGAGCTTGCTGTTCATTGCTGGTCTGGCCTTTGTGGGCCTCTGGACCACTCATAACGATTGACATTTATAGTCTAGCAAGACATGCAGTCGTACAAACAAAAGCTAATGGATAGGCCATAAAGGCAGCCTTGTCAGTGTCTTTCACATCACATGTGCAATCTCTCTAAAAAGTTAGAATTCTTCACAGAAGCTGCTGCCCAACTGGATCCTTGGATATTTTTTATTCTACATGTGAATATTTTGCGGAGAATGACATTTGGTCACATTTTATTTTTATTTGTTCCAAATAGACTTCAGGAAAATGGGGAGGGAGGGGTTAAAGTCTCATGAGAAATTGAAATATGTCAATATTTCATAGGGGACAGACAAAAAGCAATAATGATCAATTCCAAAACTTTGCTTTTCCAGAACCAGTACTACTTCCACATGGTCACTTAGCTCAGTTAACTGGTTGGTTGTGTGGAATGCCATTAGGTTCAATTCCTGTACTTATAATTCAATTTCAGCTGAGTTTACTATGAGAGACCCTCCTTCTCCCATCAGCTGAGGTAAAACCACCCCAAATCTATCTTCAATGAGAAAGTGGGACCATGGCGACTTTACCTTACTACTTTCACATGGATTGGTTAAAAAAAAAATCATGCTTAGCTGCTGACTATTAATAAATGCCTTAGTTACATGTGCTTTTAAAGTGGTCTATGTTAACCTTATGAGAGATGTAGTAATGTCTTGCATTAACAGAGGGATAAAAATCTAACTCTAGTTTTTAATTCCTTTCTCACCACCTGTCAATTTTCTTTGCTCCTTCCTGTAGCCATTAACTTGTACCAGGGTCCATCTTCACAGACAGCTGCCTAGGAGCTCTACTGAACTTATCATGTTATCAGCCTGGACAGTGAGTGTCGGTAGATCATTTATCTGCTTGGTGGCGTAGTCATAATGTCACTGTTCTAATAATCTAAGCCAATGCTCTCTGGACATGAGGGCAAATCTTGCCACAGTACTTGATAGAATTTGAATTCAATCTGGAATTGAGAACTGTGGCCAAGAAACTATATTAAAAATGAAAAAAAAACTGCAGACGCTGAAAATCAGAAACAATAACAGAAGTTGCTGGAAAAGCTCAGCAGCATCTGTGGAGAGAATTCAGAGTTAATGTTTCAGGTCCAGTGGCCCTTCTTTAGAACTTAGTTCTTAGGTTTTAGCTCCTTAAACTCAGGCTAAGAAGAACTCTGAGGAAGGGTCGCTGGACCCGAAATATTAACTATGAATTATCTTCACAGATGCTGCCATATGTGCTGTGCTATTCCAGCAATTTCTGTTTGTATGCCATTGATTGTTGTATTAAGTCATTCAGTTCACTAATGAGCTTCAGGGAAAGAAACCTGCTCTCCTTACCTGGTCTGGTCTGCACAGCAGTGTACTGACTCCTAACTACCCTCTAAAGCAGCCTGACGAGCCATTCAGTTCAAGGTCAGATGGACAACAAAAAGTGGCCTTGTCAGAAATGCCCACATCCGATGAAAGAATAAATTTGGAAAAAAAATGTTGTTGAAAGGGAATCCGGAGTCCATTCATTCAAAAGCACACAATTACATTTTCCAATCAGTGGGAAGTCATAGGATAGAAACCAGAATTTATTAATCCCTACACTGAGGATAAGTATTGTCCCTGCAAATACAAGCTGAGGAGAGATTAACTCATTCAGCTCAGGTAGGGAATCGAACCTGGGGTTTTCCAGTTCTGTGTACACCAGTTTCAAAGACTCACTGAGCCAAGAAAGAATCTGCACATCTTAAAGGTTGGATATTCTTGTTTTGGATAGTCTGTGGTAACCACTCATAAATTGTTTAAAACATTTAAATCACACATTTTCAACTGGCACGTTACAGATGCTGCCAAACCACTAGCCCTCAAGACTCACAACTCCCTTCACAACATTAATCGGTGGAATTTTATGAACACGTGCTGATATTCCCCAGTCGGATGTACGTGATTCAAAATCTCAAAACTAAAAGCAGTACTCAAAGGGTGACGTGATTTAGATTAGATTACTTACAGTGTGGAAACAGGCCCTTCGGCCCAACAAGTCCACACCGACCCGCCGAAGCGTAACCCACCCATACCCCTACATTTCCCCCTTACCCAACACTACGGGCAATTTAGCATGGCCAATTCACCTGACCTGCACATCTTTGGACTGTGGGAGGAAACCGGAGCACCCGGAGGAAACCCACGCAGACACGGGGAGAACGTGCAAACTCCACACAGTCAGTCGCCTGAGGCGGGAATTGAACCCGGATCTCTGGCGCTGCGAGGCAGCAGTGCTAACCACTGTGCCACCGTGCCGCCCATTTAGTTTGCTTTTGTGGACGGAAAATGGGAGCGTAAACGCACACACTCACAAAGTTACAGAGGTACAATGTTTCTCTCCTCGGCTCCAGACTGGTTAATGGGAAATACTGTATTGTTCACACAGGAAGACATACTAGGCTCACCAGTCACAATTTTATCCCATCTTGTGCACAGGTGAGGGAAGAAAGAGGAAGGAGTGATAGGGGAAGAGAAAAAAATTGAGGCATAGGTGGAAGATGAATACTATGCAAGTTCTCATCTCAGAAAGCATTGTCACATTATCAAGAAGAACAACATATTAAAAAAAACACCCCTTGTACAAAAATATCCCATGGCTCACAATCACAATCACAGTCTGATCTTATGCAAACATTCACAAAGAATAAAATTAATTCTGTTGAACAGGTGAGGTGTAGTTAGGGGCAAAGAACCTTTCTTTCAAAATGCGTTGATGTTCAACAGAATACATTTTTCTGATCCACTACCATTTTTGTATTCCATCTTTACAAAATAAAGGCAAACCAAAAAAATACATACAGACTGTACAAAATTAGCATGACTGCTTCAGAATTATACTGCTTTTGTTTTTCACTAACAAAAAAAACACTTTTTTTTACATACAGAGGTATTCAATTACAATTATATTACAAAGACATTATACCTATTTCGCCAGAATGCTTGAAAAGATTTTAGCCAGCTAACTATTAAAATCTGCTAAAGTGCTGAAAGGTAAACTAATTATACATCATCAGCAGGTAATGATGGGATGTTGATCTTCGCCCTGGTGAAAAATGCAATCTTCTCCCTGAAATTGACAAATAAAATAACTGTTTATTTTGTGCTAGACATTAGTATTGTGGTAACGCCATTTACTTAGATAGTTATAGATTCAAGTCACAGCCAGAGACCTCAGCAACCAATCCAAGTTGAGGTTTCCTGTGCACAATTTTTGCAAGTGCCATCTTTCATGTGATGTATTAAATGAAGACTCTGCCTTCCCTTTCAAGGTGTTGTGGAGATCCTAACGTATTACTGTAAAGAAGAGCAATTAAGGGAGTTCTCTCAGATCCCTTAATGAACTTTACAAGAAATAAATCCCTTGGTTATTGATGATGTTAGGACCTTGCTGTGTGCAAATTGGCTGCAGTATTTCCTAAATCACAAGGAGTGACGATACTCCAAACTGCTTCACTAGCTGTGACACGTGTTAAGTCCTCTTGAGGACATGATGATTGTTATATTTTCACGAATAATGAAAATATTTTTAATAACCGCAGCCAAGGATACTATGAGGTGACTGATGGAATAGCAGGTCCCCAGCCCCAACTATTGGCATTTTCTTTCGTGTGACATTCAAAGATTTACCAGAAAGTTCATAAAAACAATCACATGAATGCAACCACCAATCTGACAACACCTCCAACCTTTGTGTCGTCTGCAAACTTGCTGACCCATCCTTCAATCCCCTCATCCAAGTCATTAATAAAAATTACAAAGAGTAGAGGCCCAAGGACAGAGCCCTGTGGAACTCCACTTGTAGCTGGGCTCCAGGCAGAATAATTTCCTTCTACTACCACTCACTGTCTGCTGTTGGCCAGCCAATTCTGCATCCAGGCAGCTAAGTTCCCCTGTATCCCATTCCTCCTGACCTTCTGAATGAGCCTACCACGGGGAACCTTATCAAATGCCTTGCTGAAGTCCATACACACCACATCCACAGCTCGACCCTCATCAACCTTTCTAGTAACATCCTCAAAGAACTCAGTAAGGTTTGTGAGGCATGACCTGCCCCTCACAAAGCCGTGTTGACTGCATTTAATCGAGCCATGCTCTTCCAGATGGTCATAAATCCTATCCCTCAGAATCCTTTCTAACACCTTGCAGACAACAGACGTGAGACTTACTGGTCTGTAATTGCCGGGGATTACCCTATTTCCTTTCTTGAAGAGAGGAATTACATTTGCCGCTCTCAAGTCCTCAGGTTCGACTCCAGTGGAGAGTGAGGATGCAAAGATCTTCGCAAGTGGCGAAG
>NC_057711.1:23984664-24032949 GCF_004010195.1 Chiloscyllium plagiosum | reverse complement strand
GGAGGTTTACCAGGATGCTGCCTGGACTGGAGGGCATATCTTATGAAGTGAGGTTGACTGAGCTCGGACTTTTTTCATTGGAGAAAAGGAGGAGGAGAGGGGACCTAATTGAGGTATACAAGTTAATGAGATTGGAAATCACACAACACCAGGTTGTGGTCCAACAGGTTTAATTGGAAGCACACTAGCTTTTCCGGTTGGGCCTGTTGGACTATGGCCTGGTGTTGTGTGATTTTTAACTTTGTACACCCCAGTCCAACACCGGCATCTCCGAATCATGAAAGTTAATGAGAGGCATAGATAGAGTCGATAGCCAGAGACTATTGCCCAGGGCAGAAATAACTCACACAAGGGGTCATAGTTTTAAGCTGGTTGGAGGAAAGTATAGAGGGGATGTCAGAGCTGGGTTCTTTACACAGCGAGTTGTGAGAGCGTGGAATGCGTTGCCAGCAACATTTGTGGAAGCAAGGTCATTGGGGACATTTAAGAGACTACTGGACATGCATATGGTCACAGAAATTTGAGGGTGCATACATGAGGATCAGTGGTCGGCACAACATCGTGGGCTGAAGGGCCTGTTCTGTGCTGTACTGTTCTATGTTCTAATTTGAGCTCAGGTCTGATTAACTCAGTACCAGATGAGAATTGAACCAGGAATAACCTGTCTGTATAAGTATTGTTAGTCAGACCATTGCATTTATCCAGTAGACCAGAGACACAAAAGGGGCTCTTATTCAGTTGCTGAAGTGTCAGTGCTTGGTTCTCCATCAGAGACCTGCGGGAATGACAATGACCTTTCTTCAATTTTGTAAAGCACCATCAAAGGATCATTCATCCCGTTGTGGAGTCAACAGGAAGAAGAAACATGTTTTGTCATTGCCTTGAGCTGCAGTAACTCAAATGTGGTTTGTGGAAGCCCTATGAAAAACAGGACTATGACAGGCAGTGTGGAGGCTGACGCTGACTTATGTATTACCCATTCTTCATATTTCCCCAAGAGCAGGAAGATGAACCTCTGCCCTCTTTGTACTGCCATAACATAAGAAGTGTAATTATCACTGGTTGTAAATGCAAGTTGCTTTTGCACTATTATCTTGTCCAGGCCGTCTGTGACAATCAGGAAGACCTAACATCAGAAAATTAAAAGAATGATCCAGGGCAACAGTTATTTCGGTCTTATCATTTGTATATTGAAATCTACCCTGTGAGGTAAGCAGACCAACTTCCAAAGTACAATCAACCTGTTCCATTGTGGAATTAACATATGCACCACACATGTACCAGGCGATGACCATTTCCATGACAGAATCTAACCATTACCCCTTGACATTCAATGGCAATATCATTGTTGAATCTTCCACTATCAGCATTCTGGGGATTATTGCTGCCCAGAATCTGGACTAGCTGTATTAATACAGAGATTACAAGGATGGGTCAGTGGCTTGAAATCCTGCAGAGACGAGCTCATCTCCTGACTTCCCAAAGCCTGCCTATCATCTGCAAAGCACAAGTCAGGAGTGTGATGGAATGCTCTCCAATTCTTCTCAGTATGAACTCTCTTCATCTCCAAAATGGAGGAACAAAAAAAAACTCTTACCTGAATGACTGGACCTGTAGCGGCACCTTTTGGCTCTGCTCTCGTAACCTGCACACCTCCTTTGTGGCCTTCCTCATCAGTTTCTCAGCCTTCCACTCCTGCTTTTGTTCTTCTTTTGTTTGTTCAGCCTGAGTAAAGCACATTCATTACGTCTTATTTACCAAGTATGTACAACATGGCTGTACATTCATAAACTCTCACATCACTCTCACTGTCCCCATCCACCGATCCTTAAATGATCTGACAGAGTTGCTAAAATTGCTAATTTAGGGCTTATTTCTAAAGTTCATGCAGATGCAATGATATCTTAAAATGCCATCAGTCAAGATCTAATTTGAAAAGAAAATAAATTTCCTTAAAGAGAAGTATGAGGAAATGTAGCTTTAAATTTACATATGGTACATTTTGTGACGATACAATGCTTTAAAAGGAGAATTTTGTCCTTTGACAGGGATTTTAAGTCAGAGATGTCAAACTGTCTATTGCAAGTTCATTAAGTAAATTTTTTTTTCTTTAAGTTGAAATAATAGAAGCAGCCTGAACGGGAATGGCAAGCTCCCACCAAAACAGGATTTTTAATTTTAGTTTTCAGTAGTAGTTGTTGATAATGTCTTGAAGCTAGGTGAAACGTGCAGTACATTTCCCCTTGCTACTTCTGTCTGAATTTTCTCATGATGTTTTCCTCCCGGACTGCAGAATTGCAATCTACTTTTCTAAACTTGCCTTTGTCAAGGGGGTATTTATGGATGATACTATATTGGTATTTAGCACTGGTTAGCACTGCTACCTCACAGCGCCAGAGACCCGGGTTCAATTCCCATCTCAGGCGACTGACTGTGTGGAGCTTGCACATTCTCCCTGTGTCTGTGTGGGTTTCCTCTGGGTGCTCCGGTTTCCTCCCACAGTCCAAAAATGTGCGGGTTAGGTGAATTGGCCATGCTAAATTGCCCATAGTGTTAGGTGAACGGGTAAATGTAGGGGAATGGGTCTGGGTGGGTTGCGCTTCGGAGGGTCGGTGTGGACTTGTTGGGCTGAAGGGCCTGTTTCCACACTGTAAGTAATCTAATCTATTAGAGTCAAACATATCCTAAGCAGTGTCTTATATAGTTACAGTATTACATCCGTGCTTTTATACACAACACCTTGCCCTACAAAATAAAGCAGCCCACATCTTTCTTTACTATTGTATCTTCCTGCCATGACACCATCAAGGACCTATGGACATTCCTCATTCATCAGAAACTGAAACAGTCCATGTCCAAATACAACAAGACCTGGACAACATTTAAGTTTGAGCTGATAAATACCAACATTCACTACCAAACAAGTTCCAGGCAATGATCATCTTCAAAAAGACAGCATCAAGCCTGCATCAAACCATCATCACATGACATTCAATGGCATTACTATCACTGAATCCCCCCACTTTCAACATCCTGGGGGTTACCACTGATCAGGAAATGACAGGACTAGCCATATAAATACAGAGGCTACAAGAGCAGATCAGATGCTAGGAATCCTGCATTGGGGTTGCAAGGGACCACAGGTTGGATACAAGGTCATAGCATGGTTTGCATGGGGTATGGGGAGTGTGTGGGGAAGTCAGCAGCTGGAAGGTTATATATTTTCATCTTTGGATGGCCATTCTTAAGGGGGTATGTTCACGGACGTGGGATTTCTCCCACCTCTACGCCCCAACACGGGAACAAAAACTGGGACCTAAGTTTTCAAACAGAAAGTTATAAGAGTGCTCTGTGCTTAAGTTAAAGATTAAGTGAATGGAATAACGTATGATAAATGAATTCCAAACAGGGGTGTGTAGAGTCAGCCATAGTTCATACCATTTTGGATTCAAGAAAAACAAATCAGAACATTTTCTTAACAGTGAGAGGTTTGGAACTTTGGGAGGAGCTAGGGATTTCGGTAGCCCTGTAAGGGATATTTCACAGATTCAAAGAATGATACCAGGGCTTATAGGACGATAGTATAGGGGCAGGTTGTGCAAAAGAACTTGTTATCCATTGAGTTTAGAAGGTTGTAAGTCTTCAGAGTGATTCCATAGGGCACAGAAAATAGCTCCTCTGTCTGAGGGAATACAGGAACAGAAGGACATTTAGATTTTGAACTAGGCCCCTGTAATCACAAATCACTGTTTGATGCAAAAGGTCATGAAATCTAGAGCTCTCCCACTAAAATACCATTTATTGAAATTTTCAAGAATTAATTTTTCTTTTTTGTTCGTTCAGGGTACCAGAACATCTGGAGTATAGGTGGTACAGATTCGCCATGATTGAACTTCATGCTGAACTGAATCAAAAGATGTGAAATGTGTAGGGGCAGAAATTGGACCTGGTTGCTCTTGATTGGCCAAAGTTAAGTGACCACAATGAGGGCACATTTGGAGGGAGGGCGGGCTGCTCAACATTGCAATCACTCTAAAGTGCAGAAGCCACTTAAAGCAAATGGTAGTTACCTTATATATACATTCTTCAGTAGTCACTATGATCTGACCACAGCAGTAGTCCTCTTGCCTAGTTGTCAATCCACATCCACACCTTTCTGGCATTTACCTTTGAATCTCTGGCTCAGGACTTCTCTTTCAGATATCAAACTATCACAGTGGTTCCTACTATTTAATAGGATTCATTCTATTCCACTAAATTGCAGTACTGCTTTTCTGCCACTAGGTGCTGGTATTGCTCTTTGCAAATTCCATCTTATTCAATTACCTGTTGGAAGTGCTGAAAGGATTTTATTGGCCAATGTTAAGAAACCATATCAGAGTCAGCTAGATTCTGAATTAAACATCAAGGTAGACGCAAAGCAATCAGTAAAATAGGTCCTCACAGAAAATTTACCTAGACTTGTGAATATTAAACATTGATGAATTTATAAAAAACTGAAAGAACTGCAGACGCTGGAAATCAGAAACAAAATCAGAAATTGCTGGAAAACCTCAGCAGGTCTGGCAGCATCTGTGAAGAGAAATCAAAGTTAATGTTTCAGGTTGAGTGACCCTTCCTCAGAACAGGTGATGATTTTATACCTGTTTTTCTGCTTGTTTTAAAAGCGTCTGGAACCTTTCATCCTCCAGCACCCATGCGGGCAGTTCTGTCTCCCCTTTAGCTTTCACCTCCTCCAACCTATTCTTTAGCTCCCTGAGCACTTGTAGCTCATCGTTTAGACGGCTATGCCAGGTCAGTGATGCTTGAAGATCCAGCTCCAGGTCCAGGGAGGTTCGAATAGGATGCTCTGCTGCTTTTTTCACAACTGGTTGGCAGAGGGTCTGTAAAGGGGCATCAAAGCAAATGATTTTTAATGAGTTTGGAACACTCATTTCTAACTTGCAAACAGTGGTCACACAGCCTTTAGTGGCCTTCACAAATCATGTATTCATCTCACGCAAATTTCTGACTGGAATGACGTTCTTTGCAAGACTTCGAGTTAAAAGTCGTTAAGGGGTTGCAATTAGCTAAGAAACCCAATTCGACCGAAATGTGGTTCTCTTAAAAGCGAAATATTGTGGAAGCTGAAAATCCAAAATAAAAACAAAAGGCGCTGGAGTACCAGGGACCCGGGTTCGATTCCAGCTTTGGGTGACTGTCTGTGTGGAGTTTGGACACTCTCCCCCTATCCGTGTGGGTTTCCTCCAGGTGCTCCAGTTTCCTCCCACACCACCCCGCCGAAGCGCAACCCACCCATACCCCTACATGTACCCCTTACCTAACACTACGGGCAATTTAGCATGGCCAATTCACCTGACCTGCACATCTTTGGTGCTGTGGGAGGAAACCGGAGCACCCGGAGGAAACCCATGCAGACACGGGGAGAACGTGCAGACTCCTGACAGTCCACACAGTCAGTCGCCTGAGGCGGGAATTGAACCCGGGTCTCTGGCACTGTGAGGCAGCAGTGCTAACCACTGTGCCACCGTGCTGCCCACTTAGTCTGCTTTCAGTGTTTTCAATACCTTAAAATTGCTCCCTTAGATTTGCTATCCCTATGTCCTTTGTAACTGTGATCATCAAAACTGAATCTCCTGGTTCAATATGTTGGCTGCTAACACTGCTCAAAGAGAATTAAGATAACCTTACTGGATTTAAATTCTATACATTTATTTTAATTCCCCACCATTCTATATCCCAGTGCAACTGCTGCCCCACAACGTATCACCAAATTCAGAGCTTTGGAACCATTCATTATATTAAAAAAACACAGCCTGGACTCATTATTGTTATATTGATGATTGTAAATTAAGTATAGAGGAACTGATATCCAACAATCTGTGAAACATGTGGTGAATAATCATCTGGAAACGATTATGTAGGGAGCAGAATGAAATGAGTAAATCTTAACGCAGTTTCTGCTAGGCATGGATATGTACAAGATGACCTGTCCAGGAACAGAGTGGTAGATATATCAAATAGATCAAATCCCCAATGGGTGTTTTCATTGGGCGAGAAGAGATGCAGTGTAAAATTCTTCTCATTTCACTATTTTTAATGTATTAATACACTGATTTATTTCTAAAGGTTCAAGAGGCATTTGGATGGTTATATGAATAGGAAGGGTTTGGAGGGATATGGGCCGGGCGCTGGCAGATGGGACCAGATTGGGTTGGGATATCTGGTCGGCATGGACGGGTTGGACCGAAGGGTCTGTTTCCATGCTGTACTTCTCTATGACTCTATGACTACACAAAGGTATCAATTACAGTACACCTTACGTTTTGGATATTTAATGAATCCTTTGTAATTAAGTTAATAATCCTGCTGTAGAATTGTATGCATTGTAAAACATAAACGTTAAATATGTGATTGTGGATGGATATATTCTAGGTTTCATACTTTGAAATCATTCAGAACATTCCCCCGAACCATTATATTGCCTCACATAATTCCAACTGTTCTGCAGGTCTACCTAATATGCTAAAACCGTAAAATACAGGGGCAGAGTTCAACTATTTGGCTGGTTGAGTCTGCTCCATTATTTGATCATGGCCAATATGCTTCAGCTATTCTTCTACTGTCTCCCCATTCAGTCAAGAATCTAACTACCTCTGTCTTAAACACATTCAATAACTTGATCTCCACAATCTTCTGCTGCATTACATTCCACAGGTTAACTGTCCTCTGGCTGAAGAAATTTGTCTCCATTTCAGTCCTACAGGATTGTCCCTTCACTCTGAGGCTGTGCCCTTTGGTCCTAGTCTTTCCTACTAGTACAAACATCTTCTCCATATCCACTCTATTCAGGCCTTTCAGTATGATGTAAGTTTCATTGATTCCCCCCTCATCCTTCAAAACCCAGTTGACTACAGGTCCAGAGTCCTCAACTGCTCCTCATGTGACAAACCCTTCATCCTGGGGTCATTCTTGTAAATTTCCACTAGACCCCTCCAAGGCCAGCACATCCTTCCTTAGATTCTAACACAATGATTCTCTTCTGACAGTTCACAGACGGGCTGCAGTTGAAATTCCATTCTTTTGTGTTTCAATATGTTGGCACAGGCTCAAAGAACTGTACTAGTGTTATTCTGAAGTAAGATCTTCCCTTTCCAAATGTATTTTTCTGCACACTATTAATAAGACATACCCTTTTAACTCTCAAGCTTCGTCGTTCCATGGCATTGCGCACAAAAGGCGATCTTTTGGCTAATGTTGAGCTGTCACTGTCACTTCGATTCAACTGTTGATTAAAAAAAATAAAAAGAATTAAAGTACAAGATATAGCTTACAGCAATGAACACTGTTGAAATATACATCCGTATTAGCATCAAGCACTCCCAACTCAGCAATAGGAAATGTCTGAAGTAATGATGTCTGTCCTTAAAAAGTAAACCTTCAGTCCTTTGATGGTATACCAGACATCCTCTTGATCAGACTGACTGAATATGCATGGACAGGTTTATCTTGTATACCCATGCCCACTTGGAACTACATTAAGATTTACTCATTTCATGTACAAGTTTGACAAGAGAAACAAGATTTTCATTTTAATAGTCTGGACTGGATTCAAATTCAGATCCTTCATGATGCAAGAACATTAACTGACTGCACCAACTCATTCCCCAAGTAAGATCTATTATCTATTAAGATCCATCCCAAATTAGTCTTTATACATTAAACACATAACTATTTTAAAAATTAAATGGCTAAACAAAGTTTCCAAATGTAATTCGCATTTCAGACATCTAATAGTCTTTCATGGTTAACCTAATCAGCTTATTGTAGAATTATGAATATCATTGAAATATAAGGATAAAAAATTATTGCAAATGCAGCAGTGCAAAGTCTGATAGTTTTGATCACATTGTTCAAAATCTTCAGAACATTCCTCCAGTCCCACTATTCTGACCAGTAGAGTCCCACCACAATTTTCAGCTATACTAGGATGACGTTGCAAGCATTTCCTTTCCTGATTAGACCTTTGTTTTAATTATGCTTCTCATCTGACTCCACTATAAGCTGCTGCTGGCTACACAACTGGTCTATATGCAGTTCTGCTCACTATTAATGATGCCATTACAATAGGAGACATGGAGGTGGACCAACATTTGTTTATTTCTCTGATGTACTTAGTGATGCAGAAAGTCTTGTGGTGCTATAATATTGTCCCGACCTCAGAGTCAGAAGTTCCGACTTCAAGTTGCACCCCAGAACTTATTGGCCATGGAAGGTGCATTCATGCAGGCTGTATTCCTGATGAAGGGCTTTTGCCCAAAACGTTGATTTTACTGCTCTTCGGATGCTGTCTGAACTGCTGTGCTTTTCCAGCACCACTAATCCAGAAAGGTGCATTCATAGCAAGACCAAACAGGTCAATTATCAATCTTTCCAATATACCTGATGGCAGGTTATAAGTCCAGAAGAGAATCCTGAACAAGCCTCCGCAGTACTTCACCCATAAGAGTGGGCCAATCCAATAGAAGGTCCAACCCTTGGAAACAAGGTTGGGGGAAAAGACAGACAGGCTCAGGGATGATAGAAAGTTCACTAGTGCAAATGAAGTAAACAAACATGGAAAGAAGTTATCCTAATGAATGCCGAGAGTGATGGTGAATAGTCTCAGGAATGTGGGGTGTCTGTTACATGGACAGAATGGGCAAGTTTGTGTGAAGAGGAAATATATAAGATGTTGACAGACAGTTTGGTAACCAAAGTACACAGATTTATTATAATGGGAGGAATGTTAGAATGGAAGAACATGGTACCTGGGTAAAATAATTGTTACTGCCTTTCAAATGTGCACATCTGCCTGTAGATTTATCAGGGCTTATTCTCCAATATGTGTTCCAATCATGGAGATATCAACTCAAGAAGATGTTGCAGGGAATTACTGGCATTCAGCCCATATATTTCCGTCCATCATTGATGGAAACTATGTACTATGGACCTGCAACATTACACTTACATCACCAGAAGGACAGTTTCATTGTTTTAATTTAGATGCGAATATTTGCAGTACAGTCGCGCCTCGACTTACGAACTTAATCCGTTCCGGGACCCGGTTCGCGAACTGAATTAATTTTTCCCATTGCTCGGATAGCATAAGAATGCTTGGACAGCTGTTCACAGCGCACGCGCCAAAGACGAACTGAATGAGATCACGCGGGGCCCGAGAGCTTTTGCATTCAACAAGTGCGTAGCAAAGCAGAACAACGAAACCACGTGGTCGCACACAGGCTTTTTGCGTTCGTACTTTCGATCGTACCTTGAATTTCGTACGTACGTTGAAGCAAAAGTTTATGTACAATCCTGTTCGTAAACCGATTTGGTCGTGAACGGGTTTGTTCATATGTCGAGGCGCTACTGTATTTGGTTTTGCATTAGCACAGAATTATTGATTTGCCAAACACACGTAGGAGATACTTTGGATGAGAGGGAGATGTATGCATAGAGGTTAGATCACTGGATTAGTAATCCAGAAGCCCAGGCTAATATTCTGGAGACATTTGTTTAAATCCCCTCATGGCAAATGGTACAATTTGAATTCAATAAAATCTTGAATCAGGTCAATTATCACAAAAACTCCATCTGGTTCACTGATGTTCTTTCGGGAGGGAAATCTGCCAAATTACCCAGTCTGACCTACAAGTGACTCCAGGTCCACAACAATGTGGTTGGCTCTTAATCGCCCTCTGAAATGTTGCCCAGCCAATGATGTGCACACCCCATACAGAAATAAAGAGAAAAGAATCAACAGTTTTTTAGATTACTTACAGTGTGGAAATAAATTATAAATAGGTTTCAATACAACAAAAGGGAGTTTCTTACCCTGCAAATGTACTGATTTCTTTCACCTGGAGAAAAGGTTTGGGATCTTACAATCATGCTGTTCCTCACAAAATGCTTTTGCCTATTATTCAGATTGGACTTGTCCTTAGGCCTGACAGCCATGCACTCCACCACAGCCTCCTCTGTGTTCATTTCTTTGTCAACCTGTGGAAATTGGGTGCAAACTTTTTATCAGCTGCACTATAAAAACTGTTCACAGGATAGTTCACCCAACATCAATGCTGCAGTTACCCTTACCAAAAGCAAGCCTTACACTGAACGGTAAATGGGATAGCTTGATAAACTTAGAAAGAGCATGGGCTGGTGTAAGTTTTCCTTGATTGGAGAATTAGAGGAGGGGTAGTGATGTAAATGGCAGTGATAGAGTTAGGGCTAAAGTTAGGGTTAGTTTTGGTTGCCACTTAATCTAACCACACAGGTCAACAGGTTGCCACAACAATAGACTTTGAACATTCCGAAGGACAGTGTGATTGAACACTCAGTTCAGGAAGCAGCAGTTTTGTAATATCAATACATCAAATTATTCACTATAGTCTCAAACCAAAACCATTAAAAGATAATGACAAGCCATGCTAATATAAGAAGCACCAATGCTGGACAGTCTAATGAAGTTTTGAGTTAATTGGTATCCATGCTGTTGACCCACATTCTAACATTTAATGGCATGGGTTCAAGTCAAATTACTGAGGAGCTGTGTATTCACATCTCCAACAGGCTGATTATAAAATCTCTCTAACATTTAACAGGAGACTAAACAAATGCATACCTTGCATCTTCACAAAGGAGACACAATTAATGTCACAAAAATGTTGGGAAACACAGAGTCTAGTGAGATGGGGGAACTGATGCAAATCAGTATAATTAAGGAAAAGGTGTTGGGGAAATTGATGGAATGAAAGACTGATAAATTCCCAGGGCCCAATAATTTACACCCCAGCATACTTTAGGAAGTGGTCCTAGGAATAATGGATGCATTAGTAGTCATCTTTCAAGATTCTATAGACGCTAATTGATGCCGTTTGGAAATTTAAATATATTACATCTCTTGCTTCCCCTTTAACTAAACTGCTTCTTGCAGTTTCAACTTATTTTTCTTTCACCTCACTCATCAATAACAATAAGCTTGTACCATTTCTGCTCAAGTTATATAATTGTGTCATTGTACTGGAGAGAGTAAAGAACAGCTTGGTTCCAAAACTGCACAAAATAGACTGGAAGTAGATAACAGGAGGCATTCCTACCAGCATTGGCAGCACTGTGTCTGACTGCGTCACCCCACCTCTTTTATCATCAGTCATATTTGGGGGCATTTCTTTCAACGAAATCAATCCCGCTGCAATCTCTTCCACTTCTGAGTCTTTGCCAATGCCACTTCCTTCTTCCTGTGCCTCAGCAGCATCCTCCATCAGCATCTCCCGCCTGCATTAGCAACAAGTTATAAAACTCATTCAGGACTTCATCTGCTTTCTTCTGTTACTGTTTGTCAAAGTTCAACATTTGAGTGGATAAGTGAGTGAAGATTTGTGGAACAGTTTAAGTATATGTGTTTAGAACTTTGGTGATGGGGAGTGGTTTCCTGTACACTATTGAAGAACAGGGGGTGAGATAGCTCACGGGCCAGCACAGTGGCTCAGTAGTATCGCTGCTGCCTCACAGCACCAGGGACCGGGTTCGATTCCCGCCTCGGGTAACTGTCTGTGTGGAGTTTGCACATTCTCCCTGTGTCTGCGTGGGTTTCTTCCGGGTGCTCCAGTTTCCTCCCACAATCCAAAGATGTGCAGGTTAAGTGAATTGGCCATGCTAAGTTGCCCTTGGTCAGGGGTAAACATAGGGTAGGGGAATAGGTCTGAGTGGGTTACGCTTCAGAGGGTCGGTGTGGACTTGTTGGGCTGAAGGACCTGCTTCCATACTGTGGGGAATCTAATCTAATCTAATCAAAAGCTGACAGGAAAGTGAGGGTGAGGACCTTGCCCTGTCACTGGAGTCAAAGATTCCCCTACAGCGTGGAAACAGGCCCTTCAGCCCAACAAGTCCACACCGACCCTCCAAAGAGTAACCCACCCAGCCCCATTTCCCTCTGACTAATGCACCTAACACTATGGACAACTTAGAATGGCCAATTCACCTGACCTGCACATCTTTGGACTGTGGGAGGAAACCAGAGCACTTAGAGGAAACCCACGCAGACACAGGGAGAATGTGCAAACTCCACACAGACAGTCGCCCAAGGCTGGAATCGAACCTGGGACCCTGGTGCTGTGAGGCAGCAGTGATAACCACTGAGCCACCGTGCCACCCTAAGCTGGTGACCTGGATTTCCAGAAACCACCAGCAAGTGGCCCACCTGTGGAGGCTTATTCCTTGAGGGATCACTGATAGAAGGAATAATTGTTGAAGCTGGTGAAGGTGTTCCAATTAAATTGACTGTTTTGTCCATGATGGTGTCAAATGTCTAATGTGATGGATCCAGCTGACAGAAGGTAAGGCTTTTATCTCTTCTCGCAGGGTCAAGGACAGTGACGCTCTCAGAGGCCACACCCACGCCTGCCGCCTGTGTCTCCAAGTGTCCTCAGGTTTGCGGCAATTAGAAGTCCCAAACTCTGACGGCAAGTTGCCATGGTTTCTCAATTGGGTAACGTGGTGTGTGGAA
The DNA here is from genome assembly GCF_004010195.1 of Chiloscyllium plagiosum. NCBI lineage: Eukaryota > Metazoa > Chordata > Chondrichthyes > Orectolobiformes > Hemiscylliidae > Chiloscyllium > Chiloscyllium plagiosum. The sequence goes on along the minus strand of NC_057711.1, from coordinate 24,020,405 downwards.
GGCCTGAAGTGGTCATTTGCCAGCCTTAGCAGTCTATGAGGCGAGAAAGCCCCCAGTAGACCTTCTCACCCTGCACTTAATTTCAAAGGTGGCAAGAAAGGGGTGAGTTTCTTTCCAAGGTCAAATTGCCATATTATTTCTGATTCTGACCACCTCTTCAGGGAGGGAAGAAACCCCACACCCTATGTAAGTGTGTGTTAATGGCAAATAATGGTGTGATCTGCTTGGACATAACTCCCTGCTTCTGTGTTGTAGCATCTGCATTTTTCTACATGTAGGGGGCCAGCAGTTGATAGAGAAAAAAAGACCAATGTCCACCCAGTTTGCCCTTGGTTTATCTTGGCAACTGCATGGTACAACAGTAATGAAGATGTTGATTAATCATACTATGTACCATTGCTCCTAATAATGTGGACCAATGTCATGTGGAATCCGTGTGCTTTGAACCTGCTGCTCTCCAAGCCTGCATTAATCGGCCGCCCATCACAAGACCTGAAACCTGCTATCATTACCTTTCTCCGCCTTATGAACCAATAACACTGCATAGTGAAGCAATTGCAACATTCAAAGAGCAAATGAAAGCACTCTGTTAAAACAGTAGGCTTGACAGATCCATCAAACTGTTCCATCTTCCCCTTTCCTCCCAAAAGTATTTGACTTTGATTCAGCACTCCACCTGGAGTGTCACATTAGAAGAGTTCACAGACGGTGAACTGTGACTTGCAGGCCACATTGGAGGATTACAAGGTGGTCCTCATGACATATGTTGCTTAAGGGCCTGTGGTCCTAGGCAAAAAGTCAGTGCAGTGGGCCCAAGGAGTCCTGGATCCCCAGCATTCTGCCTGAATGCCATTGGAATTACGTTGGGAGTATAGAAGAATGTCTGTAGGACTTCAATGACCCCATTCTACTGCAAACGGGAGCAGAAAATGTTCCATTCAGAAGGTAACTGGTCGAATATCACAAAGTCTACAATACCAGTCTTCGCCCGCTTCAGCATCCTCTTCTTCATCTATAGCCAGCTCCTGTTCAACCGCCTGCAGTTCAACAGACGTCCTCTCCAGCAATGCAGATACAGCATCCTGATGGATCTGAAGGGAAGAAAGGCAATGGAAATGAAAGAAGTTACTGCAGAATATGGAGAATTATTTCCTTTCATGTAGAATCTTGTACAAATAATGTGGCCACAGCTCACCAAAGGCAATTCACTTTCCCTTAAAGAATGCAAGCTCTCTGCCGAACATAGGTTGTAATTAAGTGCGGTTTCCGCCCGTGGAAATTACTTGTGATGCTTACATTTCAGATACATAATTTATTAATGTGATTTTTATTTTTATCTACAGAAACCTGCTGGGCAGATTTATCAGACAATGAGGCATTTATCTAACTGAAATCTCACAAACATGTGGCCAGACGTTAAGATCAATAGATCAACTAATTGGCTTCACAACCCCTGTGAATCTCTGCCCGTGATACAGCAAAGTTAAACGTTTTAAGTGATTTCAGATTTTGTATTTCACACGCACTGCCGACCAACTTGGAGAGAACTAAGACGTTTGAACCGACTCAATTTTTTAATGTCACTCTGTTGATCACTTGCATTTTCAGACACCTAGGGGGTCAAATCCTAAACCAAAGAGGGGTTTGTGTCTGGCAGGTGTAGTGACCTTGACATTAGGAAAATTTGAGAATCCAGAGCCTGTGCTTCTCAGAAGCGTGTACCCCCACAATCCAACAGATGAAAGTGGGTGAGATACCCCAATGGCAGGGCTCACAGCTGGGGGAAGGTGAGCACTGCTGAGGGGTCGAAAGGGCAAGGGCATTTCAAAATGGAGGTGCTCTTGAAAGGCTCCAGAGGGCTGAAGGAAAGAAATGCAGAAGCGTTGGGGCCATCAGTGAGGAGGCAAAAAGTGCCACAAAACTGCTTTCGGCTGCAGATGTGGAGAGCAACCTCTAATATCCCGCAGTCCACTTACAAAGAGGACGTATCTGCAGCGTTGCCACAGCAGAAGGCTGTCACAAACGTGTTTTGCTGTGATAATGTGGCCCTGATATGAGGCCTTCCTTAACAATAAATCCACTCTATCAAGGGAATGTCCCAGCAACCCAGGATCATTTTGAAATTTGAATTCAATACAAAAAAATTGGGATTCAAAGTCTAATGATAACCATTGGCAATTGTTGGAAAAATCTATCTGGTTCACTAATGTTCTTTAGGGAAGAAAGCTACTGTCCTTACCTGGTCTAACCTGCATGTGATTCCAGGCCCACAGCAATGTGGTTGACTCTTAACTGCCCTCTGGGCAATTAGGGATGGGCAATAAATGCTGGCCTTGCCAGTGACACCCACCTCCCGTAAGTGGATGATAAAAAAGGGGACCAATCTACCATGTTCCAATCCGAGCAATGTTGACACCAAACCAGGGCCGACCTCCTGAATAAACCTTACCTTGTCTGGAGTGCTGCAAGGCTCAGGTCTCAGTGAAGCTCCCTCAGTTTGTGCTTTGTTCTTTGGATGATGAATATTCACGTTCTTGTAATGTAGCATGTTGTACCAGCTTGTCAAGGTGTCCCCACGGGTGCAGAAGTCCGCCAGACTAATCTGGGTTCCAGCCTTTGGAAAAATGAGAAAAGAAAGCCCTCAGTTTGCTCATGGTTTATAACGATCTGGTTAGGGTGTTTGTATAAAATTCCTGTGTACCACCATCACACAGGCATTTCAGATCGGAAAGAGTTGCATTTTTATCGCGCTTTGTAATGCCTCTTGGAAAAGCCTCAAAAGGATTACTCTGAAACACACTGACGGTTACTGGTCTGGATTCTGTGGTAGTGACAAGAATTAAACTGTCAGGATTCAAGTGGAAGTCATTACATTGCTGGCAGAAATACACCACGTCCCCCACAGGATGGACTGTTGAGGTTCAACCACTCCATGACTATAATTAAGTAGAAATCACTGAACTGGTGAGAAACTGTCCCTTTGCATGATAACCTCCAATGGAGAAACCCTCGGAAGAGATGATAGGTTACTGAATAAAGTACAACTGGATTTTTAACGGCTGAGTGAAGGCATAAAGCTGGCTGTACATAGAATTGATAAGTCACTAGAATCACGTGAGGTGCATTGAGGATATTCAGAGAAGTAAAACAGTGAAGCAGCAGCCAAAATCTACCATATTTTTCTCAGATATGGCGATAGTGTAAGAGGACTAGAACATGGCAGATGTTATCTTTATTGTTCTAAAAAGGGTTAAGAGTAAACCCAGTTACACGTGATTTTCACTTGGGACAGGCAGGATTTGACAGTTGAGCCCACTGACCTCAGAAGCAGATTGTAGGCATTCAACTGGTTAGAAAACACACCCCAGTTTGGCTCACCAGCCCTCACTCACTCCTAATCCTCCCACACACATCACTATGTCTCCTTTATGCCTACCCATGCACCCATCCAACCTCATGTTCCCCCATATCCTCATGTCATCTCCAAAGCCACACACTATTCACTGTGAGCAGACCACAGGTGAAATGTTCAGGTGTAAAAAAGTTTCTAACATCATTAACACTCATACTCACATAGTGGTGAAAAACAAACCCACTCCAAGTTTTAAATTCCTTTATATGTTCAATATGGCATAAAAATACATTTTTATTCAGACTATTTATCAAAGAAACCTACTCTCTGTACAGCTTGCTTAAAATGTCAATCAAACTAATCACAATTCTCTGCTGAGATCCTTGAGGTCTATGGAACTCAGCTAAGTATTTAAATACTTAATAATAGCTGTTGAGGAAACAACAAAAAAGACCTCGATTGGAACTGTTTGACAAGATGCCATTGTTTTTTGCCTAACATACACAATATGATCTGTCAATCAAAGCAGGCATGTATTTTAAACTCACTAACAGCTGCAGCCTTTTGTTAAACAGTTAAAGAGCAGTCGATTTTGACAACTTAAGATTGTGGCATTTGAACTGATCTCATCCACCCTTCAAGAGCATTTATGCCCACTTCATCAATTCATGCCGCCTACATTGTGGGTTCAGCACTTGCAACAGTAAACACATTGTCTGTTTGAATTCACCACTAAGTTCAAATGGCCCTGCTGAATTTACGTTTCCTTGGGTGAAATCACATCAAGTCTCTGATCCCTTTCGGCAGAAATGGGAATCTTCCAAGCTCCACGGAACTCCAGCTCTAACTGTCCAGTATCTTTTAGATTGCTGCATAATCTTTCCAGCAGTTAGCTTTCAAACTACTTTATGTTTCCTTATTATTGAGGACTATACTATAATATTTATAAAGCTTCAGTGCACTTACCAGACAATCTTCCAACAGTGTCTTCCCCACAGAGCAAACATCAACTCGCAGTGTCTTCTGATGTAAAGCAGACTGGGTAATAGCTACCCGGAAAACCTCATTGAGGGTAAGAATCTCTGCAACACTATGAACCTTTGTGCGGAATAGGCTGCTGGAATCACATGAGCTTGGAAGCAATGCAGCTCTGATGTACCTGCAAGATTGCAAAGTTACCTTTTAGACAATGGACTAAAATAGTTAAAGATTGAATAAGCAGCAACAGCATTGTTGAGTATATTTTCTTTTCATTCATGGTATGAGGTGTTGTTGCCTAGGCCAGAATTTGTTACCCATCCCAAACTGCCTCGGGTACAGTTAAGAGTCAACCATATTGCTGTTGGCCTGGAGTCACATGTACTCCAGACCAAGTAAGGTTCCTTTCCTAAATGACATACATGAACCAGGTAGACAATTGACAGTGGTTACATTAGCTTACCTTACTCAGTTTTTTAAATCGAGATTTTTAATAAAGTCAAATTTCCCCATCTGCTATGATGGAATTCAGACCAACGTCCTCAGACCATTAGCCTCAGGTTCTTGATTGCTAGTACAGTGATGTTAGTATAACACCAACACTTTCCCCTATATGTCGACGAGGCAGCTACATGGGAAATGCACAAATCTTTTCCATTTCTGTAAAAAGCATAGACTCTTCCTACTGCTGAAAGGATTCAGGGCCAATTTGTTAAGCAAATTTGTTGACAACAAGATTGGCAGAGTGGATAATAGTGAAGAAGATGGTTGTAGGTTATAGGAAGATATAGATGGGCTGGTCAAATGTGCAGACCAATAGCAGATGGTATTTAACCCTGACAAGTGCGAGGTGATATACTTGGAGGAAGAAACAAAATGAGGAAGTATTTAATGAATAGCAGGACACTGGGCAGCTTAGAGAAACAAGAGAGATCCTGGAGTAATTATTCACAGATCCCTGAGGTTGGCAGAGCACATGAATACAATAGTTAAGAAGGCATATAGGACTCTTGCTCACATCAGTCTTGTCATAGCATAAGAGCAAGGAGAGAACGTTGGAGTTGTACAGAGCATTGATCAGGCCACAACTAGTGTACTGTGTGCAGCTCTGGTCACCGCACTACAGGAAGGATGTGATAGCACTAGAAGGGGTACAGAGGAGGTTCATCTGGATGTTGCCTGTGATGGAGAAATTGAACTATAAGGAGAGACTAGATAAGCTTGGATTGTTTTCTTTAGTGCAGGGAAGACTGAGGTGCGACATAATTGAAGTGTATAGACAGGGTGAATGGAGAGCGGCTGTCTCCCTTGGTTGAGGGGTCAATCACGAGGGGGCATAGTTTTTGGGTCGGGACAGGAGATTCAGAGGGAATTTGGGAGCAAACATTTTCACTCAGTGGGTGGTGGGGGATCTGGAATGCACTGCCTGGGAAGGGAGTGTAGACTGGAAAACTTACAACCTTAAAAAAAATACTTGTATGAATTCTTCAAGTATCACAACATTCACGGATATGGGACTAGTGCAAGAAGTTTGAGATTAGTGCACCTGTGGCGGTAGTTACATCAGTGCAGACTCGATGGGCCGAAGGGCCTTTTCTCCACTGTATGAATCTGTGAATTTATCTGGTACAGGGTTCCGCAGATGTGTTTACCCGCTGGTACCACGTTATATTTAATGAAAACCCCTGAATATAAGAGCTAGTCAGTAGCTGAGTTTAAGCTGATTCATCCAATACTTAATCTGTGGAGGGGATACACCTTGAAAGTGTGCAGCATCATTTGTGCCTCTCAATAAATACATAAGGGATTTGTTCAGAGGCCCCGAAGCAGAATGATTGACCGCATAGTGGCCATGGCCTGTCCTGAGCCTACTTAGCAAGGACGAATCCTGCTGTGGTAGCTTAAAGCTTGCCATTCAATAGATGGTGGCTTATCCTAGGAACCTTTGAGGACAATAGATCAGCAAATTGATAAATGGTAAATAGAAATGATGACCAGAAAAATTTTCAGGCTCTGAACGTGATAGAGTAGATGCAGAAATTGTGTTTCCCTTATGTGAGAGTCAAGGACCAGAGGGCATCATCTCAGAATAATTTAAAACAGATAGGAGCAGGAATTGCTTCTCTCAGAGGATCGAGAATCTGTGGAATTCTTTTCCACAGAGGGCTGTCAAGGGTATATTCAACACTGAGATAGACAGATTTTTGATCAATAAGGGAACCAAGGGTAATAGCGAAAAAGCAAGAATATGGAGTTGAGATTTATCAGATCAGCCATTATCTCATTGAATGGCAGAGCAGACTGGATGGGCGGAATGGCTAACTTCTGCTCCTATGTCGTCTCTGCCCTATGGAGTATTTCCTAAAGCTTTTATTTCAGATTTCCATCATTGAGAATATTTTGCTTTCTTCATCACCATGAATGGTAAGTTACTTCACAGTGACTAGAGTTTGAGTCTTGAACAAATGAGCGAACAACAGTCAATGGCAGAAAGGAAGAACCCCAAGGTCAGAGTTCATATCAGATTTAGACCAGGATAAAATGCCACTCAAACTGATAGAAACTTTGGAAGCAAGGAAAACACTAAAGACTTGAGGGTATGAATATCAGGATTTGAATATTTATTCTCAGGATGGGCATGTTGCTAGCAAACATTTGAACTGATAGAGCGGCTGTGATGAGGATGCTCCCACAATGTTACTAACTGAGAAGGCCTACAATTTTGACCCAAAGCAACTAAGGGATGTTAATGTTGGTGCACTGAACACTTCTAGAGGAAGACAAGACCTATGCCATTAGACAGCAGTAAAGAAAAGAGACACATTGAGAGATGATCTTGCTGTGTGCTTGATATTTTGATCATTAGATTCACAGGTTGGTACTTTCCAGTTTTGGAACTAAGTTTGGAAGATGGAATGTTGAGTGAGGAGAAGTCCACAGCTACCCTGTTCACAAAGCCCATTGTATCAAACTAAAATCACACAGCTGATTGGCTCCTGGTAGACTTTCTGCTGGAAATTCAGACTAGCAAAACACAACCTCCTGGGCCTGCTAGCCAGTCAGCTAGCCAGGTGTCTCCAGAATTCTGCAACTCCATGCAAAGGAGCTGAGCTAATGGCAGCCGAGGTGAAACAAGGCCCTTTAATGGGACTTATTTGGCAACAGGTCAGGAAGGCCAACTGGGGGTCTTCCCACCCAGTTTCTGAGGTGCTGGAAGGAGGTCACCAATCTCCCAGATTATCTGCCCTTCCCACCACCTTCCCCATCACTTTGGGGAGGGGAAATTCTGCCCACAGAGGCATTTACAAGCACAGAATGAGGCAATTTGGCTGATCAGGTCCAGGCTGGTGCTTTGCAGAGTAATCCAGTCACATTCACCCACTCAATTTTGCTAGACATGGAAATCTATTTTGTTTGAGAGTTTCCTTTTGAAATCAACGATCACCTTCACTTCCATCATCCTCATAGGGCAATAGTTTCTCAGTCATAATCACTTACTGTGAAAAGCTCAGATTTGCCTCTCCACGTCCTTGTACAATCAGTAAAAGGGAATAGCTTATCTAAGATTGTTGTAATCTGTATACTCTTATCAAATCTCCCCAGAATATCCATTGTCCCAAGGAGAACAATCTCAGGTTCTTACTCTAACCATTGCTGAATTTTGACAGCTCTGCCAAAGAATGGACACGTTGGTTTTCATAGACAGCATACTCACACTTTACATCCAGGTGGCACCAGGAGAGCTGTCAGATTCCTCAGCTGCACGGCGATTATGATGAAACTTGCACTGGTGGGATCATACCTGCCACAGATGCAGTAACAAAAATGAAGATGCAGATACAAATTTCTTCTAATCACGCCATGTAGATGTGTTATGACATACTTTTGAGTCAGGTGGGATTAAATCTGTGTTTCTGGCCCAGAGATAGGGACTCCTCACTGTGCCACAGGAGCCCCTCAAATACAGAAATATTCCAAGTTTGATCCCTGCCCAGTGCTGATTCAACTAATGTCAATGTACCTTCAATCATCCTCAGTGACCCTCGATTAAGGAAGTAAATATTTTCCTGCTCATTCTTGGTACATTTGGGAAAGCAAATCTTAGCAGGACTTATACACTTAATGGTAAGGTTCTAGGGAGTGTTGCTGAACAAAGAAACCTTGGGGTGCAGGTTCATAGCTCCTTGAAAGTGGAGTTGCAGTAGATAGGATAATGAAGGCGGCGTTTGGTATGCTTTCCTCTACTGGTCAGGGTATTGAGTACAGGAGTTGGGAGGTCATGTTGCAGCTATACAGGACATTAATTAGGCCACTGTTGGAATATTGTGTGCAATTCTAGTCTCTTTCCTATCAGAAAGATATTACGAAACTTGAAAGGGTTCAGAAAATATTTACAAGGGTATTGAGTACAGGAGTTGGGAGGTCATGTTGCAGCTATACAGGCCACTGTTGGAATATTGTGTGCAATTCTAGTCTCTTTCCTATCAGAAAGATATTACGAAACTTGAAAGGGTTCAGAAAATATTTCCAAGGATGTTGCCGGGTTGGAGGATTTGAGCTAGAGGGACAGGTTGAACAGGCTAGGGCTGTTTTCCCTGGAGTGGCGGAGGATGAGGGGTGACCATATAGAGGTTTATAATATCATGAGGGGCATGGATAGAATAAATAGACAAAGTCTTTTCCCTGGAGTGGGCGAGTCCAGAACTAGAGGGCATAGGTTTAGGGAGAGAGGGGAAAGATATAAAAGAGACCTAAGGGGCAACTTTTTCACACAGAGGGTGGTACGGGTATGGAATCATCTGCCAGAGGAAGTGGTGGAGGCTGGTACAATTGCAACGTTTAAAAGGCATCTGAATGGGTATATGAATAGGAAGGGTTTGGAGGGATATGGACCGGGTGCTGGCAGGTGGGACTAGATTGGGTTGGGATATCTGGTCAGCATGAACAGGATGGACTGGAGGGTGTGTTTCCATGCTGTACATCTCTATGACTATATGAGCATCACTGGCAAGGTCAGCACTTACTCGCCATTGCTTACTTCCGTTAAGAAGGTGGCAGAGAGCTGTCTTCTTGAACTGCTGCTGTTTATGTGGTGTAGATACACTCAGGGCACTAACTTTACCATTTCAACCTGATCCAACCAACTAGCTTGTTCAGCATTTTCAGAGGCGGAGTCTGCGAGTCCCATGTCGGGCTGAATACATTGGATGATGTTTTCTCCTGGCCATTGGGTCTAGATCAAAGGCTCATAGTCTTAGGATCCAAGGGGAGGCCATTTTAGACTGAGGTGAGGAGCAATGTCTTCTCTCAGAGGTGGTGAAGCAGTGGAATCCTCTACCACGGAAGGTTATGGAGGCCAAGTATTGAATATATATAAGGAGTAAATAGATAGATTTCTCGAGGCTAATATGTCAAGGCTTATGGGGAGAGTATGCAAGTACGGCATTGACTCAGAGAATTACTCATAATCATGCTGAGTGGCAGGGCTCAGTGAATGGCCAATGAGCTAATCCTGCCCCAATTTTCTATTCTTCTGGGATGGACCAGGTAAGGACATTAGACTTCTTTCCCAGAAGGATTTTTTCAAAAATTACTCATGGATATAGGTTAGGCCAGCATTTATTGTCCATCCCTAATTGCCTGAGAGGGGCAGTTAAGTGTCAACCACATTGCTGTGGGTCTGGGGTGACATGTAGGCCTGACCAGGTAAAGATGGCAGGTTTCCTTTCCTAATGGCTATTTGTGAATGTGGTGGGTTTTTACAGCAATCTGGTGATTTTTGTGGTAGTTATTTATAAGACTAACATTTGATTCCAAAGTTATTAATTAACTGAATTTACATTTCCCCATTTGCCATAGTGAGATTAGAATTCATGTCACTGGAGCATCAACAAGGATATCCTCTAATCATCACTATCCAACACTCTGAACGTACATAAGAGAAAAAGATTTGCTAAGAAACTCAGCAAGTCTGGCAGCATCTGTAAAGAAAAAAAGTTAATGTTTCAAATCCAATGAATCTTCTTCAGAAAGCAACAGCTTTGTACCGCAACTTTAATGTAGAAAATAAAGACAAATGTATTGACTTCAGCTGTGGTAGCCCAGCCCCAGAGTGAAACAGACCTCAGCATATGCTCTATGTGCACAATTAATGGTGGTTGACTTGGATAATTTACTATTGGGCTGGTGGAACTATATCCGAGCAAAGACTCCTCAGGAGATCAGGAAGTAAAGGGAAAAAAGGGGAAAAGAAATTCAGACTCATAAATTCAGCCATGCAAATTTAGTTTTTTTTTTAATAATCACTTACCTCAGTCCTATCTGGATTTGAGCTGCCTCTAATGTGGAAGGTTCATCTTCATCATAAATAGCATCTTCAGTTTCATTTGGCCTAACAGCAAGGTTGTAAAATTCAAGTTAATGGAAATTGTAAACTAAACATAATGAACACGAGAGCTGGGAATAATAAAAAAGTCACCATAAAATACATGATGAATTTACCCAGAGAACATGTCACAGCCATGCGCAAGTTATGGTTATGGACTTGGTTTATAAAAAGCACACGGGCATTCTGTTTAAGACATATTGCTGCACTTCCAGGAGGCACAGAGAAACTGCAAATGTTTTGCTGGCTTTTGCAATGTGTGTTGTAGACATGGAAAACAGAGTACTTGTAATAAAAGAATAAAGTCCATGTTTCAATGCCTCTAGTGCACACTGACAATGAGTACAGGGTATACTGGGCTGACAATGTTGTAGCCCACATGCTGCCTCATGCTCCTCCTGAATATCCACCCCACCAGTAGTTCAGAATGACGGGGTTACCCCTTTCCAATTGCTTAGCCAATAAGTGAAGCAATTACCACTCCTGTCTCAATGATGATACTGTCCACTGTGCTTCTGAACTAGACCAGGAAACTTGCAGCAAGTGATGCCATGGAACTTGTGGGCATTAGGTGAGAAGTGTCATACTCAGCTGGGACCTGCCTCAACACCTCCCACCAACTGAAGGTGGAAGCCATTTCAATGCTTACGCAGGCACAGAGTAGAACCTGTATTTTTCCTGCAAGTTTTGGAGTCACTGCTTCGAAAAGACAAGTTCCTGTTGTGACTTCCACCACAAAGGCCCACCTTGAGAGAGGAAGATGTGCCTTTGCTGCAGTACAGTGGCCACTTTTACATCATCCATAAAGGTCCGACAGATTTTTGAGTCAGATGTGGGGAAATTAGGTTCCAGTGAGCTGCAGAGAGAAGGAAATGATGGGCCTGAAGGAACTGAGAGGAGCCATCAACTGAAGCTCATTGTGTCCTCAGGTGACAATAATAAGGGCTGAGCTAAAGAAGTTTTGTTGGAGGTATGTTAGCAACTGTTGGTTTGTAACTAAAGTTCTGGTGGCCCACAGTAGCAAGTCAGCATCCGGCAGTGGATTCCCAATCTCTTGATGCCGACTCAGGTAAAAGAAGAAAGCTGGGATAAGGCCATTGTGGAGCATAAACACCAGCATAGATTGGTTGGGCTGAGTGGCCTGTTTCTATTTTACACATTTCTGTTTGCTCAAACAGTGGGGAGTGGGAATGGAGTGAAAAGGAGCACAGAGTGTTTTTAGTTGTGCAGTTGCCCTAGACTTTCCAAGCTAGTGGCTTAACATTGTCTCCTACATAGAAGGTGCATAAAACCACTGACATTTTCTCTCTCAATTTTTATGATGTCTATATATTGCTGCCAAAGAGAACAATTTTGTTCTTTTCTCATTTGTGCAATGTAGAAATGTGTTGGAGAATGGCTCTTTGACACATGAATCACTGGTGGGTGAGTTATTTTAACGTATCTTTGGAGAGAGAACAAACCATCCTAACCCAGTATGGGCTACATGTGACTCTAGTCCTGTACCAATAGGATTGACTGTTAACTGCACCACCCCATCCCACCGAAGTGGCCAATGAAGCCTTTCAGTTGTACCATAAGGTGACCCACCATCGCAGAGAAACTAAGGATGGGCAATAAAGCACTGGTTACCCACACTCTGAAAGTAAATAAGAACAGAAGGTGAGCTGCACACTCTAAGGCAGCTTCTATTTTAACATATGGATGGCTCAGTGCTTCACAGTGCCAGAGACCCAGGCTAATTCCCACCCTTGGTCTGTGTGATGTTTGCATGTTCTCCCCATGGAGCACCCAAGGGTTCCCTCTGGGTGCTCCAGTTTCCTCCCACTGTCCAAAGGTGTGCAAGTTTGGTGGATTAGCCATGCTAAATAGCCCATAGTGTCCAGGGATGTGCAGGATAAGTGGATTAGCCATGGGGAAGGCAGGGTTACAGGGACAGAGTAGGGGAGTGGGATGCTCTTCGGAGGGTCAGTGTGGAATTGATGGGCCAAACGGCCTGCTTCCACACTGCTGGGATTCTATTTACTGACATAATTGCCGGCAACTGAGCTAGTAACAGGGGCAGCTCCCACTGTCTTCAAAAGCTGCCACGTGTCAGTCAGGCTCCTATATCCTGTTTGATATCAGCAAATCCCTCTCAGAAGTGAGCTCCAGAAGAGTGTTACAGAGACAAAGGCAGGCAGCTCTCGCATCGGAAACTAAGCTCAGGTACAAATGTGAGGTCAAAGTTGCGGATGGTCTAGTTCAGCCTCTGGATGAGGTTGGTGGCTAGGAAACAGAGTTTGTGGCTGGGAATAAAGACTTTGGCCTTCCCAATAGAAGAATCATCTGCTCACCCAAGACTGGTTGATGGATATGCAGAAATCATACATAATGGAGGGTTCAAGACATTAGATTAGATTTCCTACAGTGTGGAAACAGGCCCTTCGGCCCAACAAGTCCACACCGACCCTCCGAAGAGCAACTCACCCAGACCCATCTCCCTCTGACTAATGCACCTAACACTGTGGGCAATTTAGCATGGCCAATTCACCTGACCTGCACATCTTTGGACTGTGGGAGGAAACCAGAGCACCCGGAGGAAACCCACGCAGACACGGGGAGAACGTGCAAACTCTACACAGACAGTCGCCCGAGGGTGGAATTGAACCCGGGTCCCTTGTGCTGTGAGGCTGCAGTGCTAAGCATTGAGCCACCGTGCCGCCCATTTGTGGTGGTGAGATGGAGTCAGATATCACCAGTATGTGTGGAACTTTCTTCATTTTTCCATGGGGATGAGGCCATCGCTGGTTAGATGAGCATTTAATGCCCATCCTAACTGCCCAGAAGGCAGTTACAGTCAACCATATTACTATCGGTCTGGAGTCACATGTCGGCCAGAAGAGGTAAGAATGGTAAATTTCCTGCTCTGAAAGACATTATTAAACCAGGTGGGGTTTTACGACAAATGAAAATGGTTACGTGGTTGCCATTAGGCTGTCTTGTACTTCCAGATATTTATTGAGTTTAAATTTCACCATCTATCCTGGTGGGATTTGAACATTAGCCTGGGTTTCTGGAATGCCAATCTAGTGACATAACTACTATGCCACCACCTGCCTTGACATCGTGTTTTTGGATGATGCTGTCAAGAGACAACATGGAGATGAGAAATAGGACAGGCCAAGGATAGACCCTTGTGGCACTTCAGGGATACCACTGTGAGGGTGGTTAGAGGAACCAGTACTAAGAGCATCAGGCAGGTCCATCCCTCTGGACAGTGATGAAGTAGAGTGGACTGGTTAAACATGTCAATGGCTGCAGACAGTTGAAGAGGATGAGGAGGGCTAGTCTAACATGATCCCAGTGACAAAGATTCATTTGTGACTCTGGTTGCTGTTAATAATGTGATTTGTGGTTTTATTTTTGGAAACTGATAAACTGTCAAATGGAAACTGGAGGATGACTTTGGTAAAAAGCAGTTAAGTGCACTAAAAATAGGAATTCCACTCCCCCCAACCCTAGTCACACACACACACACACATACATGCATACATAGACATACACATGCACACACAAATACACACATGCCCACATACACCCACATACACATGCACACACACATAAATACACACATGCCCACAAACACACATGCAGCATACGATTATCAAATGTGGCATCCTTGAGCCACTGTGAAACACAGGATATCATTCACATACCGTTTGACAGAAGCCTCATACACCCCGCTGTCCCCGGCCACAGATTCATCAGAAACGGCAGCAGAGACACATGCTGCTTTCTCTTCGACTCGATGTCCCACTGCTCCTTGCTGCAAATCAACACCTGCACACAGAACACACACTGCTCGTCAAACTCACTGTCGAAATTCCTTCGGAGGGACTTTTCAGCTCCTCGGCACCTTCACTTTCCCGCATCCCCCTCCCATCTATTTTCAACCTTTCTCACCAAAAAGTCTAAACTTTTGTTGAAGTACATGCAACGTTTGTGATTTGCAATTACTGATTTCCCCCCCCCTTAGATAGGTTTCCTTGACTCAGCAGAGACTAGGGACTGAGTGCAAAACCTTGATGCCCACCAAAATAAAATGTGGGGGACCTTCATTTAAAGCTTCTGGAAACAGTAGAATGCAAATTGTGTGCACAGAGGACTTTTCAACATCTCAATGGATGAGATGATTGTAACTCCCCACTGGAGGAGTGATCTTCGCTATTCCCAGTGTTGTCACAAAAGTTAAAGATTTGGAAAAATTCACAGAATTTTCCAATTTTCAGACCCAGGTTGATGGAAAACACAGACTGCAACTCTGTATTTAACAAGAATTACTACTTATCCCACAAAAGAAAGTTCTAACTACAGATTAACAATTATGAACTAAGGGCATATGCCATATAGAGTCAAGAGTGTGGTGCTGGAAAAGCACAGCCGGTCAAGCAGCATTTGAGGAGCAGGAGAAATGTTCAGCCATGGGGCGATGAGGTTGGTTGGTGCGGCTGTCCCACAGTGGTTCTCTAAAATGATCCGCAAGTTGGCATCCTGTCTCCCCGATGTAGAGGAGATTACACCGGGTGCAACAGATACAATAGATGATATTGGTGGAGGTACAGGTAAACTTCTGTCAGATGAGGAAGGATGCCAACTTGCGGATCGTTTCAGAGAACATCTCTGGGACACCCATACCAACCAACCCCACCGTCCCGTGTCTGAACAGTTCAACTCCCCCTCCCACTCCATCAAGGACATGCAGGTCCTGGGCCTCCTCCATCGCTAAACTTTAACCACCCGACGCCTGGAGGAAGAACGCCTCATCTTCTGCCTTTGGGCCCCTGCAATCACACGGGATTAATGTGCAATTCACCAATTTCCTCATTTCCCCTCCCCTCTCACTATCCCAGTCCCAAGCCTCCAACTCGGCACCAGCCTCCTGACCTGTCCATAGCCTTTCCCATCTATCCGCTCCACCCTTCTCTCCGACCTATCATTTTCTCCCTCACCTTCATCTAGCTATCACATTCTTAGCTACCTTCCCCCCCCCATCTCAACCCTTCCCATTTATCTCTCAGCCCCCTGGCCCACAAGCCTCACTCCCGGTGAAGGGTTTATGCCCGAAATGTCGATTTTCCTGCTCCTCGGATGCTGCCTGACCTGCTGTGCTTTTCCAGCACCACACTCTCGACTCTGATCTCCAGCACCTGTAGTCCTTACCTTCTCCATACCACATATACTCAAGTAATAGTCCTTTTTTTTGACTATTTTTTAAGGTTAAATTTATGGGGTCAACTATTATGTGGATACTATTTTTATGGGACTGAAATTCATGCCCGTCAATATTCATACTGGATCATTAGCAGAAGCCCAATTGATCTCCAAATGAATATACGAAACAAAATGATTTATGGTAATTCTGATAATCTGAAGTGGAACACAAACGTCAGTGGACTGGAAGACCGGGAGAGGAGTGGAACAACTGGCAGACTGGAAAACTGGAGCAGGACGTGACAGCCGGCACACTGACACATAAATGTTAATCTGTGAAGAACTAGGGTCGACTTTTACACAAGATATATGGAAAATTCCAGATTATTTGGCCAAAAATAGGGGATCAACTTTTGCATGAGATTGACTGTTACTTCACCGTATATGGTACATCAACTGGTAAAAAATGTAATCCCCTTCTCGATCCCTCTTCTACCCACACACATATAGACAAACACAGACAGGAAAAAATGGGTGTTATGGGTGAAGTGAAAGACAGGGAAAGCAGCTCAGTGATCCCTATCCACAGGATTTACTGAGATGAATCTTGTGCTGATCAGAATGCGACTTCTGGAGCTTTCTCCTCTGTATTGACATGTTTGCAGGACGCACAGGATGACTGGCTTACCTTTAAAAAGACCTCTGACTTAGTACTTAGAAGTCACAGCTTTCAAAAACTCAAGGAAAAGCAAGCTGGCTTTTCTTCAGGCTTAAAGTGTTTTTTACAACAAAGAAGAGAAACAGCTGACTATGTGGAGATCTGAAGGCTTCTCCCTATCTCATTCTTAGCCCCAAACTGTTCAGCTACTTGTGAACCAAATGAATAATCATTGGTAGGCAGCAGGCCTTTACCATCAATAACTGGTCAGCAGCTCACAGACCACTCAGCATCCTGTTGCCAGCTGCATCTCCATTTATACAGAGCCCTTGGCTCTCATTCACCTGCAAAACATTTACTACAGCTTCTTCAACCATCAGCTGTGTAAACAGCACTTAACAACGAGTGTCAGATTACCGGCTTTCAAAAAGTGCAGCAATGCCTCAACAATCCTTGTTTCTCAAAACAGTTTTCCTCTTTCAGTCCACAATCAGAAACAGAAAAATAAAAAGACACAGCCTTTACAAAATGAGAAAATGGGAAAATGAAAACAAGTGGGACTAACTTCAAATGTGCCAAATGGATTTTTTCTGCACTATCCAGAATCAGAGGGATGAATTTTACAGAGCCCTCTGAAGGTGGCCTATTGAGACCCTGAATTGGCCAATGAATGGTCACCTAAGAACCTCAATCAGCCTCTGCTTCTGTAATACATGTGGTTGAGGGAAGGCAGCCAGCCTAGCATGTTTCAGGGCAGAGGACAGAAGGAAGTGTTGGTCCTCCCTGTGCCCAGCAGACGTATCTCCGACTCCAACCTCCCAAAACAGTATGCCTGCAATTTATGCCATTTCCCTCCCACCACTGTATTCAAATCTACGACCATTTCCATTTGGAAGGACAAGGGGAGCAGATATGTGAGAACATCAAGGTTTGTGTAAAGATGTGAGAACACTGCTACTGCCAGTTCCCCTCCAAGTCACTCACCATCCTGATTTGGAAATATTTTGCTGTTCCTTTACTGTCGCTGGTCAACAGCATTGTGGGTCAACCTAAAGCATGTAGATTGCAGTGGTTCAAGAAGGCAGTTCACCACCACCTTCTCTCCACAGCTGCTGTCAGAACGGTGCAGGTATGTAATCCATAAAAATGGAGTTGCAGACAGACAGGGTACTGAGGAAGGCACGCTTGCCTGCATTGGTCAGAATAATGAGGATAGGAGTTGGGACATCATGCTGCAGCTGTACAGGACATTGGTTCGACCACCTTTAGAATACTGCATATAATTCTGGTCACTCTTCTATAGGAAAGATGTTGTTAAACTTGAGAGGGTGCAGAAAATATTTACTAGGATGTTGCTGGGACCAGAAGGTTTGAGTTATTGGGAGAGGTTGAATAGGCTGGAACTTTTTCACCTGGAGTGCCGGAGGCTGAGGAGTGACCTTATAGAAGCTTACGAAATCATGAGGGGCATGGTTAGGGTCAATAGCCAAGGTCTTTTTCCAATGGTGGAGGAATCCAAAACTACAGGGCATAGGTAAGAGGGGAAATAGTTAAAAAGCAAAATACCTCAGGGGCAACTTTTTCACACAGAAGGCTGATATAATTACAACATTTAAAAGGCATCTGAATAGATATATGACTAGGAAGGGGTGAGAGGGATATGGGCCAAACGCTGGCAAATGGGACTAGGTCAGATTGAGAAGTCTGGTCAGCATGGACGAGTTGGATCAAAGGGTCTGTTTCCGTGCTGTATGACTCTATGACTGGCTGCTATGTTTCTCCAGCAATTTCTGATTTTGTTCCCAGGGCATTAGCCTGGCCTTCTCGGGATTACTATTTCAGCGACATGACAACTGTGCCATCTCCTTCGAGGGAGGAATGTAGACTTTAAAGTGATACAGACACACTCAGTGAGTCGGCAACACATGCACTGAGTGCCAAGCAGAGTACAGAGTTTGGGGGAAGGGCAAGGTTATTCATTTTAATCATAAGAAAAAGACGTAGAACAGTTTTTTGAAGATGGGAAACTTGCAAACATTTATGTTCATGGAGAGTTAGGTGTACTGCTTAGAAGGATCAGAGAGAGCTATTACGCAGGTACAGCAACTAAGTAGGAAGGCAAGTACCATGCAGGTCTGCATTTCAAGGGACCTGGAGTAGAAGAAGAAAGGTTTGTTGGAACTTCAAAGAAATTTGGTGAACTACATCTGCAGTACTGTGCGCGTGTTCGATTCCCCCATCGAAGGAAGCACATACGTGCTTCAGATCAGAACTATGAAGGTTCAGTAGATTAATTCCTGAGATGAGAAGGCTATGCTATGATGTGAGGCTGGATACATTGGGATGAGACTCTCTGAGGTTTAAGGAATGCGAGTTAAAACATTAAAGGCTTTTCAGGGAGTTGACAAGGCAGAGATTGTCAGGTTGTTTCTCCTGCCTGGGGAATCTAGAACACAGAGGATAAGAGTTGATTATTTGAGACTGAAAGGAGGAGCGGGGGGGTGGGGGGAATTTCTTCTCTCAGTGAGTTGTGAGTCTTTTGGAATTCATTACACCTGGGGGTTGTGGATGCTCATTACTGACATTATTCAGGACTGAAGAAGGCAAGATTATTGACCGTTCAGGATCAGGGGAAAGGCAGTTGATATAGAAAATCAACCAAGATTGGTTGAATGGTGGGAAAGGGCAGCATACCTACCCTTTTGTCATTATAACAGCAATCACAGAATCATTGAAAGTAATGTATTGTATGTAAAGCATTCTGAGAAGTGCAATATAAATGCAAATATCTTCTTTTATTTCATTTCTTTTTTCATTTCTATTTGTCACTCACTTTGTTTTAATTATGCCTTTTAAACTTCACCATTAAGAAAGAGTACCAGTTTCACATTCTGAAAGCTTGGTTTCTTGGAAATGCTTAACTCTCCACCGAAAGCATCAGTGATCCATAAAGAAATTTCCAAAGGCATCGCTTTATGACAGTGAGAATTATTCATCTCATCAGGCCCTTTGACCCATCAATTCCCTGCCAGCTTCCCATGGAGGAATTGAGCCCGTCCCGCTCCTCCAACACAGCCCAGTCCATCTTACAAGCCAACCTTCCATCCATTGACTCCATCCATACTTCTCATTGACTCGGAAGGCAGCCAACATCATTAAAGATTCCTCCCACCCCGGTTATAATCTCTTCCAACCTCTGTCGTTGGGTAGAAGATACAAAAGCTTAAACACAGGTACCAACAGATTCAAGAACAGCCTCTTCCCCGCTGTTATCAGACTTCTGATATTTCAAATTTCAAATTCAAATGTTGATCTTGCTCTTTGTGTACCTTCTCTGCAGCTGTAACATTGTCTTCCACGCTCTGTACTATTATCCCAATGCACTTTGTATGGTATGATCTGTCTGTACTACACACAAAACAAAGCTTTTCACCGTTCCTGTGATAATAATAGATCAAATCAAATTCCATCCGTGTGACTCTGCAACTTCATTTCCTGTAAATAATTGTCCAGTTTCCTTTCAAAATCATTTTTTTTTAGATTAGATTACTTACAGTGTGGAAACAGGCCCTTCGGTCCAACAAGTCCACATCGACCCGCAACCCACCCAGACCCATTCCCCTACACCTAACACTACAGGTAATTTAGCATGGCCAATTCACCTAATTTGCACATTTTTGGACTGTGGGAGGAAACCGGAGCACCTGGAGGAAACCCACGCAGACACAAGGAGAACATGCAAACTCCACACAGTCAGTCACCTGAGGCAGGAATCGAACCCAGGTCTCTGGCGCTGTGAGGCAGCAGTGCTAACCACCGTGCCGCCCATCCCGTCTTTATTTATGAAGCCCAAGCTTCCACATATTTTGCTAGCTGTTCTCTCAATATATCCTGCTCCCTTTAAACATCTAAGCACCCACAACCTCAGGGAGCTTGGTTTTGTATCCTCTTCGGAATTGTGCCAGTAATTCAACTCTCTGGATGCTATTTGCCAAAAATGCATCCCCTCACATTTCTCGGCATTAAATTCTACCTGTCGCTTGCCTGCCCACTACTCCGTCCTATGCCCTGCTGCAGGCAACTTATAACATCCTCACCATTCGTCACTCCTTCAAGATTAGGTATCATTGGCTAATTCTGAAATGTTATACAGTATTCCATTATCCAAGACTGAAATCATGATTTGTAGGAGCCGGCGTTGGTCTGGGATGGAGTATGTTGTGTGATTTTTAACATTATCCAAGACATTTATGTATTACAAGATGAAAACACTGGCCCCAGTACTAACATTTGGGGACACCACAGTCAATTATTCTCCAATCCAGAAAAAAACAACCATCTACCAGAACTCACTGCTTTCTGTCTTTAATACATTTTTAAAAATCCAATTGCACTCTGGTCTTCCTATTTCATAACTTTGTTAACAAGCCTTTTACATGTTTCCTTGTCAATCACTTCCTTAAAACTCATCAAAACAACATTCACTGCATTCTCTTCATCACCCCTTTCTGCTACTTTACTAAAAAATTCAGTTAGGTTCGTAAAGTCTTTTGCAAATCTGTGCAGATAACCTTAATTAACTTGAACCAAATGCCTATTTTTTTTTAAATCCCTGATTAAGGATTACAAAACATATGCACAATTGATGTTAAACTAACTGGATGGTAGTTGCTAGGACTGTCCTCACATACTTTCTGAAATGATGTATTCAGATTTGTCACTCTCCAATTCTCTGACACATCACCAAGTCAGTCACGGCACGGTGGTTCTGTGGATAGCACTGCTGCCTCACGGCACCAGGGTCCCAGGTTCAATTCTTCACCCTTGGGTGTCTGTATGGAGTTTGCACATTTTCCCTGTGTCTGCATGGGTTTCCTTTGGGTGCTCCAGTTTCCTCCCACAGTCCAAAGACGTGCAGGTCAGGTGAATTGGCCATGGTAAATTGCCCATCGTGCTAGGTGCATTAGTCAAAAGGAAATGGGTCTGGGTGGATTACTCTTTGGAGGGTCGCAGTGGACTTGTTGGGCCAAAGGGCCTGTTTCCGCACTGTAGGAATCTAATCTAAAGCTCCTGGGTTTGCACCTTCCAAACCTTTGACCTCTACCACCTAGAAGGACAAGGGACAGTAAATGCATGGGACTATCACCCTGCTGTGCCAAGACTCACCATCCTGATTTGGAATTATGTTGTCACCATTCCTTCATTGGCCCTGGGTCAAAATCCTGGAACTCTCTTCCTTATAATATTATGGATATACCTAAAACCATATGGACTTCAGCACTAAAGGTGGCAACTCTCCATCATCTCACAGAATCTCTACTGTGCAGATAGAGGCCATTCAGTCTGTACCAACCCTCCAAACAACACTCCACCCTTCCATCCTATCCCTGTAACCCCCATATGTCTTATACCTAATCCCACTACAACCCTGAACACTACGGGCAATTTAGCATGGCCAATCCACCTAACCTGCACAATGTTGGATTGTGGGAGGAAACCAGAGCACCCAGAGGAAACCCACACAGACTTAGGCAATCTCCACACAGACAGTCACCCAAGGCTGGAATTGAACCCGGGTCCCTGGCGCTGTGAGGCTACCGTGCTAGCCACTGAGCCATTGCAGCACCATGTCCTCAACAGCAATTAGTAATCGGCAATAAATACCAGCCTGACCAGGGACACCTACATCCCATTGAAGAATAAGGCAAGAAAAACACCCCCCTTATCCAGGGAAAATTGAATAATTAAGGTGAACCTTTCTGCTATCTCCACCCCCGCTCCCTTTAACAACCTAGGAAGCATTCTAGTTGGATCTGGTGACTTACGTGCCCTAAACAGAGGGAACTTTCCCATGAATCTGTCCCTTTCAATGTTCGCACTCTCTATTGTCTCCATTATCTCCAATTTTGCTGATATTTTGTCAGGTTCATCTTCCTTAATCAACCTGATACAAAGATATTTTAGCCTTACCCTTCCCCTCTAAATATAAATCAACTTTCTTTTGTCCATAATTGGACCCGTCCATTACTGCCAACTAACTACTTAGATGCAGGTAAAAGATTCTTGGGTTCCCTTTCATCTTGACTGCTATTCTATTCTCATCTTCTATCTTTGTCAGTCTTATTTGACTTTTCACTTTAATGAGCAAAATTCTCCCTGACAATTCTCTTCCCTCCACTCTGGCAGATGATGACTGTCTGTTGGAGTGTCACTCCACATGTACAAGACTCTAGTACCACAACTAAATGGCAGTTAAATTCTGATTTGTCCTCAGACAACTCTGAATACATGTAGCTCCATGGAGAAAGGTAGAGTTGGGGGAAGTGCTAATGGATGGTATTTAGGATGGCAACCATGAGCAATTTATTTTATTTTCTGACTTGGAGATGGTGAGGCTACTTACACGGCCATAGAATCCTGCCATACATAGTGGCTGTGCACATGTCATTTGTCCACAATGGTCAGATGACATTGAAACTAATGAAATTAAATAACTCTCACAGTTACCTGAAGCATCACTTTTTGACTACTTCACATAATTATTAATAATACAAATGATTTGGAGGTGCCGGTGTTGGATTGGGGTGTACAAAATTAAAAATTACACACCAGGTTATAGTCCAACAGTTTTATTTGGAAGCACTAGCTTTCAGACCACTGCTCCTTCATTTGGTGGTTTTGGAGTATCAGATCATAAGACACAGAATTTATAAACTTTTGCTATAAGTTCTGTGTCTTATGATCTTATACTCCACAACCAACTAACGAAGGAGCAGTGCTTTAAAAGCTAGTGCTTCCAAATAAACCTGTTGGACTACAACCTGGTGTTGTGTGATTTTTAACTTAATAATACAAAGAGGCGATTAAAGCTGCCCAAAGACGTGACTCCTCCAGAAATTAGTCAGAGCAGGATATAAGTACATTTCAAATTTCACAAAACAGCCGGTGGCTTAGTACATTAAGGCCCCTTTAAAAATTATCCCTCTATGGTAATGGAAAATGGTTAGTACTGCTTTGTCTAATATTGTAACTGTCTGTAAAGAGCAGAAAAGATCTGAGAGGTGGAGACTATATTACTGGGTGACACCAGTCAAAGTAGTACTGATCATTTAATATGAGGTATTACATTTTGGTAAAACAAACAAAGGCAAGACTTATACAATTAAAAGTAGGGCCTAGTGTTGTAGAACAGAGAGACCTAGTGTTTCAAGTACATAATTCTTCGAGGTTTGTATCACATAAAGATAGGGTGGTTAAGAAGGCATTTTGCACGCTTGCCTTTATTGCCCAGATCTTTGAGTATGGGAATTGAAACATTATATTGAGGCTGGACAAGGCATTGGTGAGGCCTCTTCTGGAATACTGTGTCCACTTCTGGTCTCCCTGTTACAGGAACGATATTATTAAGCTGGAGAGAGTTCAGAAGAGATTTACCAGGATGTTGCCAGGAATGGTAGGTTTGAGTTATGAGTAGAGGCTGAATAGTCTGGGACATTTTTCACTCGAGTGTAGGAGGTTGAGAGGTAACCTTATAGAGGTTTATAAGATCATGGAGGGTATAGGTAAGGTGAATAGTAGCTGTCGTTTCCGTAAGGTGGAGGATTTCAGGACTGGGGGCATAATTTTAAGGTGAGATGAGACAGATTTAAAAAAGACAAGGAGGCAGTTTTTAAACACAGAAAGTAGTTTGTGTGAGGAATGAACTTCTCGAGGAAGTGGTGGATGCAGGTACAGCTACAACATTTCAAAGACATCCAGATAAGCACATGGATAAGAAATGTTTGGAGGGAGATGGGCCATGTGCAGGCATGGTTTAGTTTGGGATTACATTCAGCATGGACTGGTTGGACCGAAGAGTCTGTTTCCATGCTGTACCACTCTATGACTCTGTGACCAGGATCAACCGTATCTGTCAAATGCAACTATTCCCTAAACCATTTCATCCTGCCCAGCATTTAAGGTTTCATGCAATTTAAAATGATGTGAACACTGATTACGCTGGTACTGCTTGTCTTCTGCTGGACAAATATGTTGAGCTCCTGTTAACTGAGTTCCAGTGTACTGATTCGGAGATGCCGGTGTTGGACTGGGGTGTACAAAGTTAAAAATCACACAACACCAGGTTATAGTCCAACTAGTGTGCTTCCAATTAAACCTGTTGGACTATAACCTGGTGTTGTGTGATTTTTAACTTCCAGTGTACTGTCAGCTACAGCCATGAGGTGGCGCTAGAATTCCATTTACAGGAATTAAAATGGCGCATTCAGGCTTTCCAAATGCTTTGAAAATCAAAGAAACAAACATTAAAATAATGTTTTTATTTGTTAATAAATCTGTTGGTTGCATGAACCCCTGAATAAGCTATCCTCTAATACAGAAAAAAAACTCTAATTGGAATAATCATTCTCATTATTACCAAGAAATCAAGTAGGAAATTTAGAAGCATCACCTGACCCACAGAGTTGTGAGAATATGCAACTTGTTACCATTCGCAGCAGTTGAAGGGGTAGAGCTAATTTAGGGGAAATACTTAACAAAAAAGGAAGACATGGTGATGAAGGTAAACCTCGATTATGAAGAAATGAAGGCAGGATAATGACAGTATAGCTTGGTTGGGCTGTATATTTTATATGCTCTTAAATAAGTTACTGACCAGCACCAAACTCAGCTCCCTGGCTCCATCTGTTAGCTCTGACTATGTCCCTCCCCTCATCTGTTGCAAAACCCATTTCCTTCAAGTGACAAATACACTGTCGATCTTACTGTCATAGTAAATTAATATATATATAACCTCCCCTTATTTCCCACAAGTCTTTAAATATGCCTACATCCAAGTCGCCTTTCTTGTGATTATTCAGTTTGTATATCGATCAGGTGTCAACTCCATGCTCAGCACCAAAAATGGTGCATAGTTATGATCAGTGATGTCAATTTGTTCTTTCTGCATCCAGTCTAAGTTTAGCCCTAATTTCCTCCAAATAACCATGGGAAACAGTAAAGTATTTGTTTTTGACACCTGTCACAAACGTAATGCTCTAGTCATTCTCCCTGGGCACTTCAGCTAAATAAATGACATAGAGTCATAGAGATGTACAGCACCGAAACAGACCCTTCAGTCCTACTTGTCCATGCCAATCAGGTATCCCAACCCAATCTAGTCCCACCTGCCAGCACCCGGCCCATATCCTTCCAACCCTTCCTATTCATATACCCATCCAAATGCCTCTTAAATGTTGCAATTGTACCAGCCTCCACCACTTCCCCTGTCAGCTCATTCCATACACATACCACCCTCTGCGTGAGAAAGTTGCCCCTTAGGTCTCTTTTACATCTTTCCTCTCTCACCCTATTTCTATGCCCTCTAGTTCTGGACTCCCCCATCCCAGGGAAGAGACTTTGTCTATTTATCCTATGTATGCCCCTCATAATTTTGTAAACCTCTATAAGGTCACCCTTCAGCTTCCGACACTCCAGGGAAAACAGCCTCAGACTATTCTGCCTCTCCCTATAGCTCAAATCCTCCAACCCTGGCAACATCCTTATAAATCTTTTCTAAACCCTTTCAAGTTTCACAACATCTTTCTGATAGGAAAGAGACCAGAATTGTATGCAATATTCCAAAAGTGACCTAACCATTGTCCTGTACATCCGCAACATGACCTCCCAACTCCTGTACTCAATGCTCTGACCAATAAAGGAAAGCATACCAAACGCCTTCTTCACTATCCTATCTACCTGCGAATGTGCCGTCATATTTAAGACTGAGTTGACTTTCTGAACCTACAGCTTCACTGTCACATTGACTCGTCCACTTTCCCCTTCCCCACCAAACATAGCTCTCCCCTGTTGCTATCTCAACCACATTGTTGATGAATGATTCTTTTAAGTGTTTGTTATTATGATTCTCTGGTGTTCAGATTATTGCTGTTCTCAGCCTTGATTCTTAAGTTTAAACACAAGCTTTCAATTAAACTACACAGACTGGTTTTCAAACATGCCTTGACCAATATTATGATGGAAAAGTAACCTCTGTGAGCCATTCTAACTTGCTTTCTACGTATTTTGTTCAGAAATGTTATTACACAGTGAAAAAGTGTGGCTCTGGAAAAGCACAACAGGTTAGGCAGCATCCGAGGAGCAGGAGAGTCAACATTTTGGGTATAAGCCCTTCATCAGGAATTTGAAAGGGAAGTAGGCTGAGAGATAAATTGGGGGGGGGGGTATTGGGGGTGGAATTGGGAGGGGGGGGGGGAGAAGGTAGGTGGGAAGGCAATAGGTGAATGCCGTTGTGAGAATGATCTTTATTATCTAAGCTGTATGTTGTAATTTTCTACAATGTGAGCAGAGTATTTCCAGCAGATTGTTTGGTGAGAGTGATAGGTTCTTGGGCATTAAGGGATGAAGGAGTCATGAGGATTAGACTTGAAAGACTGCATAGCCTATTGCTGTTCCTCTTTCCCATGTTGTTATGCTCTTGTAGGAACTGATTGTGGTCAGTGGACCTGTGAATTAAATCCTCAGGATTCAATTGATGTATTTGTTTCATTCCCTGAGATGATGTATAATGCCTGATGCTCGCCTAATTATTCAGCATTTGTGTAGATAAGGCAGAGTATATCCTACCTCTGGTCAGCAAAATGTATTTAATTCTGCTCCCAGGAAGGAATAATGTTACTTGATTTCCCTTATGAATTACAAAGTTCTTTCATTTTGAATCTGAAACTAAGCAGACAGCAAAACAACTTCGAAATTGTGATTGACTCCATTCCTGATGAAGGGTTTTTGCCCGATTTTCCTGCTCCTCGGATGCTGCCTGACCTGCTGTGCTTTTCCAGCACCACTCTAATCTTGACTCTAATCTCCAGCATCTGCAGTCCTCACTTTTGCCTAGTCTACCAATGAAAGGTCCCATTTGATCACGGGAACATAGGAACTGGGAGCAGGAGTAGGCAATTCAGTCCTTTGAGCCCCCTCTGCCATTTAACATGATTATAGTTAATCTTCTCCTCGTCTCCACTCCACTCTCCAGGCTGCTCCCCACCTTATCAATCCCCTTTAGCATTTTATACACCTCAATCAGATCATCCTCATTCTTCTGAACTCTAGTTGAGTACATGCACAAGCTATTTGACAGCTCCTTGTACGACAGTCCTTTCGTGCCTGGAATCAACCTGGTGAACCTCCTCTGAACTGCCTCCAGTGCCATCACATCCTTCCTCAAGTAAGGAGACCGAAACATTGATGATTTTTATGATCCTATGACATATTATTATGGGCTTTCAGAATTTTGTATCACAGCATGGAATACTTTCAGTCGGCAACGACCGCGTTTTGTGTTTCTCTTTAACCTCCTGTTTTTAGGATTGTTGTGAGGGCGTTGATATTTTTATACCTAATTCCAAAAAGATTAAAATGAAAACACTGGACACGATACATCCTGTTCATACAATTAATCAGGTCCCAACTGGCAACAAAGGTGTCATTTATAAATCAGAGAAGGAGGCGTCCTGCAAAAAGGTATCTGGGATATACTGCACATTTAGTTTCATACGACATCCTTTACACTGTTTATTATAATCGACAATAGACAATAGGTGCAGGAGTAGGCCATTCTGCCCTTTGAGCCTGCACCACCATTCATTATGATCATGGCTGATCATCCTTAATCAGTATCCTGTTCCTGCCTTATCCCCATAACCCTTGATTCCACTATCTCTGAGAGCACTATCCATCTCTTTCTTGAAAGTATCCAGAGACTTAGCGTCCACAGCCTTCTAGGGCAGAGCATTCTATATATCCACCACTCTCTGGGTGAAGACGTTTCTCCTCAACTCTGTTCTAAATGGCCTCCCCGTCACTTTTAAACTGTGTCCTCTGGTTCTGGACTCACCCATCAGCGGAAACATGCTTCCTGCCTCCAGAGTGTCCAATCCATTAATCATTTTATACACCTCAATCAGATCCCCCTCATCCTTCTAACCTCAAGTGTATACAAGCCTAGTCGCTCCAATCTTTCAACATAGGATCGTCCCGCCATTCCAGGAATTGATCTTGTGAACCTACCCTGCACTCCCCTCAATACCAGAATGTCCTTCCTCAAATTTGGAGACCAAAACTGCACACAATACTCCAGGTGCGGTCTCACCAGGGCCCTGTACAGCTGCAGAAGGATGTCTTTGCTCCTATACTCAATTCCTCTTGTTATGAAGGCCAGCATGCTATTAGCTTTCTTCACTGCCTGCTGTACCTGCATGCTTGCTTTCATTGACTGATGTACAAGAACACCCAGATCTCGTTGTACTGCCCCTTTACCTAACTTGACTCCATTTAGGTAGTAATCTGCCTTCCTGTTCTTGCCACCAAAGTGGATAACCATACATTTATCCACATTAAACTGCATCTGCCATGCATCTGTCCACTCACCTAGCCTTCCAAATCACCCTGTATTCTCATAACATCCTCCTCACATTTCACTCTGCCACCCAGCTTTGTTCATCAGCAAATTTGCCAATATTACTTTTAATACCTTCATCTATATCATTAATGTATATTGTAAACAGCTGCAGTCCCAGCACCGAACATTGTGGCACCCCACTGGTCACCGCCTGCTATTCCGAAAGGGACCCATTTCTCACTACTCTTTGCTTCCTGTCCGTCAGCCAATTTTCAATCCAAGTCAGTACCTTGCCCCCAGTACCACGTGCCCTAATTTTGTTCACTAACTTCCTATCAAAGGCTTTCTGAAAGTCCAGATACACTACATCCACTGGCTCTCCTTGTCCATCTTCATAATTACATCCTCAAAAAATTCCAGAAGGTTAGTCAAGCACAACTTCCCCTTCGTAAATCCATGTTGACTCTGACCTATCCTGTTACTGCTATCCAAATGAGTCGTAATTTCATCTTTTATAATTGACTTCAGCACCTTTCCCAACACTGACATCTGGCTAACCGGTCTATAATTCCCTGTTTTCTCTCTCGCTCCCTTCTTGAAAAGTGGAACAACATTAGCCACCCTCCAATCCGCAGGAACTGATCCTGAATTGATAGAACATTGGAAAATAATCACCAATGTGTCCACAATTTCTAGAGCTACCTCCTTCAGTACCCTGGGATGTAGACCATCAGGTCCCGGGAACTTATTAGCCTTCAGACCTAACAGTCTATCCAACACCATTTCCTGCCTAATATAAATTCCCTTCAGTTCATCCATTACCCTAGGTCCTTCAGCCACTATTACATCTGGGAGATTGCTTGTGTCTTCCCCAGCGAAGACAGATCCAAATTACCTACTCAACTCTTCTGCCATTTCCTTGCTCCCCATAATAAATTTACCCATTTCTGTCTTCAAGGGCCCAATTTTCATCTGAACCATTTTTTTTCTTTACACATACCTAAAAGAGCTTTTACTATCCTCCTTTATATTTTTGGCCAGTTTGCCTTCGTACCTCATTTTTTCTCCACGTATTGCATTTATAGTTACACTCTGTTGCTCTTTAAAAGTTTCCCAGTCCTCCGGCTTCCCGCTCACCTTTGCTATGTTGCACTTCTCTTTTATCTTTATACAGTCCTTAACTTCCCTCGTCAGCCACGGCTGCTTTCTTCCCCTTTGGAATGAACCGATCCTGCACCTTCTGCATTATATCCAGAAAGACCTGTCATTGTTGTTCCACTGCCATCCCTGCTAGGGTATTGAACCATTGAACTTTGGTCAGCTCCTCCCTCATAACTCCATAGTTCCCTTTGTTCAACTGCAATACTGACACTCCCGATTCTCCCTTCTCCCTCTCAAATTGCAGATTAAAACTTATCATATTATGGTCACTACCTCCTAATGGCTCCTTTACTTCGAGGTCCCTGATCAAATCTGGTTTGTTGCGCAACCCCAGATCCAGCATTGCCTTCTCCTTGGTAGGCTCCAGCACAAGCTGTTCTAAGAATCCATCTCAGAGGCACCCTACAAACTCCCTTTGTTGGGGTCCATTACCATCCTGATTCTCCCAGTTTACCTACATGTTGAAATCCCCC
The DNA here is from genome assembly GCF_004010195.1 of Chiloscyllium plagiosum. NCBI lineage: Eukaryota > Metazoa > Chordata > Chondrichthyes > Orectolobiformes > Hemiscylliidae > Chiloscyllium > Chiloscyllium plagiosum. Next base: position 23,989,811 of record NC_057711.1, on the reverse strand, counting down.
ATAACAACTGTAGTAATACCTTTGCGACAGGCCAATTTCAACTTCTTATTCAACGTACACCCTATATCCAGACTACTGTTTGGGAGCCTGTAGATAACTCCCATTAGGGTCTTTCTACCCTTAGAATTTCTCAGCTCTATCCATACTGATTCTACATCTCCTGATTCTATGTCCCCCCTCGCAAGGGCCTGAATATCATTCTTCACCAACAGAGCCACCCCACCCCCTCTGCCTGTCAGTCTGTCCTTTCAATAGCATGTATAGCCTTGAATATTCATTTCCTAGGCCCCGTCCATTTGAAGCCATGTCTCGGTTATCCCCACAACATTGTACCTGCCAATTTCCAACGGAGCCTCAAGCCCATCCACCTTACTTCTTATGCTTCGTGCATTCATATATAATATTCTTAATTTGTTACTCCCCTCACCCTTCCTATCAGTCCCTATTTCACTCGACCATACATAGAGAAAGGTCAGTGACCTGAACCATTAACTCTGTTCATTGAACATGCCTAAAAGGAGACTAGAAGTTGAAACTTTCCATTTTGCATTCATCAGAACTAAGAACCACGAAACAGACTTGGAAAATAAAAACATCATTTTATACAGCAATGAAAAAAGAATGTTGATCGGTTGGCCCATCGTTGGTGTGGGGATGCAGCAATCTTAATTCTCAGATCAGAAAGTAGATTCTGATTGGTCAGGATATTATCATGGGAATGGCCCAGAGTTTGGCTGTCTCCGTGTATGTTATTGGTATAAGAAGTACAATGCATGCACAAATTCCTTTTACCAACATAAAACAGGGTCCTGTGCATTTATATACGGAGTTTCTAGCACAAACAAGTACATCACGCTGTGAGGCCCGCTGATGAATTTAAATTGTTTCTTGATGTCACTCAGCACAATCTGGATTGCAGGTCGTTCTGCTATAATGCACATGTTGTTAATGCGAGTTAGCTGTAATGTGATTGACAATTTGGGGACACTGTTTCTAAAGCGCAACTTTTCTATAATGTGGAGAATGCAGCCATCATGTTATAGAAAAACTCCCTGCATTTAATGAATAATTTCCAGTAGCAGAATCACACCTAATACTGGGTGCAATTTCAGAGGTTTGCAAGCTGATGGAGCATACTTCACGCTCTTACATATTTCCAACATGTAAATGACAAGCTTGTACTATTTCAATCCTCAGCTGCATCAAAGAACTTCTTTACACAATTTAATAAACTCTATCATGGATCACATTTACCACCGGAATGGAGCAATCAAATAAACTCCTTTTCCTCGAATACTGGTTGAGAAATCTGACAATGAAAACCTCATTCTACTAGTCAGTACTCATGCTGAGATTTCTACAGTCCTATGCACTATAAGATCAATTTTATTGGTAACCTTGTGAATAGGTTCATGTTTCACCTTGATGATGAGATAGGCCATTTCAAAATTATCCTACATGATATCCTGATCACATCATCACTTATTTTAAATCATGAAAATGCATGAACGTGCTCCATGTTTGGCCCTGGTTGGTGCCAGGTCTACCTCCCAATACCGTGGCATGGAAAGGTGTCTCTAAAATTTGGATGACAGGTTAATTCAACTGATTATCTCATCCTGCTACTACACAGTAAACCCACAAGTAATTTTCTCTATGAACAGAATGTTGTTACCAAACCAAACAGAAATTTTGTTGACCACACAAATGAGTAATGTGATATATGAGTTTCAGTGCCGGTGTGATGCCAAATACGTTGCCTTATGCCCCAATGACTAACAACTGTATCCAATCAAACTTCCTACTGATCATTCACAGCAGGCAGGTTGCCAATTATGTTCAATCAGACTCTGCTTGCAAGCCTGAGAAAATTATATCCACCATTCGACTTGATGTTGCTATTGGAAATCATTTATTAAACAATCCGGATTCTGCTGAGAATTACAATGGAAAACAATTTAAGATCATCAGCTGGATTCTCAGTGTAGTATGCTAGAAGCTACATATACAAATACATGGTTTTATACATGCAAAAGGAATTTGCACACACATTGTCCATTCTCAAAAAAAGGGTCACGGAGACAGCCAAACTCTGCCACATTCCCACGGTAACATCCTGGTCAATCAGAATCTACCTGCCTGGTCTGAGAAGTAAGATCAGCAATTCATGCTGTATTTCTATACCAATGATGGCCCAACCAATCAGCACTGTCTTCCCACGCTGTATAAAATGGTGTCTCTTTTTTTTCAAGTTTGTTTTTTGCAAGATGAATGCAAGATGAAAAGTTACACCTTCTAGCTTTCTTCAACAATGTTAAAATTTCCTTTACCCCACAGATGCTAGCAGACCTGCTGAACAATTACAGATGTTTATTTTTCAGATTTCCAGCATCTGCAGTGTTATGCTTTTGTACTTTTTTTTATCCTCAGTATTGTCCCCATTTCCTGTCAAGATCCTGACTCATGGTGGGGAAGAACTCTGCACTTACAGCAAACCTGCACCATAGGTAGAATTGTCATTCTTGGAATGTATGTCAAGATGGTGGAAATAAACCCATTTCTGTGTGGTTCCAGTGGTGTAGAGGCGGGTGCTTAGATTCAGAATCTGTACAAATTATTTCAGATCAGTGTAGGCAACACCCTAAAACTGGGGTACCCAACTCAACTGCATGGTTTTGTGGTTAACCAGCATGCCTTTTCTTTTTGTTCATTCACCGAATGAATGAATGGCTAGGCCAACATTTATTGCCCATCTCTAATTGTCCAGAGGGTAGTTAAGAGTCATACTGCATGGAAACAGGCCTTTCAGTCCAACCAATTCATGCCAAACATAACCCCAAACTAAACGAGTTCCACCTGCCTGCTCCTGGCCCATATCCCTCCAAACCTTTCCTATCCAAATGTCTTTTAAATGTTGTGATTGTCTCCTCATCCAACGTTTCCTCAGGAAGTTCATTCCACATGGGTCAACCATATTGTTGTGGGTCTGGAGTCACACATAGGCCACACTAGGTAAGGGTAGCAGATTTCCTTCCCTAAGGGGCCTGATGGTTTCCAACAATCGACTACTGTGCCTTGGTCATCATTATACTCTTAATTCCAGATTTGTTTTTTAATTGAATTTAAATTCCATGGTGGGAATTCAAACTTGAGTGCCCAGAACATTCCCTGAGTTTTGGGATTAATAGTCTAGTGATAATAGCACTGGGCCATTGCCTCCTGTACTAATGCCTGCTGGTGAACTCTGCACACAGCAGGAAGCCCCACCAGTATTGTGTGTCTCCACTACACCTCCATTCAGTACATTCCATACCCTAACTAAGGACTTAAGCCCAAAACGTCGATTCTCCTGCTCCTCGGATGCTGCCTGACCTGCTGAGATTTTCCAGGACAACACTCTTGACTCTGATCTCCGGCATCTGCAGTCCTCACTTTCTCCTAACTACATGCCAAATGCAAAATACGTTTTCATGTCACCTTTGTTTCTTCTGCAGATCACTTTGCATCCATGCCCTCTTGTTCTTGTTCCTTTTACAAGCAGGAACAGTTCTCTCTATCTGCTCCATCCAGCCTGCTACCTTTATCAAATTCTCCTCTCAGCAAGGAAAACAGTTCCTCAAAACCGATGTTTCTCATTCCTGGAATAATTCTTGAAAATTGCTTCTGCATTCTTTCCAGTGCTGAACTTACAACTGCACCCAACACTGCAGCAGAGATCTAACAAGCACCTTGTACAAGTTCAACATCTCCTTGCTCTTGTACTCTGTGCTGCTATTAATAAAGCCTGCAATAAGCATCATATTAACTACTCTCCCCAGCTGTTCTGCCACTTTTGATGCTTCTGCAGCCCACTTTGCATTGCACCCTTTATTTTGCATTGTCTTTCAACATTCTTCCTACAAAAATGCATCACCTCACAACTTCTTTCATTGAAACTCACCTGTCATTCTAACACTCACTCCACCAACTTGTCAAAGTCCTTCTGGGGTTCTACACTGTCTTCGTCACTATTTGCAATATTACAAAATTTCTTGCAAACTTTGAAATGCGACAGCCAATCTACTATCCTTGAAGGCTGGCTATTTTTTAAAGGGAAGCTGGATGAAACGTTTGCTTCAATGTAATTGCCTTGGGAGATGGGAGGACATCGTGACAGATGCAGCACTGAAGCTGCCAGTTGTGCAGGATGGGCAGAAGTAGAAAGGTGTGGTCCTGCTGCGCTATGCTGCTGAGGTTTGTGCCCTGCAAGTTGCCCGGGCATTTAAGCACACAATGCATCACTGCTGAACCTGACTCTGTCCTCACACAATCCTCATCTACACCCTGTTTCCAGGAGCAGACAGTGGGTATCAAAAGGAACACCCAATTGACTTCAATTCCAAATTGACAAGTCCAGCCACACAACCCCTTCTATATTAACCTGGCTTAAAGATGCGAACTGAAGCAACCCAATGATTGATGTCAACTAACTCATAGAATCATAAGGATGTACAGCATGGAAACAGACCTTTTGATTCAATGTGTCCATGCCAACCAGATATCCTGAATAAATCTCATTCCATTTGACAGCATTTGGCATCCCCCTAAACCCTTCTTATTCATATATCCATCCAGATGCCTTTTAAATGTTGTAATTGTATCAGCCTCCATCACTTCCCCTGGCAGCTCATTCCAGACATACACAACATTCTCTGCGTGAAACAGTTGTCCCTTTTATGTATGACTCCATTTTCAAGGAGGCCACATCGGGTGCAGCGGATGCAATACATGATGTGTGTGGAAGTGCAGGTGAATTTGTGGCGGATATGGAAGGATCCCTTGGGGCCTTGGAGGGAAGTAAGGGGGGAGGTGTGGGCGCAAGTTTTGCATTTCTTGCGGTTGCAGGGGAAGGTGACGGGAGTGGAGGGGAACGCTGATGGGGAGGGGAGGGAAATATATCACTGGTGGTGGGGTCCATTTGGAGGTGGTGGAAATGACGACGGATGATACGCTGTACCACCTCCTCCCACCCTGCCCCCTGTAAAAATGCCATCCCATATTCCCAATTCCTTCGTCTCCGCTGCATCTGCTCCCAGGAGGACCAGTTCCAATACCGTACAACCCAGATGGCCTCCTTCTTCAAAGACCGCAATTTCCCCACAGACGTG
>NC_057711.1:23982546-23984197 GCF_004010195.1 Chiloscyllium plagiosum | reverse complement strand
ACCCCACTCCAGCCTATCACCCTCACCTTGACCTCCTTCCACCTATCGCATTTCCAACGCCCCTCCCCCAAGTCTCTCCTCCCTACCTTTTATCTTAGCCTGCTGGACACACTTTCCTCATTCCTGAAGAAGGGCTCATGCTCGAAACGTCGATTCTCCTGCTTCTTGGATGCTGCCTGACCTGATGCGCTTTTCCAGCAACACATTTTCAGCGCTGTCCACTACACCTCCAATTTTGGTGTCATCTGCAAACTTAATAAGCACACCTCCTACGTACATATCCAAATCATTTACTTAAATGACAAAAAGATGTGGACACAGCACCGATCCTTGTTGGGTTGCAGGCCTGTAGTCTGAAAAAGAACCCTTCACCACCACCCTCTGTCTTCTATCTTCAAGGCAGTTCTGTATCCAGATTGCTAGTTCTCTCTCTATTCCATGTGATCTAACCTCACTAACCAGTGTACCACGGGGGGATCCAAGATAGGGGTGATCCAGCAAATCTGAATCTATAGTGCTCCTCCCAAGACTTAGGCAAAGTGGGTCACCCAGCCCAACCACACTCACCAAATCATTTAAAATAGCTTTTACTTAATGTAATTAGTTGTTTAGTATTGAATTTAAACAATTTAATCTTCAGTAAAAATGACTCAAGGGAAGGGAGCCCGCAGCTCTCAGCAGGCAGGAACCCCTCCCCCACTCTCTCCAGCTGCAACAGAGGCGTCCACAGCCGCCCCGGGGGACTTACCTACAGTGACAAGCCTCGTGGAAATGATTTCCAAACTGGATGCGAAGATCGACGCTTTTATTGAAGAATCCCGAAGCCTATGGGACTCACTCTCGGCCGCGCTGCAGAAGCACGACCGAGACATTAAGGAAATCGAGCGCCGAGTCGGAGGGGCGGAGCTAAAGGCCGTGACCTCTGAAACTACAGCGCAATCGGCCGTGGATCGGGTCCGGACTCTCGAAAAGCGAGTCCGGATCTTAGAGAACCACATTGACAACCTCGAGAATCGAGGTCATCGAAAAAATATTCGTTTGCTGGGCCTTCCCGAACGGGAAGAGGAAAGCCAGCTTACAAGGTTCCTTGAACAGTGGCTTCCACAGCTTTTAAATCTGGAGGCTGGATCAGGCCAGGTAAGGGTGGAATGGGCCTACTGGGTCGCAATACGCGGGCCCGGCTTGAACCAGCGCCCCCGCCCGGTCCTGTTCCAGCTGCAGAGCTATAGGGAGAAGCAGATACTCCTAGAAGCTTCTAGAAATCTTGGAAAAGATCCGCATGCCATGATCTATAAAGGATCCAAGATCATGTTATTCCAGGACTTTTCCCCAGCTTTAGTCCGAAAGAGGAAGGCGTTCGATGAGGCGAAGAAGTGTTTAAGGGACTTAAATATTCAGTACTCCTTACGCTACCCAGCGACGCTACGCTTTAACCATGAAGGATCCGTGTATAACTTCGGATCGCCGGAAAAGGCCAAGGAATTTTTGGACTCTCTTAGATAAATTGTAAAAGATAATGGATGTTGGTTTGCCTTCCCCCCCACTCCAGTTTATATCCCCCCCTTTTCTTTTTTTTACCTTACTGTTTAATATTATCTTGGGGGGTGGGGAGAGGGATTTATTTATTTGTTCTCTACTTAACGATTTTCTC
>NC_057711.1:23979956-23982343 GCF_004010195.1 Chiloscyllium plagiosum | reverse complement strand
GTTTTATATTTTTTTTATTTAGAAATAGTTTTTTATTATACTGTTGTGAGTGTATTAGAGAGCCTTTATTTTTGTGAATTTTATATGCTCTATACTCGGGATGTTCTGGATAGGGTTTCCCCTCCCGACGGGTCTCAGATTTGCCCAGACGATTATGGTTGATCAGTCGGTTAAATGGTGCACCTGGAATGTCAAGGGGAGTAATTCACCAGTCAAAAGGAAGAAAATATTATCAAACCTCAAGAAAGAAAGGGTTGATATAGCTCTCCTACAGGAGACACACTTATTGGATAAAGAACACTTGAAATTACGACAGGGTGGATTTGATCAGGTCTTTTTTTCTTCTTTTAGCTCAAAAAGCAGGGGAGTTGTTATTCTTATTCGGAAGAATTTCCCTTTCAAAATCCTAAATCAGATAAAAGACGAATCTGGATGATATATTCTGATTAAAGCTCTTATAAATGGAGAGGAAATTGGGATTTTAAATTTGTATTGCCTCCCCCGGCACATCCTTTTAAATTTATAGCGGAAGCCTTCTCAAAATTGATGGCTCTCGGTGCCCTTCATACAATTATAGGGGGAGACTTTAATTGTATTATGGATCCGGAAAAAGATGGGATCCCCAAGAGTACTGCAGGAGTATCTCCCAGATCTAGACAATTGGTGGATTTGAACAGAGAATTAGAACTAGTAGATGTATGGAGATACCTTCATCCACAGGGCAGAGATTTTTCTTTTTACTCCAATCCACATAAATGCCAGACCAGAATCGATATGTTTTTTGCCCCCTCAATTTTTTTAAATTCCATATCATCCTGTAAAATAGGCAGTATAGCAATTTCCGATCACGCTGCTGTATATGGAAATCAAGGCGAGGAACAATGGGACATCCCCCCGGCATTGGACCCCTTCCTGATGAAAGGTAGTAAATTTGTAAGGTACTTCTTTCAAGAATTTAAAACTTTTTTAGAAATTAATTTAGGTACGGCTAGCAATCCATCAAGGATGTGGGAGACCATCAAAGCTTACACGCGAGGTTTCATCATCTCATACTTAGCGACCGAGAAAAAATTAAAGGGAGAACAACAGCTCACTTAAAAGCTGCTGAAACAGCATACGCTGATAGACCTTCTATTATCAAATTGCAAAGGATTATGGCCCTTAGGACAGCTCTAAACACCACACTTACCCAAACGGCTAAGAGGGAAATATTATTTGCAAAACAAAGGTTATAAGAATTTGGCGATAAACCGGGTAGATACTTAGCATTTCTTGCAAAGAAAAAGAAGGCCCCTCAAACTATCACGTCTATCAAGGAAAGTACGGGTATTTTGACTCATGATCATAAAAGGGTTAATGCAATCTTTAGAAAATTTTATTCTGATTTATATAAATCGCAGGATTGTGAAGACAGGACTAGGAGGATGCAATCATTTTTTAAAAATGTGACCTTTCCGGGCCTACCTCCAGAACAGGTATTGGTCTTGAATGTTCCCCTAACAATCCAAGAAATACTTGACGCAATCAGGCAACTTCAGAGTGGTAAGGCCCAGATGGCTTTCAAGCTGAATTGTATAAAGAATTTACAGGAATATTGGCTGGTCCACTTATGGACATGTATAACTATGCATATTAGTCAGGGCTATCTCCCGCCTTTGTTAAAAGAGGCAAATATCTCTCTTATCCTTAAAAAAGAAAAGGATCCAGAAGATTGTACGTCATACAGACCAATATCCTTGCTAAATGTAGATTTTAAAATCCTCTCTAAAACGTTAGCATTGAGACTAGAAAGGGTACTGCCACATATCATAAAGGAGGATCAGACGGGGTTTATTAAGGGCCGTAGATCATCCAATAATGTTAGAAGAGTTTTGAATGTGATACAAGCCTGCCATCAGGGAAAGATACAAGGAGTAGTGTCTCATTAGACGTGGAAAAGGCATTCGACAGGGTTGAATGGTCATATTTGTTTTACACATTGGAAAGGTTTGGCATTGGAAAGGTGGTTACCAAATGGGTCTCAACATTGTATAGTGATCCCAAAGCAGTTGTGATTACCAATGGATTAGGCTCGGATAGCTTCAGTGTGGATTGAGGCTGCCGTCAGGGATGTCCTCTCTCGCCATTGCTATTTACGCTAATAATTGAGCCACTAGCAGAAGCTATATGGGCTGACCCTAATATAACGGCCCCAGGATTGGTACAGGTAAACATAAAATTACCTTTCATGCAGATGATGTTCTCTTATTCCTCAGTAATCCTCTGATGTCCGTGCCTCACTTAATCCAAGTTATTAATACATTTAGTGCATTCTCAGGCTATAAAATTAATTTCTCAAAATCGGAGGCTATGCCAATGGGTGGCCTTGCTATGATACCCCACTTAGT
>NC_057711.1:23940804-23977198 GCF_004010195.1 Chiloscyllium plagiosum | reverse complement strand
TTGAAGTCTCCCATGATCACTGTGACCTTGCCTTTCTGACATGCCTTCTCTATTTCCCGGTACATGTTGTGCCCCTGGTCCTGGCCACTGTTAGGCGGTCTGTACATAACTCCCACTGTGGTTTTTTTGCCTTTGTGGTTCTTCAATTCCACCCACACAGACTCCACATCATCTGACGCTATGTCATTCAGCACCATAGATTTAATTTTGTTCTTAACTAACAAGGCAACCCTGCCCCCTCTGCCCACCTCCCTGTCTTTTCGATAAGTTGAAAACCCTTGGATGTTTAACTGCCAGTCCTGACCCCCCTGTAACCACGTCTCTGTGATGCCTACCACATCATAATCATTCACGATGATCTGTGCCATTAGTTCGTCTGCTTTGTTATGAATGCTACGAGCATTCAGATAAAGTGCCTTAATGTTAACTTTCTTATCATTAGAGATATTGGAAGTCATATTGGTGGTCCCTGGAGGGTTTCTTATATTTAGGCATTTTTATTACCCCAGTATTTGGTCAGTTATACAAGGCTAACTTTGTGCATTTACTGGAAAGGATAAAGCAGAACCTCCAGCAATGAGGAGACCTTCCAATTTCCTGGCTGGGTAGAATAGCACTAATTAAAATGAATGTCCTGCCCCGTCTCCTATACCCTATGAGAATGCTTCCGGTGATGCTGCTGAGGCTGGCACTACGTAAATTATATGGCTAGTTGGATTCCTTTATCTGGAACAGGAGAATCGACGTTTCGGGCATAAGCCCTTCTTCAGGAATTCCTGAAGAAGGGCTTATGCCCGAAACATCGATTCGCCTGTTCCTTGGATGCTGCCTGATCTGCTGCGCTTTTCCAGCAACACATTTTCAGCTCTGATCTCCAGCATCTGCAGTCCTCACTTTTTCCTTTATCTGGAATCATAGACGGCCCCTCATTAAGTTGAAGAAGCTACAGCTTCCACAGGCAAGGGGAGGATTGGATTTCCCAGATTTTAGGAAATATCAGTTAAGTTCCCTATTAAGTTACATAGCTGATTGGGTCTTGTCTGACCTGCAATCAATTTGGCTGGACATCGAGGCTTCTCAAGTAAAATGTCCACGTATTAACCTTTTATTTTCAGACAAGAGGAAAATCATTACGGATCACTGTAAAAACCCTATAATACTAAACGCAATTAAAGCTTGGAATATAATGTGGCAAAATGAGGGCAACTCACATAAAACATCCCCCTATGCTCCAATAGTGGGAGCATGGGGATTCCAACCGGGGTTTACAGATGCCACTTTCAAACTCTGGAGATCCAGCGGTATCTCTTGTTTAGCGGATCTACTTAAAGATAGGGTCCTGATGTCTTTTGAACAGCTGCGTCAGAAATTCAGATTACCTAATGGAGACCTCTTTCGATACTTCCAAATTCGAGATTACATACAGAAGAAGACTACGTTATTAGATAGTCTTTATAAATCAGATAGAGAATGTAGAGTGCTATGGCCAATGGGGGTATCTTCCGTCAGTACTATTTATCATTTACTACATGATGAAGTATCGGGAGATATGGACAATCTGCTTAAAACATGGGATCAGGATTTGGGACTAGAAATCTCTATAGAAACGTGGAATGACATTTTGGAAAACGTCAGAAGAATCACCATCTGCAACGGACCTCAGGCTATCCAGCTGAAGATACTTCATAGGGGCCATATAGCACCGGATCGATTGGCAAAATTTAAGGCAGGAGCACCTCCAATGTGTCCCAAATGTAAAATAGAGGTGGGCACTCTTGTACATTGCCTATGGACCTGTCATAAGATCCTTAGATATTGGACTAAAGTAGCAAATGCTCTGACAGAAATTTTAGGAACAAAAATTAGAGTGGACCCTGTATCTCTCCTTTTGGGCTTCTCGAACTTACCCCCCTGGATATGCACAGGAAGAGATTATTTTCTATTCTCTCTTTCTGTGCAAGGAAAAATATTTTAGTAAACTGGGTGGCTGAGGGCCCCCCGGACTTTCAAATTGGCACAGATTAATTATGGAATGTATTCCCCTTGACTTCCTTACAAATATGGTGCACCAAAAGACCAAATTATTCCATAAAATATGGCAGCCCTTCTTGAATTATATAAATACAGATATTTCAGCCATCCTAACAAAGGCTTTTATTTAATTGAGATGGCGAACCTGGCTGGTCCGGGGCCCCTTGGGAGAGGAATCCCGCACGAATACGGGTTCTGTTACATTTGATGTTAACACATTCTGAGCATGTATCTCACTACCCAATTTCTGTGTTATCCGTCGTTTTTTTTTCTTATTTGAATAATGTAAGAGACTTAATTATACACTCTGGTTAGTTGTAGGTTAGATTAGTAGTTAATTGAGTTTTGTTTTTTTTCTCTCAGTATTTTTCTTTTGTTAAATTTTGGTTATTATTTATTTAAGATTTAATTGTATATCAATGTTTATACTTGGGTTTTTTTTATTTTTGTAAACTTGTAAAAATGTTAAATTTTCAATAAAAATATCTATATAAAAAAAACCAGTGTACCACGAGGAACTTTGTTGAACGCCTTACCGAAGTCCATATAGATCAAGTCCACTCGTCTCCCCTCATCAATCCTCTTTGTTACTTCTTCAAAAAACTCAATCAATTTCACGAGACAAAGCCATGTTAACTATCCCTCATCAGTCCTTGCCTTTCTAAACACATGTAAATCCTGTCCCTCAGGATTCTCTCCAACAACTTGCCCACCAGCAATGTCAGGCTCACTGGTCTATTGTGTCCTGGCTTTACCTTACGACCTTTCTTAAATGGTGGCACCACGTTAGCCAACCTTCAGTCTTCAGGTACGTTGTCTGTGGCTATTGATGATACAAATATCTCAGCAAAGGGCCCAGCAATCACTTCCCTAGCTTCCCACAGAGCTCTAGGGTACACCTGATTAGGTCCCAGGGATTTATCTAACTTTATGAGTTTTAAGGTGTCCAGCACCACCTCCTCTGTAATATGGACATTTCTTCATGATATCGCTATTTATTTCCCAACATTCTCTTTCTTCTATGTCCTTCTCCACAGTAAACAGTGATCAAACTACTCGTTTAGTATTCCCCCATGTCATGAGGTTCCGCACATAGGCAGCCTTGCTGATCTTTGAGGGGCCCTATTCTCTCCCCAGTTACCCTTCTGCTCTTAATATATTTGTAGAATCCCTCATCATAGATCAGGGATTGATCTGGGATCCTCCTAGTCTTTCAGGTCCAGTGGCACTTTTGGTGGTTCTTCACCAAGTCAGCATCCAAGGCAATCACCAAACTCTTATAACAAATGCAGAAAACATTAGAGAAACCCACCAGATCTGACAGCATCTGAGTACAGAGTTCTGGGGAAAACTTTGATTTGTCATCAGCGATGCTGCCAGACCTGCTGAGCTTTTCCAGTAACTTCTGTTTTTGCTTTTGAAACAGAGTTAATGTTTGATTCCAGTATGATTGTTCTTCTGAGCCGAAAGGTATTGGAAAATAGACTTTTTTTTCCCACTTTTGACAAGAGCAAGCGGGCAGATGTTGTGGAGGCCCAGAACCCTTAAGTGCACTGTCCTCTTATCTCTGAGTGATGAGACTCCTTACCTGCAATGCCTTCATTTAGTGTAGAAAGAGGGACAGCCAATTCCTCACTGAGGCCTGTAACCTCATTCAGATATTGTCCAGTTCTGCTTCGAATGCCAGACACAATGCTCAGGTAGGGTGGCTGAGTCCTACTGGTCTGCTCAGGCGGGAGCAGCATTTGGCTGTCACTGTTGCCGTAGAGGCCAAGACTCGAAAAACCACGGTGCAATTCACAGTCTTCGAAGTCCGCCGTGAGGTGATGCAAAGGCGACGCCTGTGCTGAAGACAGAAATGCTGCATCCGAGACCAGCGGTGAGCTGGGAGGAGACAAAGAAGACAGCGAAGACCTGGACGACAATGAGGTTACCGATTTGGGAGGCTCAACTGAGGATTTCACAGCAAGTCCCGAAGCGGAGGATTCAGCGGAGTCCCCAAACGCTGGCTCTTTGGGGGATTTGGTCACCTCATTTTCGTGGATGGTGGTGATGGGCCCTGAAGGACTGTAGCCGGTTTTTTCCTGTAGCATAAAGTCGAGTTTGTACTGGTAGTCCAGGTCAGGTGTTTGATCTGACTGGTTGTAATAAAGCTCGGCGGAACTGAGCGAGTTCAGGGATCCTCTGCTGGAAGTGTTGAGGGATCCTCGGCTTGATGTCAGTGACCCTAGACTACTCCCAGACGAGACTGACAGTGTGCTCGCTGAGAGACTGTAAATGAGAGAGATACATTAAATGAGAAACGCCTTCATGATAGTGCGTCGACAAAACTGTCACCATGGTAACTCAGTTTTAATAATGAGTTGCTTATTAATAGCACTGCCTCTGGGCTGCTTCAAGTATGTCAACACTGTTATCAGCTCAGGGGAAGAAGGAGTTAATGCTCCACGTATCATTTTGCATGTCTGTGAGGATACTACCATTAAAAATATTTCTTCATAACTTCCATCCCTTTAGATTATGACTTAAGGGTGGTTGTGTGGAAGTAAATAACTATAACCTTCTGAAAACGCTGATCAGTGTGAACTTGCCCCCAAAGGTACATCAGCAAGTTATTAATACATTGCCGATGAACATTTAACTGAATATTGTGGGACAGTTTCAAACCTCCAGCATCAGAATAAAGGTTTTGAGACTACAAATCATCATTTAAAATTCTTTCAATTCCCAGAATACTTTGGGAAGAATTAGCTTGATTACAGCAAAGAGACAGCACATCACAACATGGACCGGAAGTATTTCTATAATGTATTACAGGATATTAAAACAGTGAATCAAAGGAGGGGTCCAAGGCATGGATGGGATGGATAGGAATGTAATTTTTCTATTAATTGAGGGGTCAATATCCTGGAGATATAGATTTAAGGTAGCTAAAAAGGCTAGGTTAAGGATTTTATTTTCACTCAGAGGGTGGTGGGACTCACTGCCTAAAAAGATAGTTGAGTCAGAAACTATCGTAATGTTTGAACAGTCTTTAGAAATTCACTGGTTATGTCATAGTCTCCAGGAAAACGGAATGAACGTGGTCAGATTGTTGTCATAGAATCTCTACAGTGTGAAAACAGGCCCTTTGGCCCAACAAGTCCACACTAACCCTTTGAAGAGTATCCCACCCAAACCCATTCTTCTACATTTACCCCTGACTAATGCACCTAATCTAAACATCCCTGAACACTATGGGCAATTTAACATGGCCAATTCACCCAAACTGCACATCTTTCAATTGTGGGAGGAAACTGGAGATCCTGGAGGAAACCCATGCAAACATGGGGAGAATGTGTAAACTCCACACAGATAGTCACCCAAGGTTGGAATCGAACCCAAGTTCCCTGGCGGTGTGAAGCAGCTGTGCTAACCACTGAGCCACCATGCCATCCTGACTGAAATATAGCCTGGCCTCACAAAGGCTCAGTGTGACTGAGCACCAGCATGGGTGGCAGCAGTGGGATTCGAACCCACACCTCCAGAGAAATTGTGACCGCTAAGTGATGTGCTGAATGATCTCCTAGCATGCTACTAATGCCTGAGTCTCCTGACCAAGATTAACCATGGACCTCCAAGTGAATGTCAGATGAACTTTATCTGGGTCATCCTTTAATTGCTTTGTGCTCAGTGCAAGGTAACCCCAAACTATGTGGGGGAGGGGAAAGAGAAAGATTCCTGTGATTTTCTATTTCTGGCAACTTCAGGCCTATGATTTTGCTCAAAAATAGCAAGCTGAACAAGTAGTTTCCTTATTGTTTGAATTTAAATGATTACACGTGTTTAAAATTTCTTTAGCAGTTCTCATTTGAATTATTTCTCACTGTGACGATCCTGTTCCTTTGACGAGGCTAGATTGTCTTTGGGTTTTTTTCAGAGAGGTTGTAAACCACTCAGACTCCAAAACGTCTGAGTATTTGGATAGATTTTAGGGCCCATTTGTTTACAGCTAACAAATATTGCCTCAGGCAGAAGATTTTCATGTTTTAAAATAGCTTGTATAATGAAGGGGAATAGCCAGTCCTAGCAGTTGAGTTTTTGATTCAGTTCAGCAGCACTATGTGTGAAGAAAGGCCAGCCTGGTACTCCCCCTCCTTCTGCCCTTCTGAGTTCATAACCTGTAAGCTTTCTGTGTCATTTTCACTCTTTGTGCTAAGGGGTTTGTTTACTGGGACTGTTGCAAGCATTTTGGAACAGCATTATTAAGTCGGGATAGCCTTTCGGGTTCGGATAGGATAAGTTATTCAGGTATTCTAATTTCGATTTGTTGTGTTTCGGTCTGTAATTTTGTAATTAAATTCTATTTGTTTAAAACTTGGCATCTGATCAGCTAATTCACTCCGGGAATATCCACTATACACTTAGCTGAAACAAACAGCAAAGTTACGGTCTTGTTTTGAGGGGTCAGGCCTGGTACATAACACTCACCAAATAGGGAGGATTCTCCATTTTGAACTGCTAATAATATGGGGCTGTCACAGCTTTGCAAAACGTCCCCTTCCCCAGAAATCATTTGACTGTTTATCGACTTCGATTCTTAAACATGAAGGAACACGATATTTCGATGATGTTAACAATCTCAGGACTGGCTGCTTTATCTGATTCGACGCAGCCCACCTCTCTTCAGTTGCATACAGTGGACTCTGAGCATGGTGTTGTCAGTGCGAAACAGCAGAAAGTGTCCAATTTATGTTATATGCGCAGTCAAGAAAATGCCAAGGGAGAGAAGCAGCAACAGAAACACTTACTTATCAAATTCTTTCCTAAATCTGGGTATCACTGGGATGGGAATGGCTACCTGAATGTGACTACAGGAGTACAAGCTGATCAAAGACATCAGAAAACACAGAATCCCTGCAATGTGGAAACAGGCCATTTGGCCCAACAAGTCCACACCGACCCTCCAAGGAGTAACCCACACTGACCCATTCCCTTAACCTATTACTCTACATTTATCCCTTACTAATGCACTTAACCTACACACCTCTGAACACTATGGACAATTTAGCTTGGCCAGTTCACCTAACCCACACATCTTTTGACTGTGTGAGGAAACTGGAGGACCCAGAGGAAACCTCACAGACATGGGGAGAATGTACCAACTCCACACAGATTCCTGCCCGAGGCTGGAATTGAACCCGGGCTCCTGATGCTGTGAGGCAGCAGTGCTAACCACTTAGCCAGCATGCCTGAGCCACAAATTGTTGGAGGTGATTATAAAAGATAGGATTTATGGACCTTGAGAGAGGCAAAAACTCAATTTTTTAGAAGTATCCTCTGGAGCCAATTATCAATTACAGCTCCGAGTTCCCCCAAGGAGCATTTATTATCTTTTATTCGATATATTTGACACCAGGTGTCTCAAAGGGTTATTCACTGATTGCTGAGAAATACAAACCAGGAACTGCAGCTGTTCGAGAGGGCAGCTCGCCATCACCTTCTCAAAGACTGCTGCCCACTCAACCTGGGCTGCGTGAGCTGACCTCGGTCAGGGCTTTGGCACAGGATAGGGAAGTAAACCAGGATTTCTCTGGGTAGTCTGATCACTGTCCTGCACTTCAGAATGTTGAGCAAAGGCAGAACTGGACTGCATTCTCTGCTAAGAATCACCTGAAGCTTGTACCTATCACTAACAGATAGGGGTCACAGTGAGGAGGGAGAGCTGAACACTGTGGGAAAAGGGAGAGGGGAAGGATGAAAGTGACAAGTAGTGGCAGTAAACACATGAAGAACAGTATTATAGATGGAAATTTCATGCAAAAAAACTGGTTTGAAATTGCATGCCTTGTCTTGTGAGTCTAACCTAACTAAAAACCTGACCTTTCAAACACAAGAACAAGATGGATTTGACATGAAGTAAATAATGACAATTAGTTTTGATCTTATCGGAGAGTTTGGAAAGCCTTGTAGCAGCAAACAGGAACTTTCTTTGTTGCAGTCATCTATTACTTTAGTCTTTGAAAGGAGAACAAATCACAATGAAAGACAAATTCATGACAACTTGGTAAAGTGCAAACATCAGACTGATTGAACCTCAGCTGACTGAATTCAGAGTTTTTGTTCCATGTACCTAGATCTACGTCTCACAGATATTTATGTTACTGTGGCTGTGTTGGTAGCTCTCTTTTTGCTGAGTCTGAAGGCTGTGAGTACAAGTCCCTCACTGGAAATTTGAATGCATAATCAAATTGGACATTTTTGTGCAATACTGAAGGGGTGCTGCACTATTGGAGGTTACAATGAAGCCCCATCTGCCCCCTCCGTTGGATATGAAAGATCTCGCTTTGAAGTAAAGCAGCAGAATTCTCCTAGATGCCCTGGTCAATATTTAGCCCTGAGCCAACCTCGCTGAAACAGATGATCTGCTCATGGCCTGCTCATGGGACTTTGTTACGTGCAAATTGGCAGCCACATTTCCTACATTACAACAACAACTACATCCGCACCATTGGAAGCGATTAGGACATTCTGTGGTCAGAATTAGGCTAAATAAATGAAGGTTCTTTTTCTCTTTACAAGCTGTTTACTCCTCAGTTAGTAAAGAATAAAGAATAAAACAGATTCAAATACTGGTTGGCTGCTGCAGTACATTTTCTGAGTTTATGCAAAACAATTCTATTTACATGCTGAGAGGGCAATGAATTGGAGGATTGATGAAGGTAATGGATTTTGAAAGCTACATGTAGTGCAGGGTACATTTCCCATATGACTCAGACCAACGAAATAAATTTAAAAGTGAGAAATCTCCAGATAATCATTCCTTCAAATTTATTCAGTATAAATTTATAAGTAGTTAAATGTAAATGGTTGAATTTTCCATGAATTTCACAAGAACACATACCTTTTAAGTTGTGAATGTAGATACATAATTAGTTGTGTCGTATCTTCAAGATGCTGCACAAGCCTTTTCCTCTTCTCATGTAATTTTAGTCTAAAAATAAAAGCAATAATAGATTAGCTTCAATCAATTGCTACATCTATGAAGCACAGTGTATAAACTTAATGCAAAGGCATCAGCATAAACAATATTTATAAAAATCTGTTCCAATCCATATGCCATCATATCTGTGCCAGAGTATATTTCCCTTGTTCTCTTGTACTTAAAATGTATTGAATATGAATATCATAGAGTCATAGAAATCACACAGCTTTGAAGATGCCTATTTGGCCCATTACATTTTCTACAGTTATTCTGAACACAACCTAGTTGCTTCTCATATCTCCAACAATGACATTTCCTTCAAATTTATCCATTTTGAATGCTACATTGAATCTGTATGCAGCATTCTATCAGGCAGTGTATTTCAAGTCCTAATCATTCTTGTATGAAGTCAGAAGTCACATAACATCAGGTTATAGTGCAACAGGTTTATTTGAAATCACAAGCTTTCGGAGTGCTGCTCGTTCATCAGGTGAAGTGCAGGGAAGCGCAATGTGCCTGTGAGCTTCCCTCCACTTCTCCTGGCAAAGGAGTAGCACTCCAAAAGCTTGTGTTTCAAATAAACCTGTTGGACTATAACCTGGTGTTGTGTGACTTCTGACTTTTTCCACCCCGGTCCAACACCAGCACCTCTACATCATTCTTGTACAATAAAGCTTTTCTTCATGTCACCTTTGGTTATTTTATGAATCTCCTCAACACTTCTGTTTATCAACCCTTCAGCCACTGATAATAGTTTCTAGTTTTCTTCATGATTTTAAACAACTCTAACAAGTTTCCTCTCAACTTTCTCTGTTCTGTGCAGCACAAGCCTATCTTCTTCAGTCTATTCACATATCTGTAATTCTTTATTGCTGGAGATATATGTTTAAATTTCTTCTGCACTCTCATTAAGGTCTTCATACTCTTCTTAAAAGTGTAGTACCCAAGATTTAGACAGTAGACTCCAGCTGGAGTCAAACTGCTGTCTGATATAGGTTTGGCATAATTTTCTGTTCTTTTTCCCTGGCCTCTCTTCAGAAAGCTCAGCATCCAATTTGCTTCATGAACTTTTGTGTTAACCTGGTTTGCCTTCAAAGATCCATCTGCAACACTTCTCTCTTCATATACCTTTGTCCCTCCCATCAATATTTCACAAGAACTTGAAAGGATGCAGAAACAATTTACAAGGATGTTGCCAGGGTTGGAGGGTTTGAGCCAGAGGGTGGGGTTGAATAGGCTAGGGCTATTTTCCCTGGAGGCTAAAGGGTGACCTTATAAAGGTTTATAAAATCATGAAGGGGCATGATAGGGTGAATAGCAAAGGTCTTTTCCCCAGGGTACAGGAGTCCAAAACTAGAGGTCATAGGTTTAAGGTGAGAGGACATGAGTCAAATGCTGGCAAGTGGGATTAGATCAATTTAAGATATCTAGTTGGTATGGAAGCATTGGACCAAAGGTTCTGCTTCCATCCTGTACATCTGTCTGACTCGAAGAAGCCACTCGGATGCCTTTATGTTGCCCTATAGGATCCCTAGGCTCTCAGACCTCTCAGCCAGCGCTTCACTGGGTGTGTTTGGTGCAGAATGCAGCTCCTCTTCCAACCGCTTCCTCTCTGCTTCCAGCCGCATTAAGTCATCCCGGGAGCATTTCCGCAGGGTCACAAACTGCAGTTCCTTCAGCAGTTCTTCCTTCTCGTTAATCAGCATCAGCTTGTCTCGCTCAACATCAAGCATCCCTGGCCAGACATCAGAGTCCAGCTTTGACAATTCAATCTTTATGTTTGCTATTCTGAAATAAAGGAAATGTAATAAAAACATTGTGTTATTACAGCTTGTCTGTCTTACGTTACCCGAAAAACTCATATTAGTTGTACTTTTGCACATAGCTGAAAAATGTGTTGCTGGAAAAGCGCAGCAGGTCAGGCAACATCAAAGGAGCAGGAGAATCAACGTTTCGGGCATAAGCCCTTCTTCAGGATTCCTGAAGAAGGGCTTATGTCCAAAACGTCGATTCTCCTGCTCCTTTGATGCTGCCTGACCTGCTGCGCTTTTCCAGCAACACATTTTTCAGCTCTGATCTCCATAATCTGCAGTCCTTACTTTCTCCTTTTGCACATATCCAAGAAGTGCAGATAGATAGGCACCTACAAATAAGAAGCACAAGTATGCCATTCTGCCCCTCTTGCCCATGCCATCATTCAATAAGATCTGATTTTACCTCAAACTCCATATTCACCAGTCTCTAATAACTACTGACTCCCTTGTCAATAAAAAAATCTTTCTACCTCTTCCTTAAAACGTTTCAATATCCCTGCTTCCACTGCTCTCCGAAGAGATTTTCAAAGACTCACAACCCTTTTAGAGACAAAAACGTCCTCCCCAACTGTGAGGAATGGGTCACCCCACGGAAAGGTTGTGAAAGTATAACTAAGTGAGAAAACCCCAAAGGACAGAAACAGAAAAGATAATTAGCTGGCTAATACAGGCTGAGAGAATAATATCGTCTTATACCATGGGCAGCAATACAAGAAAACAGAGCATTTATGAAAAACTTTGGAGTGTTTGCAGAATTTATTCTCTAGTTTCTAAAATCTGTCAGGGAATAACTACATTCACAGAATCACCAATCTGTGGGTTGGTAAACAATTCAGGTTTTTTTCCCCATTCACAGTTAATGGGAAGGAAGGTTCTGCAGCCTATGACAAAACAGAAATTCTCAGCAATGTGAGAATGGGACTCCTGGAGATTGGTGCAAGTCGTCAAATTGATGAGTACAACACTGTCACCAGTCTGCATAATTAACAGAGATCTTATTTGTTTGGAATCTGTGTCCTGTCCCCTGCAATCACAGTTAGCTAGGTCAGGGTCGGAAAGCACTGGCTAAATCTCTCGCTCCATTTTAAGCATCAAGTGTAGGGAAGTGGAGAGACGGACTCTTGAAAAGATCTTATTGATAACCACCAATGGAAAGTGGATAAAAAATTTCCGTTCCACCCTGACCCTCCTGATGAAAAAAAATGCAACAAAAGATGCACAAAACTGTAAAATTCACTGTCGAGGGAATATCTACCTTCTCTTTGCTTCTTCATACTGAAGACTTAGCCGGACCTTCTCAGCCAGATTGGCTCGGCTCCTTGGACCAATCTAGAAAAAAATATTTAAATAAAATTTGGTGACATACTCTTAAAATTCTTTCTCTCTTTAATGTCACAAGTTTTTTGAGAGAATACTCAAAGCAATTGTGCAATAGAAGACATGAAACAGCCCATAGTCGTGTTTCAAAACTTCGAGTACAGCATTGTTGTTGCAATCAAATTCCAGATGAAATCAATAAATACCTGGTATGGTAGCTGGTTTCAAAGATGTGCCAATTTTTACATGGCATGGCTGAACAAACACTATACTTGCATAAGAAGGATAGCAAATATCTTGGCAGCAACACTGGATGCAGGAGGATAATGAGACTAACACAGAAGAAAGCCTACCTTTATGTACTGGGACACTGGCTCAGTTATATTCATAACTTTCAGGATCTCAATCCCTCATCCTTCATATTCATTCACTTGTACCCACCCCATGATCCCTCCATTCTCTTTTTCATTTGCAACTATACAAAGAGAAAACTTTTCAACTGATAAGCAGGTATCCGTTTTTATTTCCAGATTGCATTATTATGAATGCTTAACTGAGCTCCAAGGCTGGAAATTAACTCAACCTTGTAGGAAACACTGACACAGCTTATAAGGGAATACTAGCTTTCTTTGATCAACATCCTTATTACCTTATTAACATAATCATTCTATGAAGAGATTTTTTTCAATGCCAATTTTTTTTAATGCAAATATCGGGGTGGAAAATGAATTCAAGCTTTTGGAAGTTGTTACGAAGAACACCATATTTGATGATAGCTTTGTGAGAAGGTTAAAGGGCTAATGCAATGCAAAGGGAATGTTAACATAGAACATAGAGCAATACAGCACAGAACAGGCCCTTCGGCCCTCAATGTTGCGCTGATCTGTGAACTATTCTCAGCTCGTCCACCTATGTTATCCCATCATCATCCATGTGCTTATCCAAAAAATGGATGTTTTTCTTCCCCCTCAGGAATAGAGGTCTGCCAAAGTTCATGACTCCTGTGCATCAGTGTGATCCATAGTTCTTAACAAAATGGCTCCAACACCATCCGAGGTGTGTGTGTGTGTGTTTGGTGTGTGTGCGCATGCGCATGTGTGTTTTAGAAATGTCCTCTCTTGCAATGGACCTAGCAAGGGCTGGAATGCAGCTTGTGGGTTCATTCAATGTCTGAACTTATTCTTCTCCAGCACAAAACTACCAGATACAAGAAACAGGATGGTAACTTTGAAATTGGATCAAATGCATCATTTCTAAAGACCTCCCAGCTTGACTTGACACCACAAGAGTCCAAGTTTATGATCAGTTTGAAGTGTTAATGTCAGGATTTGACAAACCATGTGAATATTGCTGGTTAATTGCCCAATAGCAGTAAGTCATTCAACTTCAGTCTACTGACTAAATGTGGTATAGATTCCCCATTTTCCCACCACTGGTGTGAAGTAGAAGAAGCAAATGCTAACATACAGGTTATCAATGGCTTATTAACCCAGTGACGGTATAGAACAAATACATGGCCCCCAACAAGTCAACAGAAATACTGTTTATAATTATTAATTCAAAGCTAACTAGCTCATAACTATTTCTATCCATTTATTATTTGTACACTAGGTCACATAATACAATATTTTCAATTAAGTAGTGTCGCAAAGTAATTGCATTTTCACCCTTGGGTTATGAAGCCTCTTCACGTTTGGTCAAACAGTTGCAATGAAAACATGATAAAGTCAACTGGGGTCGATCTGATCTGAAGTTGGCAAACATCACATGAACTGAGAGTCCTTCCAGGGACTGGCCTTAAAGCGATTAAAATTTCTACTCAATTAGCATTCCAGTGAACAAAATATCAGATCATGCCTCAAATCTATGCCCTAAGCTGTTTACTTTGAAGCTTGACCTGCATATGACTCGGATTTATCATCATATGCTTACAATGCCATCAGCAAATGCTCCAGTGATCAGATAGCAAGTTCTAATTGTAATAAGGGTGCAAACTTGGCTCGAGGGAACACGTTGCTCAGACTGCTTTCTGAAGAAATTAATTTCATACATAATCGGATAACAAGTGAGGGTAAACTACCTCCTATCTACAACAAATATATAGTGTGTCAAATGGATTGGAATGTCAGCAGAGTGTGCCTGTCAGAAAAAATATATGCAACTCCAAAGTCCTCATGTGGCTAATGCCAGCACAGGATTCCAAAGAGACCAGCAGCCCTTGAGTGACTTATGCGTCATGTACAGCCATGTCCTCGGAGTGGGCAGGCTCTTCGCTTGCAATGTATCAAAGCTTCATTCTGTTCTCATACAAAGTTGTGAATTTGCCATATTTTCCAGACAGAAAGAGTATCAGGAGCAAACTCAGTGGGGTTGATTTCACTTCTCCCAGCTTATGGATGTGAGGTCAATTATTCCCAGGTTTCTGTGATTAACTACATCTGCTCAGGCTACAAATTTAGAACATTATCATTTTCTGAAACAACACTCTTTCTGGAACAGAGCCTGCTAAAGTTAACTGAAACAACTATCAGGAAGCATCCGCTAAGACACTGGGTTTGAGTTATGGAAAGAGACTGAATAGGCTGGGGGCTATTTTCCCTGGCATGTCGAAGGCTGAGGGGTGACATTTTGGAGGTTTATGAAATCATGAGGGGTATGGATAAGGTAAATAACCAAGGTACAGGATCCAAAACTAGAGGACATAGGTTTAGGGTGAGAGGGGAAAGATTTAAAAAGGGACCTAAGGGGCAGTGTTTTCACACAGACGGTGCTGTGAATATGTAATGAGCTGCCAGAGGAAGTGGTGGAGGCTGGTACAATTACAGCATTTAAAAGGCATCTGGATTGGTATATGAAGGGTCAAGAAGAATATGGGTCAAATGCTGGCAAATGGGTTTAGGTCAGATGGGATGGTTGTTCGGCATGGATGAGTTGGACGGAAGGGTCTGTTTCCGTGCTGTATGACTCTGTGTTCAACTTAGTCGGTAGATCCAATTGTGGCACGTGTGTGTAAAAACAATGGAGGTGCAGGAGGAGAGATTGACAGATCAAGGCCTGCAAATCATAACTAATGAAGAGTTACAGCTAGGCGGAGACATTTTGGGACTTTTCCAATAACAATTTGCATTTATGATTAGATTAGATTAGAATAGATTAGACTAGATTCCCTACAGTGTGGAAACAGGCCCTTCGGCCCAACAAGCCCACATCGACCCTCCGAAGAATAACCCACCCAGACCCATTTCCCTCTGACTAATGCACCTAACACTATGGGCAATTTAGCATGGCCAATTCACCTGGCCTGCACATCTTTGGACTGTGGGAGGAAACCGGAGCACCTGGAGGAAACCCACATAGACACAGGGAGAATGTGCAAACTCCACACAGACAGTCACCCGAGGCTGGAATCAAACCTGGGATCCTGGTGCTGTGAGCAGGAGAATTAAATGTGATTCGTAAGCTTATAGAAAGCTGTGTTGAGTTTTACAGACTGAACGGCCTGTTCCTGGGCTGTAACATGGGAACATTTGAAGGGAGTAGGCCATTCAGCCCATTGAGCCTGTTCTGCCATTCAAACCAATCATGGCCAGTCATTCACAGCAACTCCTTTTTCCCATACCAACTGCATATCTCTTCACCTCACAGGTATGTAGAAATCTGTCAGTCCCACCTTAATCAGACTTATTGATTGAGCTTTCTTCACTCTCTAGGGTCAAGAATTTAACATTCTATGATTCAGTCACAGTATGCCAAATGAAGGCAGCGTGAATTGCTTCAACATTACAATGTTGTGAATACTGAGATATAGACCATTAAACTAGACGGGATTGAGGTTCACAAGGAGGAGGTGTTAGCAATTCTGGAAAGTGTGAAAATAGATAAGTCCCCTGGGCCGGATGGGATTTATCCTCGGATTCTCTGGGAAGCCAGGGTGGAGATTGCAGAATCTTTGGCTTTGATCTTTATTTCATCACTGTCCACAGGAATATTGCCAGAAGACTGGAGGATAGCAAATAATATCCCCTTGTTCAAGAAGGGGAGTAGAGACAATCTTGGTTATTATAGACCAGTGAGCCTTACTTTGGTTGTGGGTAAAGTGTTGGAAAAGGTTATGAGATAGGATTTATAAGCACCTTGAGATCAAGTTGATTAGGGATAGTCAGTACGGTTTTGTGAAGGGTCAGTTATACCTCACAAATCTTATTGAGTTCCTTGAGATGGTTATCAAACAGGTGGAGGAGGATAAAGCAGTTGATGTGGTGTATATGGATTTCAGTAAGACAATTTGATAAAGTTCCCCGTGATCGGCTATTGCACAAAATACTGAGGCATAGGATTGGGGGTGATTAAGGTGTTTGGATCAGAAATTGGCTAGCTGGAAGAAGACAGAGAGTGGTGGTTGATGGCGAAATGTTCATCCTGGAGTTCAGTTACTAGTGGTGTACCGCAAGATCTGTTTTGTGGCCACTGCTGTTTGTCATTTTTATAAATGACCTAGATGAGGGTGTAGGAGGATGGGTTAGTAAATTTGGGGATGACAATAAGGTGGGTGGAGTTGTGGATAGTGCTGAAAGATGTTGCAGGTTACAGAGGGACATAGATAAGCTGCAGAGCTGGGCTGAGAGACAGCAAATGGAGTTTAATGTGGAAAAGTGTGAGGTGATTCATTTTGGAAGGACCAACAAGAAATAAAGAGTACTGGGCTAATGGCAAGATTCTTGGTAGCGTAGATGAGCACAGAGATCTTGGTATCCATGTATATATATCCCTTGGAGCCTGCTCTGCCTTTCAATAAGAATATGGCTGATCTGATTATGGCCTGCACTCTACAATCTTGGCCATCCTTGACACAGTTTGACTTCCTTGCTCATCAAGAATCTGTGTAGCAGTAAAATGAGCAATTAAGAGATAAAAGGAACATGAATAAACCTACTTATAAGTCGATTAGGCACCATTGCAATCCAGAGAAAGTTTCAGGTGTCAAATTAATTTGGTTGAATTAATCAATATCCCTAACTTGAACTGATTACATTATGTAATATAAAGCGAACAAATGATCAAGGCTGAGAATTAGTACATTATGAACTAGAAGATGGAAGTGTGAAACAATTTAAGGCTGACTGACTGATCAGGATATTAATGTTCAGGTAAAAAATGTGATGTTTAGCATCAACATTTCAGTAAGTGTAGTATTTCATAATCAGATAAGATCAAAGGTATGGTGTCCGAATGATTCTAGTTCTGAACTAACTACCCATCAGTTCAAAACACAGCAGATCGCACAACCAAATTCCATGAATCAGAGAACTTGTGGCCAGCATCAGGAAAATAGGCAGTGAAAACTGTCAAACTGTGATTAAACAAATGGGAATTTGCCACCTCTAGATGTGACCCCAGTCTTACACTGTCGGACTGACTTTTATTATCGTCATGAAGGAGAGCTGGGTAATAAGTGCCTTGTGAAGAATGGTGTACTGAGGACAAGAAGACCCAGGGATCCCTTCGAGGCTAGGCCAATTCTGTGCTGGAATAGCTGCAGTAGGGTCAAGGAAACCAAATCCCTGCTGTAAAAGCCCTTACCAAAGTTAGGTTTGATTCATGCTGGAAGACCTAGGCAGGGATCAAGAAAAGAACAGGGGCAGAGCAGGGTCTCTCAGAGGGCAGTTCTCATCAAGCAGATCTGATAGATAGCAATTCTCGTTGGGAGGTCCCCAGAGAGTAGTCTTCTTTGAGCAGGCTTCATCAGGCAGATGGAAGATGGACCACAAGGAGAGGAGGAAAATCGAGGGAGGAGATTCCTCACATCTCGGCTACAGAGCAGGATGCTAACCCCACCACTTTATCGAGATTGAAACATTCTGTGCTCACAGCCTGTTTGTCCTCTGATATCCCCAATTATCACAGTTGTTTACTTTTCTTTATCTAAGTATCTAGGTATCATATCTAACCCGCTGCTTCTTAAAAAACATAATAAACTAGCACAAAATTGTAACAAATTCTCAGCTGCCTATATTGGTAACTGTGACCATGAACCCCTAAAATCAATGTCTATTAAATTTGTTTCTTTCTCCACATATGTCACTGGACTAGCTGAGTCCTTTCATCATTTTCTGGTTTGTTTTCAGTCCTGACTATGTCCCCTTAAAGCTGTGACTCATAATTATATTTAACTTAACCTCTCCCTCATACAGTTGCTTGGTCATGGAGAACTTGATTGCTCAAAAAGGAGACAAGCTGTTAAAGTTTGTTATGTTGACCTCACCAGAACACATGAAAGAATACCAACAATTTATACAGCATGAGGAACAGGGCGCTATTGCCAACTCTTGTATAATATTTTATTGTTTCCTCTCATTCATCTACTTGGCAGATCAGAATTTTCTAACCTATTGTCTTGCATTGCTTGAAAGCCAGAAGGAACTTTGGTAAGTAGGTTGACTTTAATCAACATGATCTCTGGTGAACTATTAATCTGAACATTTATTCCTCTGCATGCTTGCAATCTTTAACTGACAGTGATGCCTTTCTTGTATCCATGTAAGTACTTTACAAATATTGTGGGAGAGTCAAGTCACCAGCTAAAAACTGTAGTTGTTACTTTTTAGAAGAGTTTTCTTTTAAAGTGTGGGACCCAACACAAAAAAAGACACTGGAATTCATAACGTTAAGCACTCACATCACCAGTGATGTCTGTTTGTGAGCCAGCATCTAGGCACTGCCTGGAGGTAGAGAGATGGGAATTCGCTGCATTCGACAGCAAGTCTGACTCGAAGGTTCTCACACTCTGGCTGGAAAGAAATCGATCCTTCAGTTTGGCAAGACTCTACAAAGGAAGAATCAAAGAATGGAAAGACTTTACTAAGGACGTTCACAAACACAATATTTGATAAAATAACTCAGGTGACCATTGTTACAAACGATAAAGTTTACAGGACAACTATGTTTTGGTAAGAGGAATAGTGAGATCATACTAAGAGACACTCAGAGACAGGCTCATGTAATCTGGTTTCCATGGGAAAACAAACTGAATTAGAAACCGAACGGGGGACAGTGTTTCACAGTAACTCAGAGTAAAAAAGACAATGGTTTTGTGTGGCACAGATATTGGGAGAAAAAGAGAGAGAGGGAGAAAGCAACTATTGCTCTGCAGAGAGGCAAAGAACCAGCTGCTGTGAGAAGCAGAGAAGAGCAGTATTGTGTTAATAAACAGGCAGGATGCTTATGAGGTGCAAGGAATCATCTCGCTTGAGGACTGCAAGACTCTGACTGCATGGAATCGCTTTTCAAGAACAATTGAAAGTTTCAATTGAGTCCGGCAGGGGAAGTGAACATGCTAGAGAACTGGGCATTGCTTTGGATTTGCCCTTGTCAAGCAAGTTCATCTCCAAGTCACTCACCATTCTGACTTGGAAACATATTGCTATCCCTTCAATGTTGCTCAGTCAAAATCCTGAAATTCTCTTCCCTTTAGCATTGTGGGTATACCCACAGTAAATGGACTGCAATGGTTTAAGAAGGCATCTTCTGAAGGGTAGCTAGGCATGGGGAATTAATGCTGGCATGGCCAACTAGGCCCATGTCCAAAGTATAAAAAAGAAAATTCCAGAAATAAGGTAGACAGTTTTGGGATATACTCAATTGCATTAACTAGTTAATACAAAAAGTACTTTTTCTCTAATTTGTTTCCTGCTCCATGAGGTTTGATGCAGTTTAGTTTTTTTTGATATAGTAAAAGTCTCAAAACATCAAATCATCCTTTGGATTATTTCTGGCTGTCGCTGGGAAATTCATTTCGTTTTACAAGTTATTAATCTCTGTGGGGATCAATGAAACCGGTCAGACATTCGATCGCGTCTCTATATTCAATGATTTTCTGGATAGTACAGCGTCTCCATCTGGTATAGGTCCAGCAGGAGTATTTTATTGAAGATGAAGGAATACTTCCCCTTACCTACTTTACTGTCTTCACCCCATCTCTGCTAGGCACCCCAGAGAAAACAGAACGCAAACAAATCTGATGCAAGTGCCTGGGAAATGTCTGCACAGGATAAAGAATTTAAGGGGCAACCTAGAAATTTGGAGGAATTGTTAGGATTTTCTACTTTCCCCACGCCACAATGGTATCTGAACTAGAGGTCTAAAAGGCTCTAAAACGCTAATCTGTGGAACATATCCTTATGTATGTTCTGGGGAGACATTTTGGAATGGAGAAAGTGCATTTGACATTATTTCAAAGGATGATCTTGGAGAAGTAGATGGTTTTGGCCAGTCAGAAG
The DNA here is from genome assembly GCF_004010195.1 of Chiloscyllium plagiosum. Lineage (NCBI taxonomy): Eukaryota > Metazoa > Chordata > Chondrichthyes > Orectolobiformes > Hemiscylliidae > Chiloscyllium > Chiloscyllium plagiosum. The sequence continues at coordinate 23,956,796 of NC_057711.1, read as the reverse complement.
CAGAAATAGATAACAGACAGTATACAAATTACAATGTCAATATGCTGAAGCAAAAGGTTACAGCTTTTAGCAAATGACACAAAATGTAAGTTTACAAGTCTAAACTCCTCCAGTACCTGCATCAGATCCTGTTTCTCTTTCTCACCAGTACTGATGGCCTTCTTGATGGTTTTCAGCTCACTTAAGATGGCTTTGGCTTCTTTCAGCTCATAACTGCTCTGTCCTCCAGACATCTTCCGATCAATTCTACAGCAGAATAAAGAGAGAGATTGATTGAATTTCTGAAAAGTAGATGAACAAGATGAGAATCCAGTTAAAGATTCATCTCCTCTGTGCAGCACAATGGCTAATATGAACATATGAGCAAGGAACAAAAGTAGGTCACTTGGCCCTTTGAGCCTGCTCCACCATTCAATAAGATCATGGCTGATCTAAGTCTGACCTCAACTCTTCATTCTTGCATATCTCCAATAATCTTTTATCCCTTTTGTAATCAAGAATCTATTGAACTCTGCCGTCACATCCATGGTCTTTTGAGGAATTCCAAAGGCTCTCAATGCCCAGAGAAAAAACAGTTACATCATCTCTGTTTTAAATTGGTGCCTCTTTATTTTTAAACTGTGACCTCTAGTTCTAGATTCTCCCAGAAGAGGAAAATTTCTTTCAACGTCCACACAGTCAAGTCCCCTTCCTTATGTGTTTCAACAAAGTCATCTCCCCATACTGACCAGACATGCAGGTTTCCAACCACGCATTTAAAAAAAGAAGTGTGGCCTGGTGGTTCAGTGGTTAGAACTGTTGCCTTACAGTACCAGGGACCTGGGTTTGATCCACCCTCAGGTAACTGTCCTGTGTGTGGAGTTTGCATATTCTCCATTCTGGAACCCCCAGAACTCAAATCTCAAAACTCTGTGAGCATTTTAAGAGAAAAAAAAGCTTCAAACGTCCTCCCTGCAATTTGGTAAAATTAAAAACACAGCGGTGATATTCAGAGCAGAAAGAGTGGATGGTAATATGAGGACTCGGTGGTTGCAAATTGGTTGGTTTTGCAATAACTTTAAGCATTAGGTGTACTACTGCAAAAAACACAAAAACCTGACCTACCAAAAGCCTCACACAGCTGCCCATTGTTTCCCTGCAGTATTTTGTTGACAATTACTCAAACATATTTTGGATTCCAATCAAGCTTGCCAGCCAGTAAACCATTTCTGACACTATAGCATTGTTGGAGAAAACTAATAGAAGCAATCTGCCTGACTAAACTTTAACCAGCTCATACATAATTGTCTCAATCCTATTGCGGTTCTTCATTGTTAATGCCAAAATTCCACTTTGTCCCAGTTTTTATTGTTTTCAGTTAGGGAATGCAGATTCCTGGAGCCAAACAACCACCTCCTCATTTGCTGATTTTAAGGCAATTAGTTTACAGCTTAATCCATAGAGGGGATACCTCTGGACCACCTGCAGCATTGTTTTGGGCACCCCAAGGACAGTCGCAGTTTCCCAGTAGGCCAAAGCAAACCAAAAATGTTCATTACTACACACCATTCAATTCTTCAGTGCAATTACAATTTTTAATTTATACCTTAACTGTTGTGAGGACTTGGGTGCACTCGTTTTTCTGGTTGCTCATGTAGGAGAAATGTAGGCTGGGAGGGGACATACAGGTAGGACCAACACAGTCAACCTACCTTAGTGCACATTCGCTCAATTAATCAGAAATATATACAGGCAGTCATACAAGGAAATCCCCCAATATAGGTGTAATCAAACAAAAAAACCAAAAACAGGGAACAGATGGATTTTTAAAAGGTTAAAGCATACACTCTAGTTGAGCATACACACTCAAAGTACTCTAGCTTACAACAGCTGGCTAAGTGATTTAACCTTGGACCCATCTTCCTGTTCCAGTGACTTAGCTGGATGTTAGGTTATGGAGCAATGCCTGAAGAAGAGAGAGGAATTCTCCTGGTGTTGTGATAAAAAATGTTCCTTTAGTCAGCACTCTTAAAACTAAATTACCTGGTCATTCAGCTCACTGCTACTAATGATGATCTGGTTATCATACTCACCTACACAATACCAGAACTGCTGAGTAAAGTACTGCATTAAAAGTTTGTATGGATACTTTGGAGAGATGCATTAAGGTTCTCTTTAAATGCAAGTCTTCCACTAACATCCAGACAACTGTCCAGAACTCACTCATTGTGCCCCCAAGTTATCTAACTGAAAGACAGTAAAGCACAAATGCAATGATTTTTATTTTAAATCTATAATATCAATCAAATTAAAATAAATACCTTATTTTAAAGAGGCTGGGTAAAGCCATTTCTTCACCACCATTCCACTGAAATAATAATGCACAGATACAGCAGGAGGCAATGAGATCTGTGTTCTGGAATGAATTTTCAGCATGGACACCACTTTCAGACTCTATGTTGATCAGCTACAATTCTATGTTTGTTTCAATGTACATACCTCAAGTTAAACTAGAAGTAGTAATCTTAATTTATAGCTAACCTCAGGAGGCTCATCCAGATAATTACAATCACTGCATTGCAATTCCAGTAACAACTTGCATTATGCAAAATGCTTTCAAATACTTGAAGTTTCTAATCTCTGTTATCATCATTTAGGAAATAGACTGGAAAGGGGTCAAATGTGATGCCAGTTTATTATGAAATGGCATATTACATCTAATTTCACATTGACCTAAGAAAGCCTTTTTTTTAATGGAAAGCATACAAAATAGGCAGAAGCTTTGACAGGTTCATTTACGGTATGTTGACTTTCAAAACATACAAGGAGATTTTTGTAAAATATGTAGTACTCTATTTTGAAGTAATTATTCTCTGCTTTGGGTTTTAAATTCCTCCATTCTTGAGATGAATGAGGGCAGGCCTCAAATGATATTTCTCCCTAAGGGACTGCCCTATGTGCTTAGCCTCATATGATTAAAAAGTCATTGTGTGGGGAATTCTGTGAAAATCTGTACAGCTTTGCCATGCTGAACATTTAGCTTATCGATTTCAACATCTTCTTTGTGTTTATAATTATTTAAATTGAGGAACAGCTTTAAGATATGAATAAATTGTTTTAAGTATGGCATGATGAACTTACTCCTGTAGTGTTTCAAACCCTTGCTCTTTGTACAACAGTTCTTGTTTCATCTGGGAAAGTTCTCTTTTCAGCTTATTTACCTGTAGAGGAACAAATTATAAAAACAAAGTTTTCTAACTGAAGGAAAAAAATCACTGGGTATACCTAACAATCTTTTTGTAGACACAAACATGGCTTCCAATTTACGACCAACCCAATACTGCTATGAATAAAAACAACCTTCCTTCTCATAAGACTGAAAGGGACACCTGAATACTTCAAGAATCCTTGCTGCTACAAGTCCCATGTTTTGCACTGGTATACACAACTCTGCCAGCAAACTCAGTCTATCAGTACATCATATACTCATATAAATGGGGAGGTGATGGCCCAGTGGTATTATTGCTAGACTGTTAATCTAGAGACCCAAGTAACATTCTGGGAGCCTGGTGGAGTAATTTGAATTAAACTTTTAAAAAATCTCGAAGTCTAATGGTGACCATGAAGCTGTTGTTGGAAAAATCCATCTGGTTCACAAATATCCTTTAGGGAAGGAAACTATCATCCATACCTGGTTGGCCTACATGTGACTCCAGACCCACAGCAATGTGGATGACTCTACTGCCTCTGAGCAATTAGGAATGGGTAATAAATGTTGGCTTAGCCAGCAATGCTCTTGATGAATGAATGAAATATTTTACAATTGATCAACATATATATTGGGTACATTTGTTGGATCCTTGTAGGAAAGAATCCTCATAGGTTGTGTGATTTGGAGAACTGGACCTAAAAGGTTTGCAGCTCTATTTCTGATTAAGGGGGTAAAGGCAGGAAAGCGGAGTTGAAGTTTTTCAAATCAGCCACAATCTCATTGAATCAGATACGATGGGCCGAATGGTCTACATCTGCTCCTACATTTAATGGCCTTCTGATCTGTACTCGAGTCAATTGTGACTACCCTTGTGAAATGCAGGCTTGCTGTATGTATGCTTAACTCAGTATGATTAAAAAGGTAAAAACAATGACTGCAGATGCTGGAAACCAGATTCTGGATCAGTGGTGCTGGAAGAGCACAGCAATTCAGGCAGCATCCGAGGACAGGCAAAATCGACGTTTCAGGCAAAAGCCCTTTATCAGGAATAAAGCGCTTTATTCCTGATGAAGGGCTTTTGCCCGAAACGTCGATTTTGCCTGTCCTCGGATGCTGCCTGAATTGCTGTGCTCTTCCAGCACCACTGATCCAGAATCAGTACGATTAAGTCAGTCTGATTTCTTTCTTTAAAAGTAGATGTTAGGCCATTTGCTTTCAGTGGGTTAACACCTCAGTCATTCAGAGTGGGGAATCTGGAATCAAGCAATTTAAATACTTTTATGCTAATATTATTCATATTGATTCCCAGCTTGTGTAGATGGTTCTTCAGCTTAAGTTATGGTGAACGTACCATAGACACACACATCTCACTTCAGTAGGTGTTTGAAGCAGCCGGCTATTACCCTGGAGTTAATCGTGTCTCTGTCTGTGCTCACGCAGACCTCCTCAAAACTATACAAAGCTCTTGCTGAGTAAATGCTGCATGTGGAACTCATTGAGCACATTTATTCCTGGGAGAATTTAAACCTTTTGGGAAACTGGTGAAAAGCGGTAGGAGATTTGATGGAGTATCTCAGGTTACTGAAAGTCAAAAAGCCAAGGCTAACTGCTGAAGTATTTTTGGATGTTAGCCTATAAACTGTCAGCCAAAATTATTCAATAACTAGGTTTGAGATCGCTGCCTCACAACTTCTCAGTGAAACTTCTGTTGAAATCAAATTTCTTCAGCATCTGTTATTCTTACCCGGATCTTTGTCGTTGATATTTCTGCCTTGAGGATATCAGGGTCATACTTTGTACTTGATGAAGATCCTGAGAACACTGCAAAAGAAACAGTGAAAACAAGTTCAAAGTTGTAATTTGACTCCTCATTTTAACTTAGCAGTCAGTCACTTCATTTTTCAAATGTGTGACAGCCACTGTTAAAGTTAAGAGATAAAAAGATCAAACTGGGCTATAGGTGCCAAGAAGCGGTAACCCATAGAAAACAGAAGGGCTATGTGCCAACCAGAACACGCTGAAGCACAACACCATCTACCAGTGCTGGTGGTCAAGTGTGGCAGCTGGGAACTACATTATAAAGAAGAATGTTCTGCAGTTGTACAGCTCTCCAATTTTGATTCTAAAAGCTTGTATCATTGCAAATATGTATCGCCAACACTGATGGCTTGGCATGGAAGCACTATGAAACACTTGAACTAAATTCCTCAATATTACAGAAACACAGGAACTGGAGTAGGCCATCATCCTCTTGAGCCTTCCCTGCTACTCAGTATTATCATGGCTGATTGAACACTTCAATGCCTTTTATTCATCCCATAATCCTGTCTGCCCTTGGTAATCAGAAATCTATCGAGCTCGACTTTAAACAGACTCAAAGACTGAGCCTCCACAGCCCTTCATGGTAGAGAGTTCACAACTCATGGAGCAAAATAATTACTTCTCATTGCCAATCTAAATGGTATCCTCCTCATTTTTAAATTTTGCCCCCAGGTTTAGACTCCCCAACCAGGGGAACATCTTATCTAGATCGACAACGGCTATCCTTTAAAGTATTTTGATAGTTTCAATGAGGTCACCTCTCAAATCTTCAAATCTTTGCAGGCTCAGTTTTCCAATCTCTCTTCTTAGGGCTGTCCCAACATTCCAGGAACAAGTCTGATCAAACTTTGTTGCACTCCCTCTATGGCAATAATATATTCCCTGAGATAAAACTATAAGACCATAAGATTTAGGAGCAGAATTGGGCCCATTTGGCCCATTGAGACTTCTCCACCATTCGATCATGGCTTCTCAATCCCATTCTCCTGCCTTTCTCCATAAACCTCAATCTCCTTACCATTCAAGAACCTATCTAATCCATGCCTTAATTGCACTCAACAACCTGGCCACCACAGCAATGAGTTCCACAGATTAACCAATCTCTGGCTGAAGAAATTCCTCCTCACCTCAGTTCCAAAGAGTCATCCCTTCTCACTGAGGCTATGTCCTTGGGTTCTAGTCTCTGCTACCAGGTTTCTTCACATCCATTCTATCCAGGTTTGTCAATATTCTGTAAGTTTCACTGAGATTTCCCATCATCCTTCTAAACTCAATCAAACACCAAGACTCTTCAACTGCTCCTCATATGACAAGCCCTTCATCCTGGGATCATTATTGTGAACCTCCTCCGCACCCCCTTCAAGGCCACCACATTATCGTTTAGATATGGAACCCAAAACTGCTCATGATATTCCAAATGTGGTCTGATCAGAGCCTTATCTAGCCTCAGCACCACATTTGCTCTTGTATTCTAACCCAATTGAAAAGAATGCTAACATTGCACTTGACTTCCTAAATACCAACTGAACCTGTGTGCTAACCTTAACAAAACCCTGAACTATGACTCATGAGTCCCTTTACGCTTCAGATTTCCGCAGCCCTTCTCCATTTAGAAAATAGCCAATGTTTCTGTTCTTCCAACCAATGTGCATAACCTCACATTTTCTCATACTGTAATTCCATCTGCTGTTTCTTTACCTACTCTTGTCGGAGAACAAAACGACATACAGGACTCCAGATGTAACCTGAGCAGGCTTTTACACAACTGAAGCATGACCTCTGTACTCAATCGTCTCGGAAGGTTAGCCTTTAAGGCCATCAATGCCTTAAACATTGTGGTTAGCTTTCAATGCCTTACCGACAAGGCCACCTGGGTCGCATTGTGCACCTCCACTTTCCAAACTCTGACTATTTCAGAAATACTCTGCACATCTGCTTGTTGGAAGCACAGCCAAATGGCATCAAACCAACTTCAGGAGTCTAACATCACTTTGCTGGGTAAATAAAACACTAGCAAAGCCTCTTTAGTTTATCAAGTCCCATGGTTTTTTAAGCATGTAGCTCAACTTTGAGCAGGCATTCACAAAACAAAATCCACATACTGCAACAGCTGTAACAACAATGCTGATGGATGACTCACACCATGAATAAGGTGCTCTTCAAATAAAATAAATTGATGAAGAGGAAGGAAAGGATGGATGGAGACCTAATAAGAATGTCATGGTCGCATAAGTCTGAAGTATTTTCCTCATTCTCTGTTCTCATGCATTTTTCATTGCTCTATCTGAGTGTCACAAAGTAGATGGTGGATGGACTTTCAGATAGGGAGTTTTTTTAAAACATGTGTATGCTTTCCTTTTCCTTTCTACCAACTGTTCTCCCCTCTTGATATCATGGGCTCCTTGATTAAGTACAGGCCAAATGGCACCAGTCTCCCATTGACCATGACTAACTGATAGGAAACAGCAGGTACACAACCAAGGCAGTCCTGTTCTCACCTGAAGCCCATACATTTGTAGCCCCTGCCACTCTCACTAGATAGCAGTAAGATGTAGAGATTCACTATTCCCAAGCTAACCAAGAGAGTTGAGGCCAATTATAGCATATCTCCTAGCTATGGTCATCACAGGGAGATAATTGCCTTGAGACTCCCTTGGTCGATGCTCAGCTTTCTTTTGCTCGTTCACAGGATGTGGGCATCACTAGCTAAGACAGCAATTGTTGCTTGTTGTTAATTGCTTTCAAGAAGGTGCTGGTGGGCTGCCATCTTGAGCTGCTGCAGTTTATGTTTCAGATTCATTGATTACACTACTAGAGCAACAGCTCCAGGATTTTGACCCAGCGAGAGAAGGACTAGTGATATATTTCCAAGTCAGGATAGAGTGCGACTTGGAGGAGAACTCACAAGTTCAATTTTAATGAGCATTTGAGGGAGGTTAAGGTTATGGGATCGGTCTCAATTGTCATATGTCATTTATCTTGGATGCACACATGGGCATGAAAGATGATAATAGCTTTTATATAATTTAAAGGATTGGATCAGCAGTAAAGAGTTACAGCATGTAGATATGCCCTTAGGAAGGGTGTCTCAGAACCAGGAAATTAAATAATAATTTGCTTTGGTAATATTTAAATTTTGGGTCAGTTCAGTTTTCTGGACTGCAGTTCTGACCTAGTTTTCTGAATAGGAAAACCCATCATATAATTTGAGAAAACATACAGCCAACAGTAAATAACTACATCAGAACCATTTTCTTTCTCAGCTAAATTGAGGTATGTAGCCTGACTGGAAATGTCATGTTAATCTACTGAGTTCTGCAACTAATGGGGATGTTCCAAGTCATAAGAACATAAGAAATAGGAGCAGGAGTAGGCCATCTGGCCCCTCGAGCCTGCTCTGCCATTCAAGGCTGATCTTTTCATAGCCTCAGTTCCACTATCTACCCACTCACAATAACGCTTAATTACTTACTGTTCAAAAGTCTATCTATCTTTGCCTTCAAAACTTTCACCTAGGTAGCCTCAACTGGTTCATTGCGAAGGGAATTTCACAGATTTGCAACCCTCTGGAAGAAGAGGTTCTTCCTCAGCTCAGTCCGAAATCTGCTCCCCCTTATTTTGGGGCTGTGTCCCCTTGTTCTACTTTCACCCACCAGTGGAAACAACCTCTCTGCTACTACCTTATCTATTCCCTATATGTTTTTATAAGATTCCCCTCATTTTTCTAAATTCCAATGAATATAGTCCCAGAAAACTCCATCGCTCCTCATAAGCCAACCCTCTGAACTTTAGAATCAATCTACTGAATCTCCTCCACATCCCCTCCAGTGCCAGTACATCCTTTCTCAAGTAAGAAGACCAAAACTGCACACAGTACTCCAGGTGTGGCCTCACCAGCACCCAATACAGCTGCAGCATAATCTCCCTGTTTTTAAACTTCATCCATCTGGCAAAGAAAGACAATATTCCATTTGCCTTCTTAATTACCTGCTCCACATGCAAACCAAATTTTTGAGATTCATGCACAAAGATACCTAGGTCCTTCTGCATGCTGCAATTTTTCACCACTTAAATAATAGTGCATTTTGCTGTTACTCCTACCAAAATAGATGACAATATTTACCAACATTGTATTCCATCTGCCAGATCCGTGCCCACTCAATTAACTTATCCATATCCCTCTGCAGACTTCCAGTGTCATCTGCACATTTTGTTCTACCACTCATTTTAGTGCTGTCTGCGAACTGTGACACAATTGACTTGGTCAGCAACTCTAAATCATCTATTAAAAAAGTAAACATTGTGGTCCCAACATTGATTCCTGAGACACAGCACTAGCCACTGATTTCCAACCTGAAAAACACCCATTTAACCCACTCTTTGCTTTCTGTTAGTTAACCAATCTTCTATCCATGCTAATACATTAACTGTAATGTCATGTACCTTTATCTTGGGTGCTGCACCTTGTCGAATGTCTTCTGGAAATCCAGATACACCCCATTCACCAGTTCCCTATTGTCCACTGCACTTGGAATGTCCTCAAAGAATTCCAGAAAAGTAGTTAAATTAGACCTCACTTTCATCCACCCATGCTGGGTCTGCCTGATGGGACAATTTCTATCCAGATGTCTTGCTGTTTCTTCCTTGATTATAGATTCAAGCAATTTCCCCACTACAGAAGTTAAGCTAATGGGCCTACAGTTTTCCACCTTTTGTCTACCTCCATTTTTAAACAGCGGTGTCACATTTGCTATCTTCAAATATGCTGGAACCACCCTGGAGTCCAATACCAAGAGTGCATTTGCTATTTCTACCACCATCTCTTTTTGTACACTGGGTTAGATTTCATCAGGGCTAGGGGATCTGTCCATCTTTAGCCCCATTAGCTTGTCCAACACTACCTCTTTAGTGATAATGATTGTTTCTAGCTTCTCATCTGCCATAGCCACCTTGCCATCAATTACTGGCATGTTATTTGTGTCTTCCACTGTGAAGACCAACACAAAGTATCTGTTCAACACCTTTGCCATTTCACTTCCCATTACTAAGTCCCCCTTCTCAACCTCTAAAGGACCACTTTTTACCTTGGCCACTCTTTATCATTATAATTTATTTGTAGAAACTTCTGCTATCTGTTTTCATATTTGGAGCTAATATACGCTCATAACCTATCTTACCTTTGTTTATAGCTTTTCTCGTGGCTTTCTGTTGATCTTTAAAAATTTCCCAATCCTCTAATTTCTCACTAATCTTTGCCACTTTGTATTAGTTTTCAAGTTGATACCATCCTTTATGTGCTTAGTTATCCATGGCTGATCATCCATTTTCTTACAGTTCTTCCTTTTCACAGAAGTCTGGAAGGATGAGTCATCAGGACATTCTCCATGAAATAAACACAGGGATCTCCTATTCTATATTGCACCTCTCTGTACTTCTGTTTTCCCAATCTTTGTAGCTCAAAAGCAATTTTACTGTGAAACCTTTCAATAAGAGTGGTTACTAAAAGCATCACTGTTGTCTTGTTTTCCTCAACTTTCTCGACTCTTCAATGTTTATTTGCCCTGTTAGCAAGGGTAGACAGAGCTGAAGTTCCACAGCCTGGGATGAAACCAAGAGAAGGGGCAACCCTGTCTTTGTGCATATCAGGATCTAGGCTGTGATCTTTTCATCTGTGGGAGCTGATTAATTGACTACATCAAGGTCTTATGGCTTATTAAGTATGTCAAGCTATTCCTAAGAGCTACAAAGTCCAATCAGAGATTGGGCAGTTCAACAACATTACCTACAGCACTGACAGTGGTGTTTGAAGTTGGGGAAGAGGCTGGAGTTTGTGGTGAGCATGCGACCCTAAAACCACTCGCTAGCGAGTATAATCATAGAAAATTCTGTGTCAGTCATCACGGGTTTTGTGGTTCCTTATGTGGCTGATGAACCCAATCCTAGACCCACATCTCTGATGAAACATTTGGCATTTGTTTGCGGGAGTTGGAAGTGATCCTTGAACTTGAGGTCATTGTCATTCCTTTTTCTGGTTCCGTTTCCATACTTCCTCTTGCCAATTGGTGTCCTTGAAGCATCATGCCCCTTCACAGAGGAGGTTCCTCTAACTTGGTTTCTTCTGAATGAGAGTCTCCCACGCGTTAACATCTAAGTTGCATTTCTTGAGGGAAGACTTTAGGGCACCATTGTTAAATTTTCTTTGTCCTCCTCTTGTGTGAGTCCTTTCCTTGAGTTGAGCGAAGATAAATTTGCTTTGGTAGTTGGAACCCAGGTATCCTGAGCTCGTGGCCAGCCCAGTGACGTTGGATTTAGATGATCATGACCTTGAAGCTGGTGCTATTAGCTACTTCAAGGTCACTGATGTTAGTGTGCCCTGTCCTCTCAGCTCACGTGGAGAATCTACTTTAACAGCACTGATGTCAATATTACTTTGAAGATATCTGTCCACTGCTTAGGCTATTATCTGAAACTTTTAAATGACTGTGGATTCATCACATGAAGAGTAGTAAGTTTGACCTCATGATCAAACGGTGTGTTAGGTTTCATTTGTAGAGGGATTGAGTTCCGGAACCGCAATGTCATGCTGCAACTGTACAAAACGCTGATGCGGCCATACTTGGAATATTGTGTACAGTTCTGGTCGTCCCATTACAGGAAGGATGTGGAAGCAGTGGAAAAGGTGCAGAGGAGATTTACCAGGATGTTGTCTGGTCTGGAGGCAAGGTCTTATGAGGAAAGGCTGAGAGACTTGGGTCTGTTCTCATTAGAAAGAAGAAGGCGAAGGAGGGATTTGATAGAGACATACAAGATGATCAGAGGATTAGATAGGGTAGACAGTAAAAGACGTTTTCCTAGGATGGTGACATCAGCTTGTAAGAGAGAGCATAACTACAAATTGAGGGGTGATAGACTTAAGACAGATGTCAGAGGCAGGTTCTTTACGCAGAGAGTGGTAAGGGCGTGAAATGCCCTACCTGCTAATGTAGTCAACTCAGCCACATTAGGGAGATTTAAACAATTCTTAGATAAGCACATGGATGATTTTGGGATAGCATAGGGGGACGAGCTGAGAATAGTTCATAGGTCGACGCAACATCGAGGGCCGAAGGGCCTGTTCTGTGCTGTATTGTTCTATGTTCTATCTATCAAAGTATACTACAGGTCACATCACTAACCAGTGTGTCAGCAAATTGTCTGGGAGGGAAGATAGTTACTATTAAAGCAGTTGTGATATTAATTGCATTTTAGCATCAGGTCGAAAGTAAAGCAGTATGTGGATAATTGTGCAATCTTCAGATCTCTGTGCAATCCTTCAATAATGAAACACTCCATGATGACAAGCATCAGGTCACTAAAAACATCTGGCTAGGGCTGATAATTGGCAGATGATAGTAGGACCATGCAAGTCCTAGTAGGACCGAGCCTAACTAATTACTCCTAATACTCAATTCCCCATCATATTGCTTAAAAGCAATTGATTACAATTATGTGTTCCAGATAATGTATTCGGTGCCTTTCAGCAGCAACCAGTCATCAATGTGAACTTCAAAAATAGAATCCCATTTTTGTTCCTGAAGCATTGTGAGTGATGCGTTCCTGCTTCAAGGAAGAAATGCAATCTGCATCTCCCAACACAGCACTGAGAGCAGAACCAAGTTGTGATTTCAATATCAATCAACAGGCCACGTACAATTCTATTACCAACAGACTAATGTATCTCTTCTCCTTTGAGAATAATGGATCACTTTCAGGAATGTAACTCAGGCATTTTATTATCAACTGGAGACTCATAAAACACATTTACACAGGCCACCTTGAGAAAACAGAAACTGATGGGATTTGAATTAACTCAGCCTCTTTGATAATTTTTCAATGGCTTACAATATGGAATCACAAATCTATTACAGTGCAGAGCCATTTGGCTCATATTTGGTCATCTTTATATTTCATCTGTAAGAATTGATGACTCAGTATAAATATAGTTAATATGCCGGGTCTCTGGCGCTGTGAGGCAGCAGTGCTAACCACTGTGCCACCGTGCCGCCCATAAGTGCCACCGTGCCGCCCATAATGTAGTACAGCAATGATTACAGTACAAGATAAGAGACTGGGAAATTCAAATTCTGCACAAAATTTTCCATTTTAAGTCAAAATACTCTGTTGAGTGAGATTCATGGCAGTTGGCACTTTTCTCACGCAATCTTTAACTCTTCATCTCCCTAATTATGCAATAATTGGCACCTTTCTTGGTAAATTGTGTCGCCAGAGAGAGGTGATATTGTTCGTCATTGCTAGGACCCTCCAGCTTTCAAGCTTCTGGCTCTATACTTAATGAACAGCTACATACCATTTCAGAGTGGTAGGTATCAGGAACATGCTGCTTGGGGAGATGGTAGAAGCAGATACAATAGCAAAGCTCAAGAGGCATTTATACAGACACATGAACAGGCATGGAATAGAGGGATGGGGCCATGTTCAGGCAGATGGGATTGGTCTAGAATGGTATCATGTTTGGTACAGACATGGTGGGCCGAAAAGCCCGTTCCTGTGCTTTACTATTCTATATCCTAGGTTTGTTTACAGATAGCTCCATATCTGTAGCAGTGGCCAGCAAAGAGACTACAAAGAGCTCCACAAATGCAAAATCCGGGAGACCAGGACCAGGTGAATACAAGGCATGTCTCAACAAAGAATTGATTTGAGGTCCAGAGGTAGATGCTGGGGGCAGGAATGGGGGCAGTGGTGGGGGGAGCAACCCCAGGAGGGAAACCCTGAGTTTTGGGGGGAGTGACCTGCTGAACCTCATCCTAACCCCCACCACTCAATTCTTCCCACGAGCTTCAAAACTCAGGTTGAGAACAGTGGCCTGTCGGAGACAAGGATGAGTGAGCAGCTCCAGGTTTCCCCACACCCATTCCTATATCTGCAAACATACTGCTGGGTGTGTGGGAGGTGGGATGTGTGGGAGGGGTGAGGTGTGATAGGAGGGAGGGCAACCCAGGGAATTTTATGGACCCCCGCCCAACAGGGGAGGATTGTTAAAATTCTGTTCACTGTGTACAGGAATTCTCAATAACCACTAATTTCCATTAGCCACCGAGTGGGACCCATTCTAATGCAGACTGTAAGCACAGTTCTTCAGGCAAACATTCTATAAACAATTGTTTGAAATTTCAATTATGAACGTCCAGTAAATGCTCTATTTGCCTGAAGCTCTGCAATAAGCCACATTTCAGTGTGACTCTGTAAAGTTTGAGTAAACAACAGTGTTATTAAGTTTCTGTCAGTGATAATGTTCGGTTGAGCTACATTGAATTGATGGCTCACACTTCATGAAGGATTATTTGGCAGCAGCTGAGTGAAAGAGTGTTTTCATTGACAGATAATTTCAAATATTAATTCATTCATATGAAACACTGTCACAGACACTAACCGTGAGCTGAACTGGTTCAAGAGTTTGTAAGTAAACTAGGAACACAGTCAAATATTCACTTCTTTTCTATTGATACTTACGACTGGTCCGGGAACTAGACTTGTCTTTCCAGACGTCATTGAGATGCATGTACTCGTCAATGGCTAGTGCTAGCCTTTGCTCTTTAACTTGGTAGAGTTCCTTCTGAGTGCTGAGTGCATCTTGTGCCACCATTAGGTAATCCTTCAGCATTCGCTCCTGCTCTTTCCTCCATTGTGCCCGTGGGTCCTCTAACTGCGTTGTTTCTGAATGGGTAAGAGCGATAGATTTTTCATTAATTCAAGACAGAACAGGCTTGAGGGGCTGAAAGGCCGATGCTGGTCCCCATTATTTTAACTCAGAAACATATGGATTTCTTGCCTCCTCGCACTCAGGACCTCTGGGCTGCTGGTCATGGTTATCTAATATCCCCACTTAAAAGCAGAACATTAGTGTTCAGTATGTTGAGAAAAATAACCTAACTTGACACGGTGGCCACCAAAAAAAAACTGCAAGTTACCTCACAGAAAAGAGAAAGTGAGGACTGCAAATGCTGGAGATCAGAGTTGAAAAGTGTGGTGTTGGAAAAGGGCTGATGAAGGGTTTATGACTGAAACATCGATTCTCCTGCTCCTTGGATGCTGCCTGACCTGCTGTGCTTTTCCAGCGCCACACTTTTCAACTTCACAGGAAGGAGGAAAGGACACTGAAGAGGGCACCAAACAAAACAAGGGATTCATCCTGCCTTTACCCTACTGATTTGAATGACAACTTATTTCTATAACATGCTCAAATCCAGCTTTAGTGTCCAATGCTTCACATATTATTCCCTGCCAACAGTGATGGGCACTCATAGCCTCACCCAATGATCATCAATGTTACTCAGAAACTGGACATCAAGAGGGACAAATGTTTAGTTTGGAGTGATCCCTCATTCCTCTCTTCCTTACCTCTTCATAATAGCTCAATTAAGATTAGATACCCTCCTGGGCTTTTAATATTTTGCAACAATTTAAACAGGCAAAGTTAGATCAGCCAATGGTTTACATGCCCCATATTCATGCAAACTGCAAAACAAAATCAGGCCAAAATCTGTTTTGCATTATCGTTAAGGCTTAAAATGACCCAGACTGACTCACAAGGATGATTACAATGCATGTTCCTTATTACAGCATCATCACCAATACTTGTTCTGGATCAGTGGTGCTGGAAGAGCACAGCAATTCAGGCAGCATCCGAGGACAGACAAAATCGACGTTTCGGGCAAAAGCCCTTCATCAGGAATAAAGGCAGAGAGCCTGAAGCGTGGAGAGATAAGCTAGAGGAGGGTGGGGGTGGGGAGAGAATGGCATAGAGTACAATAGGTCAGTGGGGAAGGAGATGAAGGTGATAGGTCAGGGAGGAGAGGGTGGAGTGGATAGGTGGAAAAGGAGCTGGGCAGGTCGGACAAGTCCGGACAGGTCAGGGGATCGAGTTGCTGGAGGTTAGAAGCTAGGATGAGGTGGGGGAAGGGGAAATGAGAAAACTGTT
>NC_057711.1:23928121-23940663 GCF_004010195.1 Chiloscyllium plagiosum | reverse complement strand
CTCCTCTAGCTTATCTCTCCACGCTTCAGGCTCTCTGCCTTTATTCCTGATGAAGGGCTTTTGCCCGAAACATCGATTTTGTCTGTCCTCGGATGCTGCCTGAATTGCTGTGCTCTTCCAGCACCACTGATCCAGAATCTGGTTTCCAGCATCTGCAGTCATTGTTTTTACCAATACTTGTTGATCACCTATGTTAAGAAAAAGCAAATTCCTTCTTTGACTCATCAGGCAGTGCTACTGATATTTTCTATAAGCCATAATCCTTCTCTACAGATACTAATCAACTTCCTTTAAAGGTGACAATTAACCTTGAATGAATTATCCATGTGGGTGTCTGAAACTCAATGGTCTAATACCTCTAAAGTTGCTTACTTTAAGTCTGCAAATTTTGTATCTGGCTTGGGAATAGTTTCGCAGACCATATAAATCCAACAGCGAACTCAGGAAAAAGCTCTTCTAGAGAATGAATGAATGAATGATTTTATTGTAACATGTATTTTACAGTGAATAAAATACAGTGAAAAGCTTTACCACTGTCGCCTCGATTGGTGCCATTTTGAATAATTCTAAGAAATAAAAAAATTAGAAGAATACAGCTTAAAGAGAGTCCATCAGTCCTGAGCCAGCTCATCATCAACAATACTTGAGCATGGTCAGATCTGGTACTTGCCACTGCTTGGAGTAATTGAGCCAAGATAAATACATGGAGGAGAGACTGACAGAAGAATATGTTGATAGGATTAAATGAAGGGGACTGTGTGGAAGCACACACGGCTGTATAAATATTGGCACAGAGAAGTTGGGTTAAATGGCCTGTTTCTTTGCTGTAATTCTAACAGACCTTTGAGTCTTAACTTTAAAACAAACAACAATGTATAATTGATATTGCATACACACAATGAACTATTTTACTTTCTTTTTTTCATACAAATAATCACCCGTCTCTCAAAGCACTGACTCCTTACTGGGGTGCAATTCCAGGCCAAAGTCCATCTTCTAGCTCATCACCATAGGCATATTTTGATACATGTAAAGATTTCTGTGCAGTTGTGAGGGCTGCCACAGAACTTATGCCCATCTTATCCTCTTTCGATGTGAACATACATGGACCTTCATCGGGGTTACCACAGTAATCAGGAACAGTCTGACCAATATTTCCCATTCTAGAGCAGGTGGAGTATTTGCCTCCATTGTGACCTGCTAACTGTATGTGAACTTGGGCTTGAAACTGTGATTTTGTTTTGATATGGATGATTCAGTTTCTAACTAGTTTACCAGATACATTATCAGGAGAACTCGAAGGGATTAATCCTAGCCACAGAGCACAGAGATGAACATGGCTTGAGTGCAATGACGCTGAGACAGATTTTTGATCAATAAGGGATCTAAAATTAATGGGTTCAGGCTAGAGATGGAATTACAGCCACAATTGAATCAGCTGTGATCTTACTGAATAGCACGGTGGCTCAGTGTTTAGCATTGCTGCCTCACAGCACCAGGGACCTGGGTTAAATTTCACCCTGTGTAGATTTTGCATGCTCTACCTATGGCTGCATGGGTTTCCTCTGGGTGCTCTGATTTCTTCCCATAGTCCAATGATGTGCAGATTAGTTGGATTGGCCATGCTAAATTGCCCATAATGTCCTGGGATGTGTAGGTTAAATGAATTAGCCATGGGAAAGATAGGGTAGGGGAGTGATACTTGTTGGGATGATTTTCAGAGGGTTGGTGCTGTCTTGATGGGCTGAATGACCTATTGTTCTTACTTATATTCTTTTTAAGAATCTATAGTAGTCATGGCCCACAATCACAAATTGGTGTTCATTAGGTTAGACAGATCAGTGTTAAATCTGTACATTCCACAGATTTAACAGCAGCTTGCAGTGTCTCTGATTAAAATAGATTAGAGCAAGGAGACAAACCTAACATTAAGAAGCTAATGCACCACCCAAGCCAATGCCAATATGTCAAAGATTTAACTTATCAAAGCTCATTTAAAATAAGTGATCAGAATAAGAACTGGATAAAAACTCCAAAACTGAAAATATCAAGAAGAAATCCATCTGGAAATATACCTTTAGAGCATCAGCACCTCAAAACAGAAAATATGTAATGGGTGGGAGTACATTGGGTTAGGTCGCAAAGGTGTGTTTAGACATAGAACATAGAAAAGTACAGCACAGTACAGGTCCTTCAGCCATGATGTTGTGCCAAGGATTAATCCTAATCTAAAATAAATAACCTAACCAACGCTTCCCTCAATTCACTGCTGTCCATGTGCATGTCAAGCAGTCGCTAATGACTCTGCTTCCACCACTACAGCTGGCAACCCATTCCATGTACTTGCAACTCTCTGCGTAAAGAACCTACTTCTGACGTCTCCTCTATATCTTCCTCCTAACACCTTAAAACTATGAACCCTCATGGTAGTCAATCCTGCCCTGGGGAAAAGTCTGAGCTCAGTCAACCTCTCCTCGTAAGACAAGCCCTCCAGTCCATCATCTTGGTGATCCTCCTCCCTTGCACCCTCTCCAAAGCCTCTACATCTTTCCTATAATAGGCAACCAGAATTGGACACAATATTCCAAGAGTGGTCTCACCGGGTTTTGTACAGCTGCAGCAAAACCTTGCGGCTCTTAAACTCGATCGCCCTGTTATTGAAGGCCAAAACACCATATGCTTTCTTAATAAACCTATCCACTTGGGTGGCAACTTTGAGGGATCAATGTATTTGAACACCAAGATCCCACTGTTCCACTACACTGCCAAGAATCCTGTTTTATATCCTATATTCAACATTCAAGTTCGAGCTTCCAAAATGAATTATTTCACATTTATCCCGGTTGAACTCCCTCTCCCACTTCTCAGCCCAACTCTGCATACTGTCAATGTTGTGCTACAGCCTGCAACAGCCCTTGATAATATCAACGGCACCTCTAACCTCTGTGTCATCGGCAAACTTATAAACCCACCCCTCAACCTACTCATCCAAGTCATTTATAAAAATTACAAAGCGCAGAGGCTAAAGAACAGAGCCCTGCAGGATGCCACTCACCACTGACCTCCAGGCAGAATACTTTCGATTGACAACCATTCTCTGCCTTCTGTCAGCCAAACAATTCTGAATCCAGACAACCAAATCTCCCTGATCCCATACCTCCCGACTTTACGAATGAGCCTACCATGGGGAACCTTATCAAATGCCTTGCTGAAATCCATGTACACCACATCCACTGCTTGACCTTCGTCAACCTGTCTCATCACCTCCTCAAAGACCTGCCCTTTACAAAGCCATGCTGACTGCCTTTAATCATGCTATGCTTTCCAAATAGTCATTAATCCTATCCTTCAGAATTCTTTCCAAAACCTTGCTGACCACAAACGTAAGACTGACTGGTCTGTAACTTCCAAGGATTTCCCTATTCTCCTTCTTGAAAAGAGGAACAATATTTGTCTCTCTCCAATCCCGTGGAGAGTGAGGAAACAAAGATCTTTGCCAATGGCTTAGCAAACTCCTTTCTCGCTTCCCGGAGCAACCTAGAATAAATCTGGTCTGGCCCTGGGGACTTATCAATGTTAACATTTGCCAAAATTTCCTGTCCATCAACTCCCTCAATCTCGATCTGTTCAAGCCTGTTTCCCAGCTCCTCAAAGTTCTCACTCATGATAATGTTCCTTTCCTGAGTGAAAACTGAAGTAAAAGACTCATTTAGGGCTTCCCCTATCTGCTCAGACTCCATGCACAAGTTCCCTACACTATCCCTGATCGGCCCGCCCTTATTCCTCATGTATGAGTAAAATGCCTTGTGTGTTTGTTAGAACTGTGACAGTTAGGCTTGGTCTACAGTGGGTGTGAGTCCAGCAAAGTGACATTGGGTCAGGCCTGAGGCTGTCAGGTGGGCAAGGAGTTACCATCCAGTCATTTGGATCTGGGGAGGCATGCAAGGAGTCTAAGGGGTGTATCAAGTATCCAGGAGATGTCAGCAGTTGGGTGGTGCCAAGGGTCAGGGTGGGTTGGGGGTGAGGTAAATGGTAAGGGAGTTAGTTTAATAGTTAACCATGAGTTAGATTCTATATTAAGTGTCAGTGAGCTAAAATCTTCCCAAAGTTGTTGACTTTAGTGGGATTTCTTAGAGAGTTCCAGATGCAGGGCAAATGCCCATGAGCAATGCTCACTTTGCAGATAATTCCCATGGAGTCAGCTGTCCTGGGACTCTGCATGGTCCTGACACACAACTCCACAGTTTGTGCTAGAGACACACGTGGAACAATGGCGACAGTCGTTCATGTCAAGAAATGGTAAGCTCTGCTGAAGAATCATCACTTAAAGATGCGGCATCTTTTCTCAGTGTAGATGCTGGTGGACCCGCTTCACATTCTCATTATTTTCTGCTACTTATTAAGACAGAGTCAGAGCAGAGCTGATTGGCATTCTCTACTGCAGATCCGACAGACACAGTTGTGACGATGATGAAGTTCAGAGTATTAGGAACATTTTGCATGCTACAGCTCCCTGTATCTCACACACTGCCACCTTACTTATTTTGCTCACTTTTAGAAACTGAGGTGCTTCCACTGAGAGCAAGGCTGTAAAACAGAAGGGGCACTTGTCTCCCTTCTGCAAATCTGTGATTTCTCTGTTGGAGTGAAGTGTTTTAGGGCTAATTGAAAGTGAAAGATAACTCTTCAGCTCATAGCATTGAAAGGAACATGCATGAGATCGCAATGGTTCATTGATTGTCTGCATTCTGCGCTGTCATGAAATTCTATCAGTGTGCCCCATTTAACTTAACTGTTTCTATTTACTCCGAGGTACTCACAATTGGCTCTCTGGAGCTGGCTATAATGGGTTTCAATTAAAAGAGGCACTAGAGAGTTTGTGTGCCAACTTTCATGGCAAATTGAACTTCACTCCTGATTGTTTAATCAAACTTTTCTTCATCAGTTCCAGCCTCAGGGTGTTTGAGGTCCCTGTTAATCAAACGCTGCTCTTCATTAATCTCCCAGACGGTATAAAGCGGTAAGAGAGGCAGCAACCAAAGGAACATTACATTGGGCATTCATAAGGCACTTTACTGTTTAATATGTATGTCCTGGAATCCGAAAAGTGCAGTTCTCTGACCCCAGGTCCCTCTCCCCATTCTCACTAACTTACATTTGTTTTTATTCATTTGTGCAATGGGGCCATCACTGTCTAGACCAGCATTTATAGCCTATCCATAATGGTCCTGAAGTTAATTAAGAGTCACCCACATTGCTGGGTCTGGAGCCACGTATACAACAATGAACCAAATGGGCTTTTTTGTCAAATGACAGTGGTTACATGGTCACCATTGTACCAGATTTTTATTGAATTCAAATTTCACTATCTGTCATGGTGGAATTCAAACTCCTGTCTCTTAAACATTTTCCTGGGATTCTGGATCATTACAGGTCTGGCAGCATCTGTGAAGAGAAATAAGAGTTAATGTTTGGGTCCGGTGACCTGCTGAAGTTTTCTAGCATCTTCTGTTTTTTTTTCTGATTTACAACATTCACAGTTCTTTTGGTTTTTATTCTGGATTATTAGTCCAGTGATATTACTACTACACCGAACATAAAATTGTCATCTTCATCTTTAACTTCTTTCAAGGCCTTATTCCTTTGGATCTTTGCCTCCCAAAAAACCTCATTTGCCTGTGGCCCCTTGCATGACTCCCTCCCTCTCCTTACTCCATAGTTGATGGTTGGACTCCATTCCTGAAAACCTCCTCCTTTTTATCCCAAACACTCTTCCTGAAGGACAGTCTATAAAGCTTGACTCTTTGGCTAAGCTCTTCATCTATTTCCATCAAATCTTTCTCCATTATCATAGCATGCAAATCCTAAGTTACCTTGTTGCTGCAGCTTTCACTGCTCATCAAAATCTACGTGAAGGGAAAATAAAAGCTGGTAGAACCCAAGAACATTAATCTAACATTATTCGTGTGAACTGTAGCTCAATTGGTAAGCATTTTTGCCTGAGAATCACAAGGTTCCAGATTTAAGACCCTCTTCTGATTTGAGTGCTAACGACAAAGTTTACACTACTGTAGTATTGGGGACGTATTGAAGTGAATCCAAAACAATGTTGGACATATGAACAGATCAAGCAGCATGTGTGAAGAGAAACAGAACTAATGTTTCACACCAAAGAAGACCCTTCATCAATTGAGATGTTGTCATTTTAATGTGATATTAAACTGAGCCTCCACCTATTCCATCAAATGGATCTAAATATCCCATGACACTAGTATGCAATAAAATCAGATTATCTGGTTATCACATTGCTGTTTGCACTATGTACAACTTAGCTGCTGTTTTCCCTACATTATGACAATGACTATGAAGTACTTAATTGACTGTAAACCACACTGAGACATCCGGTGGTTTTCAAGTGTACCATATACATGCAAATGTGTTGAATTTCTGAAGGCCACCAACACTGTAGAAAGGGTCATTGATTGGAAAACGCTTTATCATCAAGGGTTCTCTCCTCACCTAAAGTAGTTATGGACAAACAGTTGATAGGAAATGAAGGCTATCAACAAACTGATGCAAAACAAGCACAATTTTTAGAATGAATATGAAACTATTTATCACAGTGTGCAGCAATAACTGCAATCTTAATGAGGATCACTGGTGCATTTCAGCAACTTTATGGAGGATTTTGTTTTTATTTTCGCTCTCTCACGTTCTACAAGCGTTCCCAGTGTCTCCTTCGGTGAAGCCATCCGCAGCAGAGGCACACGGCTCAGGCAGGTCCATGTTTCAGCGTCTCTGGCATGACTGGCCACTGTTTAGGAGCAGGAAGTAGGGAAGCAAGTAACTGTGAACCAGAACAATGAAAAGACAGGCAATCGGGGTCCTGCTTCAGAAAGTACCCATGTGTTGGAGAGAGAGAGATGGAGGAAGGAAGGATCAAAGGAAGGAAGGGAGGACCAAACAAAGGATCAAACAAAGGATGGGAGGGAAGAAGGAAGGGAGGGAACAAGTAGATAGGGAAAAAGGAAAGAAGGAAGCACAGAGGAAGGGAGAGAGTGTGTGAGAAAAAGGTGGGTAAAGGTGAAAGAGGGAGGAAGGAAGGAATTAAGGAAGGGAGAAAGAAAAGAAGAAAAGGTGGAAGAAAAGAAGAGAGTGAAAGGAAGGCAGGGAGCAGGAGATGAAAGAAGGGAGGATGAGAGAGAGAGAGGACAGAGGGAAGGAGGTAGGGTACAAGAAAGGAATGGAGGGAGGGAAATGTGGGAGGGAAAGGACTGACTTCCACTTATACGGTGCTTTTCCAACATGCTAGATGTCCCAACATGCTTTACAGCCACTGAAATATGTGCTGTTTTGAAAAACTGTCACTATTGTAATGGAGGAGAGGTGGCAGCCATAACCACACAGCAAGCTTCCGCAAATAGCAAAATGACAATGATAAGCTGGTTTACATTTGTGGTACTGGAGATCACTGCACCACTCTTCTTCAACATGATGCCATGACGTCTTTTATATCCACTGGTGCAGATAAATTGAGCCTCGGTTTAACATCTCTTCCCAGGAACTGAACGTGCGTCATAGAGTCATAGAGATGTACAGCATGGAAACAAGATGCTTTGGCCCAACCAGTCCATGCCGACCAGATATCCCAACCCAATCTAGTCCCACCTGCAAGCACCCAGCCCATATCCCTCCAAACCCTTCCTATTCATATACCCATCCTGATGCCTCTTAAATGTTGCAATTGTACCAGCCTCCACCACTTCCTCTGGCAGCTCGTTCCATACACGTACCCACATGCCTGCCCATCTTCCTGGTAATTGTGAGAGGCAAGTCTTTTCTGTCCATGCAACCTGAGGAGAGAATTTCCAAGCCTTCATTTTCAAGTGGAAATAGCAATGTTTTCTCCTCATTTTAGCACATGCTGTCACAGGAAAATTTGATGGTTATTGGTTCAGCCCTAGTACCCCTGCAGAGGGTGGTGGTGGGCAGGGCCCAGGGTATGTGTTACATCAGGGCCCATCGACCAGGTCCCGGAGCTCTGTGGAGGGGGCCAGCTATGTTGGGGTTGGGGTCATTGAGGTTGAAGATGCAGAGTGGCACCCAGCCACTGGTGGTGAGCCTTCTTTGTCGAAGTCTGCGTCCTCAAAGTTCTCTGATTTTGTTGCTCGGGTAGATAATTCAAGGATTATGACATAGAACTCAGAAGGAATGACAATATGCCATGTGTGACTTTTGAGGGAGAACATGAAGGTGTGCACCAGGCAATCACCTGCCTGATCACTGACCTACAATAGCTGCCTTTCTGGCAATGCCCAATTTTAAAATTCTCATTGTTCTTTTCTCCTGATATCCCTTTCCTGATCTCTGTAATCTCCTTCAGCCTCCATAAAACTCTTTCAACAGCTACTTCCAAACCCACAACCACTACCTTCTAGAAGGCCAAGGTCAGCAGATACACCACCACCAAATCCCTTCAAGTCACTCGTCAATCTGAGTTGTAAATTTACCTCTGTTCCTGTACTGTTGTTGCGTTAAAATCCTGGAACTCTCTTCCCAACAACATTATGTACATTCCCACACCCTAATGAATGCAACAGTTTACGAAGGCACCTCACTACCCATTTCTCCAGGGCAATAGACAACAAAACCTGGTCAAGGGCATGCAAGTTGGTTTTCCCACTCACCTGCTACCATTGTCACCTCAATGCTGCCATGCTCAGAACAAAATGCTTACACCAGGTCTTTCAGATAAAAGATCCAATTGAATCACATCATTGTAACACAGACGCCTTCAGGCACCAGTTAAATGCAGTCCCAATGCATGCGCTTGCCCACCTTGACTGTGAACACTGCACTCCAAGCAGTAAGCCCACTACTGTTAAAATTACATACTCAATGCGGTTGCTGCTGTTGAATATTCAGTAGTAATTCTGAATAATAATTAACTGTTCTCCCTTGATACCAATTTTGTGTCTTGGAACCCAAGCCAAAAGTGAGGGGAAGAGTTGAACATTTTACCATGAAATCTGATCGGAAGCTGCTAATGCATGAGTTCCTGTGATTGTCCTGGAAGTGAATAATAAAGTGAATGAACGTGTAGCAATGAGCAAAAGATTTTTCAAAATTTCCCTGTAATGAGCGATCCATTCAATCATTCCTCTTCTTGATTTATTTCTTCCAAATGAGTACATCAATTAAGGTGGTTGTAAATTGCTGCTGGAATCAAGTACAAGGCGTTGGATGGGGGAGGCAGGGGGAAGTGGGGGTAGAGGTGTTTGGACATGCTATGTTCCATGGTTTCGTATATTCCAGTGTCTACAGCGAACAAACCTTAATCCCTTTGATATGATCAGGTTTGAAGTGGTGGAAAATGTGCTTTCACAGTTAAGCTTGTTGTAAGAGTCCAACGTTTGCAAAATAGTTCACCAAGTGCACAATGGCTGGACAACCTGCTATGGTCCTATGCTATTTATTCAATCTTCCTGTTATATCTCTCCTTCACTCATTTACTTTCCCCACACCCTCCCAACCTTCCAACAAGCCACATTACCTAACTGAGGTCCTACTGTCTAGACACCTTGCACAAGTGGCAGTTCTTACTCACCAGGTAGTGATAATTAGTGTTGGCAGACTATTTAACCACACATCGTATTCTAGCCAAGGATGACTGCTTTGGCACATGTCCATCCATGCTGCTGAATAAGAATCAGCTCACCTCCCTAGGAACAGGACATCGAGGCCAATTGTCAAACTCAAATACGACACTAGACCTTTGAGCTTTCTCGTCTTATAGTTCAACTACATTTGACCATGCTGTTTCCCCTTTCATCTATTCTTCATTAGGATGGATTTCAAAAAGGTTTTATACATGGATAAGGCATTGCCCAAGGAAGAACAGATTAGGTTTAGTTGCAGATCAGGGGATTTTATTTTAAGGATAAAAAATCATCAGGCATAATGCAAACTGGCTTTTGTTTTAGCATAGTGTGGATGGTTTTATTGATAATCTTATTAACTGATTTAAAGTGTTATGTATTGTCTCAACTCAAGTCATAGAATTGTAATGGCTGTCAATGTGAGTAGATTTTTCAGTGCATGTTGTTGGATGTGAGGATTGAGGATTGGACGTTGAATGTGAAGTCTCCTCGGTAAGATACTGGCATTTTTTCTGGTTTCGTGAAACAGCATTAACGAGGCGTGGAAAAACCTCCAGGAAAAGCTGTGTATTTTTAATAACACTGCACAGCCGGATGTATTCAATTCATGTGGTGACTTCTTCAATTGTTACAATTATGTAACTAACTTTCCACGGCTTTAATATTTTTCAATCAGAGTTTGTGGCCATTGCAAGCGAGCATCTCCTCTTCTGACCTTCTGATGGAGGGGAGGTCATTGATGAAGCAGCTGAAGGTGGTTGGGCTTAAGACACTACCCTGAGGGACTAATGCAGAGATATCCTGGAACTGAGGTGACTGGCCTCCAACAATAACAACCATCTGTCTTTGTGCCAGGTAGGACTCCTCTTTGTACTCATACTTGGTCGAATATCATTGGCTGTCACTCTCACTTTGCCTCTGGCATTCAGATCTTTTGCCCGTGGGTGAACCAAGGCTCTGGTGAGAGCAGGAGCTGAGTGCCCTGATGGAACCCAAACTGAGATATAGATCATTTAAGCTCAAAAGGTGTTTATTTTTCTAAAGATTCCTTATTAGTAGAGTTAAACAGGTTGGTCTACCATAATCCTGCCAATGTCAATAGCTGATGGAACACTGACAACAGGCAGGGTTTAACATTGAGCAGTAGGTTTCTACTTTGACTCACAAATGTCCATAGACTTACTCTGTCTTTTGCAACACAACTCTCTGTTCATTGATGATTCAAAAAGGGCAGGCCTCCTACAGGCCGGGGAGTTGGTTGAACAGGGCAAGCAACTCTGTATCTTCTGAACCAAACAGATTGGAAAATTGTTAATGAGCAGTGCTGTATCTTGACCAGCAATTCAAGATCACCGTCATTAAAGAGATAAATATCAAACAAATCCAACAATAATAAATGGCTAGGGAATGAGACTCTCTTATAAAATCTACATTTTCAGTGACAGAGAGGTTATTGATAGTTATAAGGCTTACCACTCTGCCAGACCAGAATAGGCAGGACCTAACTTTGTTTGGCAAGTTTGGTCCATATCTATAATGCTAGTCGAGGAACTTCGCGCTATTCAAAATAATGGGAAACCCAAATAGTGAAATGCTCATTCTCTACAGATTTTGGGATCAGTGGTGTTTCTCAAATCACAGCTTTTGGATCTCCCTGTTGAACTGTGCATGTGCAGTCACCAGAAGTTGCTGTCTGGACTGCATATAAATGAGTGAGTGCTGATAACCTCGCTCTTAATATTACAGCTAAATTTTGTGGTAGGCAAATTCTGGATCCAACATCCAGTAGCTAGATGCCACTACTGAGTTCTCTTCCAGCACCATCTAGTGACCCAGCCAAAAACTGCAATCTCTCCAGTGCAAGAATATACAGCCAGGTTCAGTAAGCGACTTAGTAGCCATATCATGCTTAGTGCCACACTCTATTACCGAGTCTTACATATCTTTATCCACAGGGCTTAAAGGAAATGTATCTTTCTATGTTGAGCTCAGGAAGCAGAATAGTAAGAGGCTTAAATAAATATTATTTCAGCCTTCTATTGCTTTCTGCCTAATTGCACAAAGCTTCCATAGTTGAGAACAATACATACATCAACACAGATGATGACACAAGCTGTATAAATGCTTTGCAAGTATTTGACATACAACACCTCTTTACCCTTTGGCAAAAAAAACCAGAACATTTTATGCTGTCATATGTCTATTTGGTGTCTTTTCATTCATGGATACATAAGGATTGCAAACAAGCTGGAGAGAAGAATACAGAAGCAATGCTGAAGGTCCTGGAAATTTGACAAGATTATAGAAAACATACTCCTATGCAAGAAAAAGCCTCACTACCTCCTCCCCTATATCCATTTCATGCTCAGAAACCAAGCCATACAGAGTTAGTTGGTCCTTGGCTCATTCTCCTATCTGTGCACAGTTAATTAATCCACATTAGCAAGGGATCAGTGGTGCTGGAAGAGCACAGCAATTCAGGCAGCATCCGAGGACAGGCAAAATCGACGTTTCGGGTAAAAGCCCTTCATCAGGAACGATCAGTCCTCAGCAAAGGACTCACCTTCGTCCCCCTCCGTCCACGCATCAATGAATTTAATACACGCCGTGACATCGAACAATTCTTCCGTCGCCTCCGCCTCCGAGCTTACTTTCATAATCAGGACTCCCGCCCACCTTCCGAGGACCCCTTCGCCCACCTCCAACACACTGCATCCACCTGGACACCCCGCGCTGGCCTATTACCTGCCCTCGACCTCTTCATTTCCAACTGCCGCCGGGACATTAACCGCCTCAACCTGTCGACCCCCCTCCCCCACTCCAACCTCTCACCCTCACAACGCGCAGCCCTCCAATCCCCCTGCTCCAATCCTGACCTCACCA
>NC_057711.1:23915931-23926371 GCF_004010195.1 Chiloscyllium plagiosum | reverse complement strand
GTCGAGGGCAGGTAATAGGCCAGCGCGGGGTGTCCAGGTGGATGTAGTGTGTTGGAGGTGGGCGAAGGGGTCCTCGGAAGGTGGGCGGGAGTCCTGATTGTGAAAGTAAGCTTGGAGGCGGAGGCGACGGAAGAATTGTTCGATGTCACGGCGTGTATATCTCCTTCCCCACTGACCTATTGTACTCTATGCTACTCTCTCCCCCCCCCCCCCCTCCTCTAGCTTATCTCTCCATGTTTCAGGCTCTCTGCCTTTATTCCTGATGGAGGGCTTTTGCCCGAAACGTCGATTTTGCCTGTCCTCGGATGCTGCCTGAATTGCTGTGCTCTTCCAGCACCACTGATCCAGAATCTGGTTTCCAGCATCTGCAGTCATTGTTTTTACCTCGTTGATTTTAACCCTACTGTGAATCCTCTTGCAAGGATGCCTGCCTTGAAGGTTTTCCTCCTCTCTCTACAAGAATCTCAGGGAGTCTCTCTCTCACTGCAACTCCCAGGTCATTTCTCTATGCCACTCTCTCCCCACCCCCACTCTCCTCTAGCTTATCTCTCCACGCTTCAGGCTCTCTGCCTTTATTCCTGATGAAGGGCTTTTGCCCGAAACGTCGATTTTGCCTGTCCTCGGATGCTGCCTGAATTGCTGTGCTCTTCCAGCACCACTGATCCAGAATCTGGTTTCCAGCATCTGCAGTCATTGTTTTTACCACATTAGCAAGGGAGTCATGCATCAGAATCAAGTTAGCTGAATTGATCCTGCTGTAGTCACTGATCCAGAAGACCACAGCTTGTAAATTCACCATGCCCAGGATGTGAGCTCAGACCGAGGTTGACACTATTGGAGATATTTTTGGATCAAATGTTGCACTGAGTTCCTGGTGGTTTCAAGAGTATGTGCAGGATCTCATAGGACCATTGGAAATAGGAACACAATTAGGTCATTTCACTCATTGATTCATGACCACCCATCAAATAGATCATGCTGAGCTTCTTTCTGAACACATTTTCCCAAACTCTCCCCATATCCCTTTAATATAGTTGATATCTGATACCCTTAATATCTAGAAATCTATCAATCTCTCTCTTTAATATAATCAGTGGTTGAGCTTTGCATCCAGTAATACCAAGGATTTACCATCTTCTGAATGAAGAAAATCCTCTTCATCTCAATCTGACATGGCTAATCTCATATTCTGGGTTTGTGTCCATGTCCCTAGCTCCTTAGACCTCCTGGGAAGAGTCCTCCCTGCAACTACCCTGTCAAACTCTGTAAGAATGTTGCATTATTCCATGAAATTAGCACTCGTTTTCCTGAAGTGATTATAACATAGGCCCAATCTCGGGGTACATTCAAAGAAGAGCAAGAGTGAATATTAACTCATCAACTAATTATTCAAACAACACCAGTAATGGCAAAGTCAATAATGGTGTTTGTGGGATCTTGCTGTGTGCAGATTGACTTCAGAAGTAATTTTTTTTATATATTCAGGGATGTGGTCATTGCTGGCTAGTTCATTTATCCATTCTAGCTGCCCTTGAGAAGGTGGTGCTGCCTTCTTGAACTGCTATGGTCCATTTGGTGTAAAGGGTGGAAATTCGAGGATTTTGAACCAGTACCAGTGAAGGAGCGGGGTTATATTTCCAAGACAGGATGGTGAGTGGGTGGGAGAGGAACATAGAGCTGGTGGTGTTCCCTATTCATTTGCTGCTCTTGTCCTTCAAGCGGTCATGTGTGTTTGGAATGCTCTGCGGAAAGGGCCATGGTGAACTTCTGCAGTGCACCTTGTAGATAGTACTTACCGCTGCTATTGAACATTGATGGTGGATGTTTGTGGTTATTCAGTTGCATGAAAAACAGTTCAGGAAACGCGAGAATGAGATTGCTGCATAAAAGCAAAATCTCTCTTTCACTTTCCAGCAAGTCACCATGGTGCCCAACAGAGGAAGGGAGAAAAAGAGAGACAGAGGGAGAGAAGGAATGAAAAATAAGCCAAGGCTTCCTGTTTTGCATCTGTTGACCCAGTGACACCTGGTGGAAGTGCATGTACAGGGGAGTGGGTGGGCAGGGCAGGATTAAACTCTGACACACACACACACACACAAAATGAAATAATACTCCTTCTTACTCCCTGACCAGCCTCAAGCAGGCATAACACAAATTTACTCGGGTACTCATGGAAAGCTGGTTCTTGTTGAATTGAGCCCTGTTGGGGTGGGGGTGGGGGAGCAGTATGGAGAGCTACTGAATTAGAATAAATAAATGTTTCTCAATGACCCCCTCTTAGACTTTAATTGCAGAGGCTCTGATTGAAAAGAAACAAGAATTTATTGTGCGAGCTGGACAGTTTTCTCTTGATACAATCCACAACACATGTGCCCAAAAGAAGCCAAGATTGTTGCAGAATTCCCTTTATGGTGAGTGAATAACCATCTCTCCTGATAAAGATAATGGCAAGATTTACAGTCCATGGCAGTCTGGGAGCCAGCAGCATCACCCCTTCCTTTCAGGGATGAGAGAGATATTTTTCTTGGCTGCCAGATAACATATAAATCTTGCTCACAACACACAGCTTAATACTGCCACCAACATTATAGCACACAGACGGTGATCTCCCATTGTAAGGCTGCTTACTGGGGGAAATTTTGGATTAGTGGTGCTGGAAGAGCATAGCAGGTCAGACAGCAACTAAGGAGCAGGAAAATCGATGTTTCAGACAAAAGCCCTTCATCAGGAATGAGCCCTGATCGCAGCCAGAGAATGTTGTAGGGATGCCTACAGAATCACTGGGATGGGGAAAAGAGGGCTGAAACCCCAATCATGAATGCAGAACTCCTTCTGAAACGTCAGAGAAACCGAGGGATACCTTTCACAGTCAAGAGTGTGGGGAATCTTTGGATTCCATAGGAATACTCTTTAATTATACTTAAAATAGCAGACAATAATATTTCTGATTATAAATGATGTAAAAGGTTATGGGGATAATGTAGGTAAAAGGCATTGAAGTTCTTGGTCAACCGTGATCAGATTAAATGGTGCAGCAGTCTTGATATGCTGAATGGCCTATTCCTGTTCCTATGCTTCCCTTGCAGCCCAAATGATTCCATCTAATGAACTCTCCACCAACACCTCTACATGTTAATCCTACCTGTTGAGTTTATATCTCAAAGCATATTCTTAGCCAGTGATACTCCGCCTTCCCTCTCTATCCCTTCACTCAATCTCTGGGCTGCTGACATCCTTTCACAATTGCCTATCCAACATTATGAGCTGGATGAACTGCAATGACCCAGATATTCCAAGTACCATTGGAACAGATATGACCTTTAAAATTGCCCACTTATTTGCTGGCAAGATTCCTGGTCAAGACTTTGAGTCTGGCATGACCCAAATGCACCCATTGGAGACAATCAGGGAGAAAGTCACTCAGCACAGGAATAGCATTTCAGGCCAAGACTCACTTCTTTTTTTAAGCAATGCTTGCTGCTGCGTGTCAGGAGTTACAGTTTAAAAGTACTTTAACAGTGACTGAGAAAACATATGCATGTAAAGGAAGTGAGGGTAGGGTGGGGCAGAGTGCCAGGTGGATAAGGAATGAGCTAAATGGATGTGTGCCAAGGTGGGGGAAGGGGTCAGCTCATGTTGGCAAGAGATAGTTGGTTATGGCGAGATTAGCTGGTTGCAGGTGGGAAGGAGGGATGTTTGGCTCCAGCAGTGGTTGGAGTCGGGGTAGAAGGAGAGATTACAGGTTAAGTCAGGAGATTTCATGAATCAGGAGGTGTGTAGTTGTGGGTAGGGGTGATTGGTCAGTGGTACTTTAGAAGGTCAATTCATAAGATACCCAGGAGTTAGAGTGGGTTTCCTGGGTAGTTACTAAGTATAAGTGCATTGAAACCCTCAAACCTCTCCTACTTCAACAAACTCTTTCGAAGAGTTCCAGACACGAGGGAATTGCCCATCGGCACACTCAATTTCTCAGCAATGACCGCGGAGTCAGTTGTTTTGGAGACCCTGCGTACTCCCAATGTGCAACTCCAACATCTACAGCTCTCCGGATAACGGAATATGTGGATCAAGGTTAAATGTTCACAAACAGAACAGAGTTGAGGAGAAACTTCTTCACCCAGAGAGTGGTGGGTGTGTGGAATGCTCTGCCCCAGGAGGCTGTGGAGGCCAAGTCTCTGGATACTTTCAAGAAAGAGTTGGATAGAGCTCTTAAGGATAGTGGAATCAAGGGTTATGTGGATAAGGCAGGAACAGGATACTGATTGAGGATGATCAGCCATGATCATAATGAATGGCGGCGCTGGCTCGAAGGGCAGAATGGCCTACTCCTGCACCTATTGTCTATTGTCTAAACCAGTCAAGTCAATGGCTTAGTCAACGTCTGACAAGATTTTTCAATGTGATCACAATGTGCCTCATCCAATGATCAAATCACAGCTGAAAGAGAGTCTGGTTGGGATTCAGCTATTGCCCAGTCCCCAGGTGAACTAAGACACTCTTTCCTCTCTTAAAAGAAAATCCTTGAATGTTAATATTCCATTAAGGAAAGAGCATTGTTTGAAGCAGCACAGAAACTCTATGATTTTTACTTCTTTTAGATGAGACACTAAGTATTAATAGACATTCATTGTGCTTATTGCAGCGACAAAGTGCGTCATAACGTTCCAGAGAAGTCTTTGCAATCCTTACATTGTTTTCGTTGCCTTGTAAGATGGAAACAATGTCAAGTTGGATTGCAAGGTATGTCATTTTTGTGAGCTTTGTGCATTGGTTGTGCCATAGGCACAGGTGGAGTCAATGGGTTCAGCATTTCGACATCAGATATGATCATTTGGTTTATCAGACTCTTTGAATTCAGCTCTTGTTTACCTGGTGCTGACTCCATCCAACTTCATTTGGATACATTTTGAGCCTGAGGCAGTTTGGGTTGTGTTTGGTTTTAAGGTGTCCCTTAGAAACACTCGGAGTTCAAATTATATTGCGATTATAAATATTTAAGTGATACATTCTCAGGGATTTATGAGGAATAACCAGCCTGGCCACAGGCATTTTGGCTCAGTTGCAAGAACGGAAACAAATAACTTCACTCTCAATAATCTTACAGGGGGATTAGTTTTCAAGTGCTGTTTTGTTTGTGGTGAGTCCTATTTCACAAACACAAAACTCACTTCATCGTGACAAGTCTTGGTTGCAGCGCTCCTAATACAGGCCATGACCTACAAAGTCTCTAATGGTAACAAAATAACATTAAGAAACGACCATCCAAAGTTACTGTAAAGCAAGCTCAACTTATGGCAAAAGTCTTAACTTAAACGATCCAGTTAAACACTGAAAAAATTATTTTGGAGCTTACTGGAAGTTGCCCTTGGTGGCCCCACTTACTGTATGTTGGAGGATCCATTTGCTATACAAGCAATGTAGCATTCCACAATGTAGCTCACAACACATTTTTCTGGCACCATATCGCCTTTACTTTTTCAGGCTATAAGATCAAAATTTCTGTTAAAAGGCACAGTATGAGACAAGTATATCCTGTAGTGGATTAAAGACTAATTGTTTTATTGGTTAGCAGTGAGTCAAATCAGGGAGCTGTCTGGAGATTTGGTGAGGGAGAGTGTCATGATAGCTATAGCAGCACAATGTTCGTCACAAATGCTACATTATGTAATCCAAAATGCCCACAGACGTTGTCTTTCTGACATGTTACATATTGAGTCCATGAAAACAGTACAAAAAACCATTACTCCATTTGTTCAGTGAAAGTGTAATGCTTTGCAAATCAAATCTGTACAGAGTAATCTCTGGCTTGTTCAGCATTTCATACTTGTGCACGCGTGCGCGCGCCCACACACACACACAACTAAGTAGTCCACTCTGATTGGTCAACATGGTGGAATGAACCCCTGCCCACCCACTCCACCTGAGGAAGAGGTTGGCTTGCTTGTTCAATAGAAACATCTCCTTCGCAAAGAATTTGGGGTTTCGTTTTGCCGGTGCTGATCAAGAGTTTGGCTAAACTAGATTGACAACTGTGGCATTTCAGCCAATCACAGGCATTGCTCTGTCAGACAGTTAATACCTTTGACACAAGTGGAAATTTGTGTCATCAAAGTTTGACTGATCGAGATTTCACTGTACTTTTTATCCCTAGCAGTTTTTGGAAGCCAGAAAATAGCAGTGAGAATTGATTTGCTTTCTTTATTTCATTAGTATTCTTCTTTCTGAAGTGGAGGTGCTGGTGTTGGACGGGGATGGTCAAAGTTAAAAATCACACAACATCAGATTATAGTCCAAGCTTGTACTTCCAAATAAACCTTTTGGACTAGAACCTGGTGTTTTGTGATTTTTAATTTCTTTCTAAAGACTGACATATTTCACTTAGCAGATGTGTTTTGACACAGATGCCATCAGGTTTTTTACAGCATTACGCATAGTCATCAAGATAATGCATTTATTACATTCTCCCAACTCATCCTTCATGACATATCTGAAGCCTTTGATGTGGTTAATCACACCATTCTCCTTCAATACCTTTCACCTAGTCCAAATCTCATATAACAAGTCATAGTCAGAGAATTTCCTCCAATGCCTACTCTTTATATTCTTGCATCATTATTTCTGGAGTTTCTCAGTCTCCAGATTGTCACCTACGATCTGCTCCTCAGTGATACCATCCAAAGGCCTGCCGACAGGTTCCACTGATGCTTTCCACCTTCAGCTCGGCATCATCTCTCTCAACATTGCCCTGCTTTTCCAACACCATGGAACCTAGGAGCAGGAGTAAGCCATTCAGCCCATCAAGCCTGCTCTGCCATTTAATACAACCGTGACTGATCAAACATTTCAATGCCTTTTATTTGTTCCATCACTGTAATCCTGTACACCATTTATCAATCTCAGTCCTGGATCAGGAGAAACTTCATACAAATGAACTGAATAAATTTTCTTTTAATGTAAGTAAGCTTTCAATGTGTGAATTCATTCCATTTCGCCATCTGACAGCGAACACCAGCACCTCCACTTCAGAAAGAAGAATACTAATGAAATAAAGAAAAAAAAGGAAAATTTCCAGCAGGGAAATAGCCTTTTTAGATGTTTATAAACTGTATTAAAAAAGTATTTAAATCTTTCTGTATCTTTTAGGACATCAAGCTCTCTAAAGGCATCAGAGATCTGATTTAATATTATTAATAGCAAATGTTGTAATCTGGCAATTGATTTGTGCACAGCAAAATTCTATGAACAGTAATTCAATAAATTACAATGTTAACCATTTTGGCATAGGTTGAGAGTTGGATGTTGTTCTGGCTGCTTGAAGAACTTCATTGCTATTCTTCAAAATAGAGCCACAGAATCTATTATATTCAGACAAAATGCCAGACATGAATTTTAATCTATTTTTTATCCTTTCATAGTGGTCAGGATGTCACTAGCATGACACTTAATTGCCCTTGAACTGAGTGGCTGGCCAGGCCACTTCTGAGAACAGTTGAAAGTCACCTACTGGAGTCATATATAGATCAGACGAGGCAAAGGTGGCAGATTTCCTTCCCCAAAGGACATTAATGAACCAGTTAGATTTTGACAACAATCAATGATTGTGTTATAGCTCCATTACTCAAATTGACTTTCAGTTCCAGCTTTTTTTAATTAATTCACTGAATTTATTAATTGAATTTAAATTCCACTGGCACGTTTTGAACCCTGGCCCTTAGGTTCATGTTCCCACTGACAATTTGTATGGATATAAGTTTGCTCACTGAGCTGGAAGTTCATTTTCAGATGTTTTGTCACCAAACTAGGTAAATAATTGGCGAGGCTCCAGCGAAGCACTTGTGTTAGTGAAGCATGGCATTCCAACCGGAACTCTATTAACAAACACATCAATTTGGACCCCATTTACCACCCACTGTGAAAAAGAACAGAAAGGACATCACCACAGGAAATGCCATCACTACAGGAAATGACATCACCAACCCAAGGAAACCTAAACACATAAATAGAAAGCAGGTCACCAACATGGTTGCTTCACCAGACGCTCACTGATGATGTTACCTTGTATGGTGATGAAACATCTGGAAATGAACCTTCCCGCTCAGTGATCAAACTTACATCCAGAACCTCAACCTGAGCTACAAATCTTCTCAAAACTCGCTGACAATGTATATATCTGTGCATTTGAAGATTAAGAGTTGAGGAGTATAACTATTCAATGCCAAGGGATGGTTTAAACAACAATGATCAAGTATCTTTTACACCAGTGTCTGATATAATCTTTAGTAAATTGGTCAACACAAGCACCAGAGTCAAATGTTAGCATTCATCTGTCTGCCCTACTGTGCTGCATGGACCCCATTGAAGCACTCTAGAAAGATGTTAAAGGGCAATAGGTTTCATTCTGGTATCTCATAGGGCATCAAGAAGCACAGTCACTTCTTACCCATCTCTTCCAACATGGACACTGAAGGTAACTATGATCAGCACCTTGGCCAGCATAAGATAAGGGTAGAATTTGTGCCCATCTTAGTCATTGTGGTTCAGAACCACAATATATGGTAATTTTACTCTCAAAACCCTTATAAAAGCTCCAGAAGGTTAATGCCTTTGAGGTGAAAGCAGTCGAGTGACTCCAATTCTAAGGTTTGAACTTTGCACTGAAAGACATTAATCAAATCAACGTCAAGAAAATACTTGAGACCTAATTGAGCTGACAGCCTGGGGGGTGGTGGGGAAGACAGTGTGGAGTGGGACCTGGGGGTGACGGGGAAGGGAGGTAGGATGGAATGAAGAACAAGGGGGAAATCTACTCAAAATGTAAACAAAAGGGAAAAAACCTCCAAGGCTGCAAAACTTCTGCAAAACATCGAAGAGGCTCAATAACTTGCACTATGATCCAAATTCCTTTCAGGTGGATTAAAACATCCTTTATTGTGTAGGCATCTGGTATGTTACACTTGACCTGTCTTTGAACCTTCTCAAAGGCAGTACAACTCTTGGTGATTCAACCAGGCAGAATCAAGGGAACAATGCTTCAAACTCCACCTAGTGAACTTTTCAGCCTGTCAAAACAGGAAGGCCGACTCAGTGAAAAAGAACACCTCAAACAGAGAAGTTGTCTACAATAACCTTTTACAATCCAAACTAACCGCACACCTTGTGATATAGTGTACTCTGGTTTCCCAATGAAACACAATGAACAAAAATCCCTTTATGTCAATTGTTTACTTTAGGGGAATTTCATGAATCTTATTGGCGTGTTGTCATTTGGATTTCAAGCACGCTTAAATGATGCATACATGACATTTTATAATCATTTTAAGTAGCACAATCATGTGTTTGAGCCTTACAAGTTTCACTTGTACTAATTGTGGAGAAAAATCAAGGTAATCAATGAAAAGTCTTATAGAATTGTTCACAATGATAGTAAAGCATGATAAATCTGCGGTTAGCACTGCTGCCTCACAGCACCAGGGACCCGGGTTTGATTCCATCCTCAGGTGATTGTCTGCGTGGAATTTGCACATTCTCCCCATGTCTGCGTGGGTTTCCTCTGGATGCTCTGGTTTCCTCCCACAGTCTAAAGATGTGCAGGTTAGGTAGATTGGCTATGCTAAATTGCCTGTAGTGTCTGCGGATGTGCAGACTAGGTGGATTCGCCATGGGAAATACAGGGATGGAGTGAGGGAAGGGGGGAGGGGTGGCATGTTCTTAAGAGAATTAGTGTGGACTTGATGAGCCAAATGGCCTGCTTTCACACTGTAGGGATTCTATGATCAGTTTGAAATCTGATTTCATTTATTCGTGTGGATATATTAAATAAGTCTAGTGTTATGGACCAGGAAAGACCACCTCAAAATATTTCAAGAAAGTAGCCTTACTTTGCTAGTTGGTTAAAGCAGGTCTACAGTGGATATTCCAAGAGGGATGCAGCTGGTCAACCCACTTAATTTTAAACTAAACAGAACTTATTTGTAAGATTAATGAATGAAACGCAAAAGAGAACAGAATATAAAATAACTTAAACTAGCCAATAACCCAACAGATTACCCCAATTTAATGATTCTGTCCCAAATTCCTGCAACAATCCCCATAAGCATGCCTTGGCAAAAAAAGGTTAAATCAAACACAGGTTCTTACAGGAGAGATGGCAGAAAGAGGGAGGATCAGCATGGACCTGCTTCTTTGGGTCCAGCAGCTTCACAACTAACTGCTTTCAGTGAACAGCCAGACTGCTAAAACCAAACCAAACCAGAGAAAAGTTTGTGAGAAGATTTGTAGCTCGGGTGCTCATTGTTGTGGTTCTGTTCGCCGAGCTGGGAATTTGTGTTGCAGATGTTTCGTCCCCTGTCTAGGTGACATCCTCAGTGCTTGGGAGCCTCCTGTGAAGCACTTCTGTGATCTTTCCTCCGGCATTTGTAGTGGTTTGAATCTGCCACTTCC
>NC_057711.1:23879997-23915722 GCF_004010195.1 Chiloscyllium plagiosum | reverse complement strand
GCATGTCCTCATTCCGTTGTCTTTCCCTTAGGCATCTGTTGATGA
Source organism: Chiloscyllium plagiosum (assembly GCF_004010195.1). Taxonomy (NCBI): domain Eukaryota; kingdom Metazoa; phylum Chordata; class Chondrichthyes; order Orectolobiformes; family Hemiscylliidae; genus Chiloscyllium; species Chiloscyllium plagiosum. The sequence continues at coordinate 23,915,677 of NC_057711.1, read as the reverse complement.
AATTGCGCGGGTATCCGTTTTTGGCGAATACATTGTATAGGTGTTCTTCTTCCTCTTTTTGCAGTTCTGGTGTACTGCAGTGTTGTGGCCCTTTTGAATAGTGTCTTGATGCAACTTCTTTTGTGTGTGTTGCGGTGGTTGCTTTCGTAGTTTAGGAATTGAGGAGTGGGGGAGTCCAGAACGAAACGGCATAGGTTTAGGGTGAGAAAGAAAAAAAATTAAAAGGGGCCTAAGGGGCAATGTTTTCACACAGAAGGTGGTGCACTGCTAGAGGAAGTAGTGGAGGCTGGTACAGTTATAGCATTTAAGAGGCATCTGGATGGGTATATGAATAGAAAGGATTTAGAGAGATATGGGCCAAGTGTTGGTAAATGGGACGAGATTAGTTTAGGATATCTGGTCGGCATGGACGAGTTGGACTGAAGGGTTTGTTTCTGTGCTGTACATCTCTACGTTTCTATGACATAAAGGCAGCTAAATCCCCAGGACCTGATCAGCTATATCCCACAACTCTGTGGGAAGCTAGGGATGTGATTGTTGAGATATTTGTATCATCGATAGCCGTAAGTGAAGTGCCTGACAACTGGAGGGTGGCTAATGCGGAGACATTATTTAAGAAAGGTGGTAAGGAAAAGCCAGGAAACTATAGACCGGTGAGCCTGATGTCAGTGGTTGGATGGGATTCTGAGGGACAGGATTTCTTTTTGTCTGTTTATTTCATCATGGGATGAGAGCGTGATTGGCTAGGCCAGCATTTCTTGCCCATCCCTAATTGCGCAGAGGGCAGTTAAGAGCCAACCACATTGCTGTGGATCTGGGGCCACATGTAGACCAGAGTCAGGTAAGGATGGCAGTTTGCTTCCCTCAAGGGCATTACAGAATCAGTTAGGTTTTTACCTGACAATCAACAATGGATTCATGGTCATCGTTACACGCTTATTTCCAGATTTTTATTGAATTCAAATTATACCAAATGCCATGGTGGGATTTGAAACCGGGTCCCCAGAATATTGTCTGGTTCTCTGGGTTAACATCCAGCAATAATACCATTAGGCCATTGCCTACCCCAAGCATATGGAAAGACAAGGACTGATTGTGGAGAGACAATGAGGCTTTGTGTGCGGAAAAACATGGTCTCAATAATTTGATTGAGTTGTTTGAAGTGACAAAGAAGATTAATGAAGGCAGAGCAGTAGACGTTGTCTGTATGGACTTCAGCAAGGCATTCAACAAGGTTCTGCATGGTAGACTGGTTGGCAACATTCGATCATTTCGGATCAGGGGGAGCTAGTCAATTGGATATAAAATTGGCTTCAAGGTAGAAGATTATGGTGGCTGAGAGTTGCTGTTGCACTGGGGACTTCTGACCAGTGATGTGCAGCAAGGATCGGTGTTGGGTCCACTGCTTTTCTTCATTTATATAAATGAATTAGATATGAATATAGTAAGAGTGGTTAGTAAGCTTGCAGATGACACCAAAACTGGTGACGTAGTGGACAGTGAAGAGGATTATCTCAGAGTACAACAGGACCTTGATAAGATGGGCCAATGGGCTGGGAAGTGACAAATAGAGTTTAATTTAGATACATGTGAAGTGTTGCATTTTGGTAAAGCAAATCAGGGCAGGATTTATTCAGTTACTGGTAGGCCCTGGGGAGTTGGTGGACTAAGGGACCTAGGGGTGCAGGCTCATAGTTCCTTGAAAGTGGAATCGCAGGTAGACAGGGTGGTGAGATGGGGTTTGGCATGCTTGCCTTCATTGGTCAGTGCACTGAGTATAGGATTTGGGAGGTCATATTGCAGCTGTATAGGACATTGGTTAGGCCACTTTTGTAATACTGTGTTCAATTCTGGCCTCTTGTTATGGGATAAATGTTATTAAATTTGAAAAGGTTCAGAAAAGAGTTATAAGAACATTGCTGGGATTGGAGCATTTGAGTTATAGGGAAAGGCTGAATAGGCTGCGGCTGTTTTCCTTGGAGTGTCAGAGGCTGAAGGGGGACCTTGTTGAGGTTTATAAAATCATGAGGGGCATGAATAGGATAAATAGCCAAGTTACTTTTCCCAGAACAAGGAAGTCCAAAACTAGAGGGCTTAAGTTTAAGGTGAGAGGCGAAAGATTTATAAAGGGACATAAGGTTCAACTTTGTTATGCAGAGGGTGGTGCATGTGTGGAATGAGCTGCCAGAGGAAGTGGTGAAGGCTGTTCCATTTATAAAAGTTACAAGACATTTGGATAGGCCTATGAATAGGAAGGGAATAGAGGGATAAGGGCTAAATGCTGGCAAATGTGATTAGGTCAGTTTAGGACATCTGGTCAACATGGACAAGTTGGACCGAAGGGATTGTTTTCATGCTGTGTGTCTCTATGACTCTATAAATCGTAATCCGCACAGCATCTAGCAGTCAGGGACAGGCATTAATGACTGTGATGTCAATATTTTGTGAATGAACTGAAAATTTATGAACGACGCAGAGCAATCTATTCAATGATACTTATTATAGCAGGATGAAAATAACTCCCATTCTACATTAGAACCAAGAAGGATAGTACTTTATCTTTTGGTTCCTCAACTCCATTCCTAGTAATAATATTAAAGAAACTCACTTGAAAATGGTTATATATGAGGAGTACCTTATACATAGCCCTTTCACTATTGAGACTTGAACTTAATTCTAGCCTGGATGACAAAATTGAAAATGATCTCTTTCTTGACTACAATTGCCACATTGCCTTGAATATTCTCAATGCAGTTTCTATTAGGCATGAGCTGTTGCATAAATCCTCCCCTATGTAGCATTCAATTAGCAATAATAGGATAGTTGGATATTGAGGCAAATTGATGCTCAGATCGACGACCACTCACTTTACTTTGCAGCTACCCCTTTAACTTTAGTAAACCTTGACCTGAGGGGATTCAATGACAAAGTTGAAAAATCTGTTCCATTCTCCCACTCAGGTACCGTGGTCACCCCAAAAATGTTTTAAAAGAAAATAAAGACACAGCTCATTGTAGGAAGAAAAGGTAAGACTTATAATGGAGTGATTAAATGTTGTGACCTTGAGCTCCTTGTGCCTGTCATTGTGATGCTAGTCTAAGTGCCTCTGTTCATAAACTCAAGTCAGAACGCAGGTGAACAGAGACACACAGAGATGGACTCCTCAGCCCACCCACACTGATAATAGTAAACCTGGCAGTGTATCAAGAGTGCTACTCTACTTTCAATGAAACAAATGTTCAAACTGATCAGCAGATAATGAAATACATTCAAATCAGTTTCTCATATTGAAACCAGAGAAAGTGTGCTGTTAAATTGAATAATCACAGTTGGATTTGAGCTCATTTATCTTAAAATACGTCTTCATCTATAAGAAACTAAAAAAAAGCTTATTTTTCACTTTAGATGTGCAGCATTCTCAAACATCTTAAATCTGCAAGGTAAAAATATTTATAACTTTAGCAAAAGTGTTTTGTTAATTACTTGGGGTGTTCCACATGGGATTAAGTATATGAACCTGACAAAAAAAACATGGCAAATGGAAAGTATATATTAAGAAAGGCAATGTCAGGAAACAACAATGTTTAGCAGAGCTTAGTGTTGATCATCCCAATTTAATGCAGCACACAAGTGGTCCCTTTTTAAACAATAATCATTATTGCTTTTCTGGACACTGCAGCGATAATAAAGACAACCTGACAGGGCCTGCAGTACCTCACATACCTCATGAACACTGGCAAATAACTACAACAGTTTCAAAATTACAGCTGTACATATTTCGACCCCCAATCACAAACGGCAAAATGTTTCTGTGAGGAATGAATTACTGGAGTGAGGCAGAGGGATCTGAAGAAGCTTTCACTGTCAAGAAAGCATTCTAGTCAACAGGAAGGTTTAATTACACTTGGTGATCAAGGTAATGCTTAAAGAATGCAGCTGAAGGGGAAACAAATGAGAAAAATATGGGAAAAATGCTGAAACATAGCAGAGAATGGAAGAGAGAAACCCTAAAAATGGTGGAGGCTAGAACAAAGAGAGGGAATTTAAGGATGAGTAAGTATATTGAGAGAGATTAAACAAGTATAAGAGAACCTTTTGAATTAATCACAAGTTTTTGTAGATTTTCAGATGAATACTTAAAGGTTCAGCCACTGTGTTACCATTGTGTATTAGTTTTAAAATAGCTTCTATTCCAATCTGATTGGGTCGCACATAACAATTCAATGCTATATTTCTGTTGAAGATATACTTCACCATTTACACTATTGGCAATAATATTTCCATAAGACCATGAGGTCCATTGGTCCCGTTGAAATAACTGCATAGAGGGAGGTATCCAGTCACCAAGTCACCCTTTATTTACCTGTGCACAATACATTGGCTGTGGCCAGCTAGCTCAGAGTCAGTTGCTAAAGTGAGGAGATTCTGAATCTCCTGTTTATTTTTTTTTCAGTGTGAGACACAGTGAAAGATACAAGATGCACAAATTTTTATTCAATTTCCACCACCAGGAAGAAAATAAACACCCAAGTGGCCAGTGACAATCAGTGCCCTTCACATCAAAGGGCAATGCTGTGTGATCAAACAGTGAAGGGGTAGGCAGGGCAGGGATTAAATCAAAATAGAGTTGGACGGGGAAACAATACACTCCACTCCCTGCGGCACCCACCTCTCCCTGAATAACTCCAACATGTTGGTGGACACCACGTGCTCCTTCTCCAAGGACACCCGGGCTCTTACGTAACCGTGGAAGAGGGGCAGGCAGTTGGCCCTAACGACCCCCTCCATGGCCCGCTGCCTGGACCTGTTTATGGCCAGTTTGGCCAGGCCCAGGAGCAGACCCACGAGGAGGTCTTCAGACCTGCCCTCCCTCCTCCGTATCGGGTGCCCGAAGATCATGAGCGTGGGACTGAAGTGTAACCAAAAACAGAGAAGAAAGTTTTTAAGAAAATCAAAAAGGGTTTGCAAGCGCTCACACCCAATATATACATGGTCCACGGACTCCACAGCACCACAGAACAAGCAGTTGGGCTGGGAGTCCGTGAATCACCGCTGCGTGCAGCACCCTCCACCCCAGATCCCTGAGACATTGTGCTGCACAACTTACTTTAACATCGTCAGATGGAAACCATCAGGTTCTGGTGATTAGTCATTCTTTAATTCCATTAATTTCCTTTTTACCAGCATTTACTTATGTTAGTTTTGTCAGTTCCTGAACAACTATTAGTTTAGATTCCCTACAGTGTGGAAACAGGCCCTTCGGTCCTACCAGTCCACACCAACCCGCAACCCACCCAAACCCACCTCCCTCTGACTAATGTATCTAACACTACGGGCAATTTAGCATGGCCAATTCACCTGTCCTGCACATCTTTGGACAGTGGGAGGAAACCGGAGCACCCGGTGGAAACCCACGCAGACACGGGGAGAATATGCAAACTCTACACAGACAGTTGCCCAAGGCTGGAATCGAACCTGGGACCCTGGTGCTGTGAGGCAGCAGTGCTACCCACTGCGCCACCGTGCCGTCCAATCTCTTTCTTATTTTTTTTCTCTCTTTTTTTTTCTCTTTTTTTTCCTTTCTTATTAGATTACTTACAGTGTGGAAACAGGCCCTTCGGCCCAACAAGTCCACACCGCCCCGCCGAAGCGCAATCCACCCAATACCCCTACATTTACCCCTTACCTAACACTATGGGCAATTTAGCATGGCCAATTCACCTGAACCCACGCAGACACGGGGAGAACGTGCAAACTCCACACAGTCAGTCGCCTGAGGTGGGACTTGAACCTGGGTCTCCGTCGCTGTGAGGCAACAGTGCTAACCACTGCACCACCGTGCCGTCCAATCTCTTTCTTATATCTGTCACCCAGGGCTCCCTGATTGGCCCAGGATAACAATCCCAATCTCATAGTCAATAAGATCCACCTGGTTTCAATCTCTATCCCCATCAATTCCACTCCATTATTCAATAAGATCGTGGCTGATCTAATCCTCAATTCAACTCTTCTGTCTTATCCCCACAACTTTTGACTCTCTTAACAATAAGAACACAAGACATAGGAGCAAAAGTAGGGCATTCAGCTCATCAATTCCTATTTCTGAGTATATTTCTTTGTATCTTCCCCAATTGTCTTCTATCCTTCTATCATGAGCACATTGGCATCTTGCTGAATATAGTTTCATGCATACTAGATGCTCTCTCATATCTACATAGGGGTTACTATTCATTCATGAACTATGACAGCTTCTGAGTAGGATGAACAATAGACGCTGGTGTTAGAATTGGGGACTCAAACAATCAAGCCAAGCCCTGATCTTCCCTACTATCAACATGCATGCACTTTTCTTCAGTATCATCAGATAGTGATCTGCAACAGAAGTTTCTGATGGGGAGTGGGTTGATGTCAACTGTATCATCTTTACCAGAGCACAGTAGAATAGTTAATCATCAGAGACTTGGAATCAAAGCAGGTATCCTCCTGGTCTGTCGTCTCCAATACTAGATCGATAAAGATCGAAGAGTGCACCCATTTTCAGTACAAAGATCACAACTTTAGCTCTTTACAGAACTAAACAGGAGAATCATTAGTGTCAACGTTGATGCTCCACAACGTGACGGACTGGAAAACTTCAAATCTGCAATCGGATGTCTGGAAACTAGACTCCCTGATCCAATTAAACTAAGTTTCCTTCGTACTTTAAAAATGCCACATTTTGCAAATAACATAACAAGCTTATGCTGACAGTGAGCAAAATCCCTTTCTTATTATGCAAACACTTCAAATTACTCCCTCACTGTATTGCAATCCATAAAGTTTGAAGAAGATGGCACAAAACTAAAAAGATTTTATTGATTTCAACTAAATAAACAAAGTAAATGTAAACTTGTTAACGCCGCGGTTAAGCAGTCTTACTCTGACAGTACTCAGCTGATTACAGTATAGAGTTGGGATGGGCCAGCTAGGGTATAACCAAATCCAAAGGAGTAATGAGTTTAAAACTTTGAAGGTGCAGTGCATGTCTCCAATACACTTTCAATTCTTTGTATCAATAGACTGGTAGATAACACGACCAGCAGACATCAATTGCTCGGTTTCCTCTAAATCTCAACAGCAACCAGACAGATATTGGGTGATGTATCGAATGGATGAATCACCCAACTTTCATTGAAATAGAATGAAGAAATGGCCCAAGGCAATGCAATATATTTACCAAGTCTGTCTCAAGACTAAAATTCTCAATTTTTAATTGGGTCAAAACAATGGGAACAAGTAAACAGGAAAAATGAGCATGAACAGCACTCAACTGACTTGGATGAGTTTCTGGACTAATAAACAATTTCAAAATGGCTTGAACTGACAACAAATCTGGCAGAATTAGTTTAAGGAAGAATTGGGAAGCCTCCAGGCCCTAGAGAATGAATGGACAAAGAAAGATTTAAGGTTCCAAATGTATTCATTTGTTAAAAAAAGTGCAAGAATGTCGTAAAGTTAGATAAATTTCTAAATTCTGCCAACTTGTAAGCCCAAAATGAAAACCATTACCTATATAACATTTGGATAGAGAAAAGATCGGTTAGTGTTTCAGGCATAGATCGTTTAACAAATCCTTTATCCCAACGGTCTGGCAGTGTTTCTCCAGTGGGTTAATCCATTTCTTACATTACGCTATTGCAAAGCAGTATTCATCCAAGATAAAGGTATTCACTATCATCCCCTAACTTAGACAGTCAAATAATTCATTGAGCGAGGGCCATGACAATTACAACCTCAGTCATGTAGAAGGCACTTACTGTTGATGTGGTCAATGTAGAAGATGCCAATCTGAGGATCATACGCATCCTCCCAGCCTAAAGGGAGTTCATCTCCCACACAATCCGCAAATGTCAGGGGCTTGGTAAATCTGGAACAAACACAAAAGAAATGGTTAGTTTGTCTTTATCGCAGAGACCATCAAATGTCTTGGCTGTAAGACTGAGGTTCCTCAAGTCATTCACAACACTATTCACTCAGTGCAGTTCTCTAAACAGACATTTCTCAGAACCAATCTTTGAGCAATCACCATAGTGATTGCATTGAGAAATGGAGATGAATATCCACAGCTATTTTCTAAGATATCACCAGGGCTGGAAAGAATTGTGTGCAGTTTTGGTCTCCTAGTCTGTGGCAGGACATTCTAGCTACTGAGGGAATTCAGCAATGGTTCACCAGACTGACTCCCAGGATGGCAGGACTGATATCAACTGTCAACTTGGATCAACTGGGTTTGTACTCACTGGAATTTAGAAGAATAAGGGGCATCTCATGGAAACATATAAAATCCTTATGGGTCTGAACAGACGAAATGCAGGAAGAATGTTTCTGCTGTTGGGAAGTCCAGAATTAGGGGTCACAGTCTAAGAACAAGGGTTAAAAATCGCACAACACCAGGTTATAATCCAACAGGTTTAATTAGAAGCACTAGCTTTCGGAGCACTGCTCCTTCATCAGGTGGTTGTGCCACTGGTGAAGGAGCAGTGCTCCGAAAGCTAGTGCTTCCAATTAAACCTTTAGACTATAACCTGGTGTTGTGTGATTTTTAACTTTGTACGCCCCAGTCCAACACCAACATCTCCAAATTATAAAAATAAGGGGTAAGCCATTCAGAACTGAAATGAGAAAGAATTTCTTCACTCAGAGGGTTGTGAATTCTCTTCCACAGGAAGTTGTTAAGACTATTTCACTAGATGTATTCAAGAGGGAGCTGGACATAACCCTTGTGGCTAAAGGGATCAAGAGGTCTGGAGAGAAGGCAGGAGTGGGATATTGTAATTGCATGATCAGCCATAATCATATTGAATGGTGATGCAGGCTCGAAGGGCCGAACAGTCAACTCCTGCACCTGTTTTCTATATTTCTACGAAGAAAGAGAGGAGGCAAATCAGGAAATAAGATTAGGTGCTGCCAGGCTTGGATTTTAAAAGGCTCATAATCAAAGTAGGAAGTCTGAGCGAGATAAGTAGTTGCATAGTTTTAAGATACTGGGACAGATTAATTTGAAATAAAATCAAGTAGAAATGTACGGAGGAGAATGAATCAACGGGAATGGATAATTTGGGTTTAAGAAGGAATTGAGAGGAATACTGACCACTGTAGTATTTATAGAAAGGCAGAAATAAAGTGGCAGAAAGGAACGAAGGTGACCAGTCAGACTCTTGTAACCATCCAGGAGTGTGAGAGGTTTTCAGGGAGCCCACCATATGAGCACTGCACAAGTGTTGTACAAATTAAAATGTACTGATGTTTCTCCCTGAATCCTGGGGCTTTTAAACAGCCTGTCCCATTCCTCTCTGGATTTAATAACAGTCTGTTTAATCATAATCAGCATTTAACCCAATTTTCTGCTAATCCGTTAACAGGAAGATTGCACACTAAATGTGCAATCCTGTAACATGGTGCAAATTCCCCAACGTGCTGTGTCTCACATCAATTATTTAAGTGTGACATTGCATTTTTGTCAAGTTAGTTGCATTTTCTTGCACCTTTTTTCTATACAACACCTTGCAGCTGAGAGAACAGTATGCGCACTGGAAAAGGAACCTGGCTTCCATGTTTGCTTTGCTGCTCCTGATGAAATCTCAATGATGAATGCCCGGATATTAATACCAGAGAACAGGGAGTAAAGCAAAAAAGAGAGAACTCTAATTTAGTCAAATAAGAGCAGAACTTTGATATTTGCTTTTGCTTTTGCTCTTACATCCGCTGAAAACAACAGACCACCTCAGCGCAAAACTGAATGGTACTTTTTAACTTAAGCTGCCACCTTCAACAGCAATATCTGGAAGAAACAATCTCCTGCAATGATCATCAGCCATCACAGGCATTAGTTTTGTAAGGCTATAAATGATATGCCCTTACATGTTCATAAACCTTGTGGATTTTCATTCTGTTGTAGTTCTCTTTTACTAGAATCCACGGTATAAATTAAACTATAAGTTAATGGCTGTAATAAATATTTACTAAGCATTACTGTCCAAGAAAACATATTAGTGGCAGATTAGCCATTTGTAAAATAGCTTTGGCTGTCAGAGAGTTTGAGTACACCCCAATATAATTTTAAACAGAATTAAAATGAAGTTACCCTTTTATATAAGAACGAAACGATCTATGACATGGAATCAGCAAATAATCCACAACTTCCAAGAAACTGTGAAATAGCAAATATTACGTCACTGCAGTAAGACATCACTTCCAATTAGCATTATAAATTAGCAAGATATAAGATAGTCTAACCAGTCACTTTGTACAAAATGCCATGTTTCATCTTGTGGCTCTCAGATACAATTGAGATTTCAGAAATTAGGAAAATCAGGCTTGGCATTCAATACAGGGCATGTGGGCCCTTCCTCTGTCACTCTGGCCCAATCCACTCTGAAAGGATGGGAGCATTTGAATTCAGGAGTGAATGTCACCTGCTGTTAGGAATGATGGGTTAGAGTCAGAGTTAATAGTGAACAGCAATTTGAGATGAAACAAAGCTATTTAAATTCCTGCTAAATAACTGTCATGTTTCTGTGCTGATTGTCCTTAAGAAAGTATTCAAAAAGGTGGTTTCCTGCCTTTACTACCCTCCGAGGCCCTGCATTCTAGATTCCCAACATCCTCTGAAGGAAAACAATCTCCCTCAAATGCCCTCTTAACCTCTTGCTTTTCACATTAAAATTATGCCCCCTTGTTATGCTAGGGAGAACTGCTGTTTTCTATCCACCCTGTCCATGCCTCTCACAATCTTATACCCCTCAATAAAGTCGCCGCTCAGTCTTCTCTGCTCTAAAGAAAACAACCGAAGTTTATCCAGTCTCTCTGCATAGGTAAAATGCTCCATTTCACGCAATATCCTGGTGAATCTCCTCTGCATCCCCTCCAGGGCAACCAAATCCTTCCTGCAGCGTGATGACCAGAAATGTACACAGTACTCCAAGTGTGGCCTAACCAAAGTTTTATACCTCTCCAACCTAATTTTCCGCTCATAATCAATGCTATAAGTGATAAAGATAAGTGACCTGTATACCTTCTTAGCTAACCTATTAACCTGCCCTGCCACCTGTGGACAAGAAACCCAAGATCCCTCTGTTCCTCTGAGCTTCCAGCCTGTCACTGAGTACTCCCTTGCTTTGTTACTTCTTCAAAAGCACATCATTTCACACTTATTAAAGCTAAATTCCATTGGCCACTGATCAGCCCATCTGATAAATCCATATATATTATTCTGTAACCTAAAGCCTTCCTTCTCTTTGCAAGTCACCCAATCTTTGCGTCATCTGCAAACTTACTTATCTTCCACCCCCAAAATTTCTTCTATATCGTTTACATATGTCACAAACAATGAGGGGTGTAGTACTGATCCCTGTGGAACATCACGGAACATCAACTGACACAACTCTCACACAAACAGCCTTCTGCCATCACACTTTGACTCATAACACTAAGCCAATTTTGGATCCAACTTACCAAAATAACTCTGGATCCCATTTGCTTTTACCTTCTTTATCAGTGTCTAATGTGGGGCCTTGTCAAAGGCTTTACTAAACTACATCAACTGCCCCACCCCTTCTACATCTCCTGAAAAAATGTAATCAAATTTGCGGATCTCCCTTTGATAAAGTCATGCTGACTACCTCCGATCAAAGCTAGCCTCTCCAAACATCTGCTGTAATGACAAAAGATCAAAATTGCTCAGAGACTGCCAAGAGACCCTGATGCCAAGCTTACCACATTCTAGTGATTCATCATTATGTTGCAGCAAATAACAAAAACTCATTCAGTCAGATTGACAACAGTGATAAAGCACAAATGAATTTTGAAATGCCCGCTGCTGAACTGTTGATTCAAAAACAGTTCTAATGGGAAGAGGACATGAGAAGACAAGGTTCATGCTGACAGAACTCAATTAAAGCTTTAGGGTAATTTTCAAATATAAAATCATGATAACATCAGATTCCCCACAGGACATGTCCAGGACAATGGTTGGATGAATGAGAAGGGTTGAAGTTACAGATGGATAACATGTGGAAAAGATGTGTTTGTGATCTATTTAAAGAATGAATCTGATTAGTGTGGGATGCATCCAGATCCGCTATAACCAAACAGATCAAGAGGTCAGTGCCCTTGTTCTTGCCACGGTACTTATTCCCAGGATCTAATATCTCTAAATTAGCCTTTGGATGTATGCTTCGCATGCCATTCAAGACTTATGTTCACTCCAAATGGAATAGGAGGACAGCTGATAGAAAAATCTTTCCAGAGCGGAAATATGTGTACTGCCCTGTTAGATGTTTTCTGTGGTTTCATGAACAAATTATAGGATGCATTAGCTTATTCAAACAATTCAAAATGTTTAATTCAATAGGTGAAGAGGAAGATTTTTTTTGTGAGAGAATGATTCTGAAAACAGAAATGTCAAATCTGGTCCAGCCAAGGATCGTTAACATGATGCCACAGTCAGATTGACTCAGAATGAATTTGACAAAAGCTTTGCATCGGATACTGAAGATATCAAATTAACAGGTATTAAATTAATTTATGGTTGAAAGGATATTTGTATAATTGATTCCTTTAATAACCTCTGCCACGTTAATTTAGTATGAATTACTAGTGCTTTTCACATTTTGTAGTGATGACTACCGAAAGCAGAGGCTGATATTGTAACTTCAGTGTATAGTCAACCCTCATGTTTGGTAGAAACTTAGGAGGTTGGAAAGTAAGGAAGGAAGAGTGGATTTTAATATTTCCATCTCATTTGATACCTTTTAGTTGTACAGTATCTATACATACTTCAAAATTAACACATTTTCATCATTTTCACATAAATCAATTTATGTGAAATAATAATTACATCCAGACTTAAATGACAAACAATTTTTATAAAAATTAATCATTTGTGGGGATATGGATTTGCTGGCTGGGCCAGCATTTATTGTCATTCCCAGTTGCCTATGAGAAGGTAGTGGAGAGCTGTCTTCTTGAATCACTGCAGTCCCCTGCAATGGGTTGACCCACAATGATATTAGGGAGGGAAGATTTGACCCAGAGATGGTGAAGGAACAACGATGTATTTCCAAGACAGGATGGTGAGTGGCTTGGAGGGGAACTTGTCACTGGTGGTGTTCCCGTATATCTACTGCTCTTGTCCTTCTAGATGGAATAGTCATAGGTTTGGAAGATGTCATCTGAGGATCATGGGTGAGTTTCTGCAATGCATCTTGCGGCTAGTACACACTGCTGCTACTGAGCGTCAATGGTGGAGGGAGTGAACGCTCATGGATGGTGCCAGTCAAGTGGGCTGCTTTGTCCTGGGTGGTGCCAAGCTTCTTGAGTTTCGTTGGAGCTGCATCCATCCAGGCAACTGGGTAGCATTCCATTACACTCCTGAGTTGTACCTTGTAGATTATGGACACACTTTGAGAAGTTAGGAAGTGAGTTACTCACCGCAGTATTCCCAGCTCTTGTAACCTGCTGTTGTGTTGACTGTGTTTATTTAATGAGTGCAGTTGAGTTTTTAGTCAATGGTAACCCCCAGGATGTTCATAGTGGAGGGATTCAGTGATGGTAACACCATTAAATGTCAAGGGGCGGCTGTTAGACAATATCTTATTAGTGATGATCATAGTTTGGCATTTGTGTGATGTGAATGTTACTTGCCACATGTCAGCCCAAGCTGGATATTGTCCAGACCTTATTGCATTTGAACATGAACTACTTCAGTAGCTGGGCAGTTGTAAATGGTGCTGAACATTGTGCAATCATCACCTGCCTGAGAAAGGAATGACTCTGAAGGGGAAAGCACCCATTGTTCTTTTGAAATTCTCAAAGCAAGTGTTTAGAAATTTTCATTCATACCTGATGGATGAAATTCCTCTCCTTTCAATTATCTCACTGCAAGACAGTGTGAACAGGGTGTTATTTTGTACAGCAGCATTTTGGCTCAGAATATCAGAAAGAACTTTTGTTCATTTGTAATTGAGTTACTGGGCAGAATTTTGTGAAACTCGACACAGTGAGAACCATGGCAGCTGAGCATACTTGCTCATGGGAGAGTGAAATTATTTGAGAGGAATGAGGTCAATGCCACAAGTTATCTGCTTTCAGTCAGGGCTGATAAATTCACCCAGAGTTCAGGCCTACTTCTTCCCCTCCAACCCCGAAGCCTCATCACGCTTAACCTCACACGTTACCATGTGCAAAATGGCCATGTGATCAAAGTGCTGAAGGATAGAAATCACTAATGTGAATAGCAAATCTCTCAGTGTACTGGGCAGCTGGAAGAAAACCGTTCACTGAGAAATATTAAGCTGAGCTTTCATATTGAGAAAAGTCCTTTCCTTGATAACAAGATCCTCAATACATATTGAACGAGGGGAATTTAGATTTTTATATATTCTACTACAATCTTCTCTCTCAGCTTGGCCCTGTGTTCTGTCTAGATTTTGATCCACGCACAAGTGAACTTCAGAAATCAATGCAGAGAATGGTATTATTCAAATTTAATCTCACATTCGTAATTTCTCTCATCTTTCCTAATTTTCCAAAGGGTGGGTAGTCATGAATGACATTAAGAATGGCCTTCATTTAAACTGAAAGATGCTTCAGTTATACCACTTATTTTAGGAAGGACATAAACAGTTGAGAGAGGATGGACCATATTAATAACTGAAATTAAAAAATAGAGTTGTCTTCAAAGGAAAGGTCGGACAGGACAGGCTTTGCATCATCTGGAATTTAGAAGAGTTAAGAGGTGACTTGTTTGGAACAAGTCAAAGACTAGAAATGTTGTAGTGATTAACTCACCATTCTGAGTTGGAAATATATTGCCCATTTCTTCACTGTCACTAGGTCAAAATCGTTGAATTCCCTCCCTCATGGCATTATAGGTCAACCTACAGCAGGTAGACTGCAGCGGTTCAAGGAGGCAGGTCACCACCAACTTCTCAAGAGCAACTAGGGACGGGCAACAAATGTTGGCCAGCCAGCGACGTCCATGTCCCACAAATTAATTTTTAAAAATCCACAAACATTGACTCTCCCAATGTTTGAGGGGGGGGAGGAGAGTGAGTCCTGTGTGGTAAACAAATGCCAGATTCGGAGAGGAAGAAGGTGGTTGGCTCCTGGAAAATGGGTCAAGCCTGGAACAAGTTGAGTCAGGGGAGTGATGTTGGCTTCCAGGGGGTGAAGTGGATCAGGTAATCGGTGAGAGAAGGGATGTAGGATCTGGAGGGTGTAAGCAGGAGCACGGTTTGGGCAGATGTATGCAGTCTGGAGGAGTATAATTGGAGGAGGGATGAGGTACGCTTGAGGTCTGTCAAATAGTTACTCAGAAGTTAGACTCTGTATTTGATTGTTAGGCTATGAATTTAATACTCCAACTTTTCCTGAGTATCTATTTACTTCATTACATCAGAACCATCCAAGCTTTCCAATTTCAATGGAGACATTTGGAGGAAGATTCTGCAGGATCCCCATGTGCAAGGTGAATAACGATGGTCTAGCCATTGGAAAATCCAGGCTTATGCTTCAGGGACATCATCATCATTCCATATTTGAAGCGCTGACATTTCAATTATTTGGGCTAACTCAATTCTGATACCAAATATTTGCAACTTTTCTTCTTAGCCTTGAATGTTTTTGACCAAAACGTTTATGGGAATAAGTATGTTGGAACCATCTTCAGAAGATGACAAAACAGTCACTATTTTATCATGGTGCTTTCTTGTAACAAAGTGTAGCACAAAGGCTTTGCAAAACCTCTTTATGCTCTTTATGAGTGTGAAAGATCCATAAGGAAATGTCCCTCCAGCATTCCTTGCATCATTTTACGTGGAATCCCTTCCATTTCCTACTTCTAGTACGAGTTAAAGTGGCAGTGTGCCATTTCAAAATCTGAGCTGAAAGCTGTGGGACAGGCCACAAAATATAAAGCATTGATATACCAATGTACTCCATTATTAGTCTACTCCCTTCTTTTCCTTCCTGCCTTTTGTTTCTTTCGGAAGATTTTTCAAATTTTCAGATTTTAAATGGGAAATTAATGTTGTGGGAACAACCCTTAAAGGAACACAAACTCTCAAAGATAAAGCTATTTTCACAGAAGAATTCTAATCGTAATTACGCCATTGGTTTCCTAATCTTCAAACCACTTTTGCACAGAAAGCTTTCTCGCTGACTGCGCCTCGTTCCTGAGAGAATTGCTGTTTGCTTCTGCATGCCTGGAATTTGCACTCGGTTATAAATATCGACAATAAATGTTAAAAATTAGACATGTGGAATGTTAGGAATGTCAAATGGCCCTTTACAACACAGCAACCCTTCATCAGCCATAAATAAAACAACATGCCCTTTGATCTCCTTGAGGTGCCATAGTCTCCCACCAATTAATGCTTCATTGCGATACATGTTTATTACCCTGAATGATGAAGAAATAATTCATAAAGTCATACCAAAGCGAATCTTAGTTTGTTGATATTAGATGAAGGAGGTTAATGAATAACTAGATAAAACTTTTTAACACAAGTCATGTTGCAGTGACTTCTAGTAATCTAATAAACTCAACAAGTGGAGGATAGTCTCAGTTTATATTATGAGCAGCACCAGGGCTTCAGGATCGGAGACTAAAACACACTTTTTGCGGAGTGCACAACAACCAAAGGACTGTAAATGTTTCATGTTGGGTTATGACTAAAGTAAAGCTTTACTTTTCACTCCACTCAGGTCTTTCTGTATGCCTTTGGATCACAGCCAAACTATCACAGGGAAAATAATTAAAGAGGTTAGAACTCTGGCATTACCATGGAGGGAGACACCAACTTTAGGCTTAATCTCAAGGCACTGCACATTGTAAATCCAGCAGTCTATACCAGTGTCACTGATAGTCTGTTTTGATTTAGTTATGCAGTATCTGAAGGAATAATAAAGATGTGAGAATTGCCTGCATATTCCCAGGAATATTCTCTGGTTATCACTGACAATAAATCATGGAAGATTGAATACCAAAGAAAAGAAAATATGTTTCCTGCCAAGTTACTGCTGAGAAAAGCTTGCATTACTCAGGGGCTGTGTAAGGCTGTATACCATCTGGTCCCCAAAGTACGATCACTCTTGTGACTTTTTTACCTGTCTCATTCTTCCTTTATCC
Organism: Chiloscyllium plagiosum; assembly: GCF_004010195.1. Taxonomy (NCBI): domain Eukaryota; kingdom Metazoa; phylum Chordata; class Chondrichthyes; order Orectolobiformes; family Hemiscylliidae; genus Chiloscyllium; species Chiloscyllium plagiosum. The sequence goes on along the minus strand of NC_057711.1, from coordinate 23,898,507 downwards.
ATATCATTGTATTTTTAAACACACTGCTTAATGATCGAGAAAACAAAGCATCAATGTTTCCTGGAAAATTGGATGTAGACTAGCGAGCTTTTTTTAAAACATGATGAAAAATTACTGAACAATCTTTAATGTAGCGCAGTCACTTGAATATATGGTATCCCTATCTCGAACCCAGGGCTTCTGGCTGAAAGTCCTAACTGTACCAGAGGTAAGTTAGAACATCTCTCAGCTACCATTCCCCCAGCCTCACCCACCTCCCATTTATCTCTCCACCCGCTTGGTTCACAAGCCTCATTCCTGGTGAACAGCCCTTCCCTGAAACGTCAATTCTCCTGCTTCTCAGATGCTGCCTGACCTGCTGTGCTTTTCTAGCACCCCACTCTCGAGTCTGATCTCCAGCATCTGCCGTCCTCACTTTCTCCACTCTCTGCCCAACCATCAGAGTGATTGTGTTTAACATCAGACCCTTGCTTAAAAGGTCTGGCTGTATCTGGAGCCTCTGATACCCTTTTCCATAAACATTCTATCTTGATTATCAATGAAACTCATCCAATGGCAGCTCAGTATCTGAAGAAAGTCATTGCGGGCCTTGCTGCAGCAAAAAACCATTCCCCTCACACTCTACCCAGAGCCCATAAACTTCCTCAACTTGAAGAGTTCATTCACTCTTGCTCTAAATGTACTTTAGGCACTGTGCCTTAGAAAGGTTGTGAGGACCATTGAGAGTGGATTTACCAGAAGAAGTCCAGTGATGAGGGACTTAGTGTGGAGAAGCTGAGCTTGTTCTCCTTGCAGGAGAAAGTGAGGACTGCAGATGCTGGAGATCAGAGCCAAAGAGTGTGGTGCTGGAAAAGCACAGCCAATCAGACATAATCCGAGGAGTAGACATTCGACATTTCGGGCATAAGTCCTTCATCAGGAATGAGGCTTGTGGACCATGGAGCTAAGAGTTAAATGGCAGGTGGGGGGGGAGGAGTGGGGCTCGGGGAAAGGTAGCCTCGTTCCTGATGAAGGGTTTATGCCCAAAACGTTGACTCTCCTGATCCTTGGATGCTGCCAGTTTGGCTATGCTTTTCCAGCACCACACTCTTCGACTTTGTTTTACTTGAAGCAAAGAGGTTGAGGGTCAAATTGGTAGAGATGAAAAAGATTATGACAGGTTTGGACAAGGGAGATCAAGAGTGGTCATTCCCATTAACTGATGGTAGGGAGGAAAGGCATTTATATAATTTTAGAGTTTGGACTTTAAAATAGTGACAAATTGGCTTGGTTACTTTTCCGAAGGGTTATAAAAAATAACCATGTCCAACAGTCTTTTCAGGAAAGTGATCTAATCCATAATGTTTCAGAGAGCAAGGAACTCCTGGAATGTTAATGGAAATTTGTTTATACTGCACTGGTTCATGACAGGGAGGGTAAACTGTGAATGCCATTAGCTTGTTTCTGATTCAGGATAATCAGGGATTGAATTTAGCTTGGAAACCCAGAGAGTGAATGTTTTGTGCAGTTTGGAGGACGCCTGACTGTGGTGAGAAGCAAATAAAGCTTCCCTATTGGAAAAGACCTATAGAAATGTTCAGGGAAAACACAGTTAGCTCCAGATAGAGAAGGTTAGATTGTGCAATTTCCAGACCAGGGGTGTTTGGTTAGAAACCTACAGGTTGTCAATCAGCTGAGAAAGTCTTAGCTCTCAGTTTTGTCTGTATTCGTATTGAGTAGGCATCATAGCTCACAGCACAGAACCAGGGAGAATTAGCAATGTAGAACATAGCAATTTGGTATAAGGGATAATTTCACTGGATTTGAACTGTTGTAAAGTGATGATGTTGGGAAATAAATCGAAACTTTGTTTTGCTGGGTGTTTTAAGATTTTGATCTAACAGTGTTCTATGTTGTTTTGTTTTTAACTTTTTTGGAATAAATTTCTGTGCTGTTGTTAAAGAAACGCTGTGGTCTTGACTATGTTTCAGTGAATAGCCACCATGTTAACTGAAAGAAGACATACTGTGTGGTAACAAACTCGCAGAACTACAGAGCTGAACTGAAGAATATGACTTACTCAATACATGGGGGAAAGTCAGCATGGAATCAATATGAAATCTGAATTCCCTCATTCTGTGCTATTTTGACTCAAGGAGTAGAATTTAATGCATGCAGCAGGAGGTGCATCGAAGGAAGGATGTGCTGGCCTTGGGGAGGGTCCCAAAATCTCAGGCATGAAGGGCTAGTTATATGAGGAGCAGTTGATTTTCTGGGTCTGTACTCGATGAGGTTTAGAAGGATGTGAGGTGAGGTGGGGGAATGAACGGTCCTGCAAAAAAACCTCTCCTGTTTGCTAATATCCTTTGGTGAAGGAAATCTTCCACCCTTACAAGGAATAGGCTACATGTGACTGTGGACCCACATACAGTAATTTAGTCAATTCTTAACTACCCTAGCAAGCCATTTGGTTCAAGGGCAATTAAGAATCAGCAACATGTCTGTATCGCATGAAATAATTAAATAAAACAAGGCTGGATATAACAGGGCCAATTTTACCTGGCTGGATTTCAGGACTGGACGTAGCATGAAACATACTTGATGTGCTATGTTCCAAGACCAGGGTCTGACCCAAGTCTCAATCAAATATCCCCTTTTTACTCAAGATTCAGAGTGAGGAGCATTCAGAAAGGTCTCTCCAGGGTTTAAGCAATTTATGAGTCCAGGGTGACAAAGGTTGGCACTACTCTTCTAAGCTGCTTCTCCTCTTGGCCCCTATCTTGGTCAGCGGTCTGTATTTCCACACCCACCCAGCTATCAACTGGCTGTGGCAGCTTCCCCAATCTCCAGCCGAACTGAAAAGCAGGGTCCTAATGGTGATGTGGGAGGCTGATTATTATTTATATGTCAGACTCTCCTGCTTGAGTCCAACAGGCACTTAATCCACCATCGAAATATTAAAATTATAAATCAATGAGAATTGAGCAGGAGATGGAACCACACCATTCAAAATATACATCTCCTTCCCAAAGAGGTGGAGGCTGTGAAAGAACCCCCAGTATGGGGTGTCCAATAGCAAAGGAACAAACCTCAGGCACTGACCTTTAGAATAGAATTAAATATTCTTTATTGCTTCATTATATTGGTCCTCCTCGGAACAAATGCTGATCTCCAAATATCATGAGTCACATCTACCAGCAGCTTGGTTCACCACTACAGTGGGCGGGCCAACTATTTTTGTCTGGTGTGGGCAAACCAAGGACAGCTTCCAGATACTCTGTGACTCAAGTCATAAACATGCTCTTCCTTAAGGAACGTCGCCAGCTTCACAGGCTGGGGCTCTTGCTCTCTGCACTGGTGGCCACTTCCTCGGTAACCATGGCATTTCCTTATTATTCTCAGGAAAAACTAGAGGGATTTTTTTTTGTTTCAATGTGGGTGACATGGCAAATGCAAAGCTAACAGCGCAAATCATTGTATGTTCTGAAGAAGGCTGAATACTCCTCTGGGATGGCTTCACATAAATTTTAACAAGTTTTTTTGAATAGACCAGTGCAAGTATCTTGTCCCATGGTGCAGATGTAGTGTAAAAGCTGATTCCAGATTAGCCCCCTCCCTTTACACCACATCAGTGCCAGCACCGTCAGGTAATTGAATTGGACAGTGCCAATCGTGACTCAGTGGTGCCACGATTACTGCCCCGTTGCACAGTTGTGGGTTCAACAAGGGGTGCAGGTGGGCATGCCAGAAGCAGCAGCAGGCATATCTGCAGATGAAGTGAGGCTACCAAACAGGACCACTTGCATGCCAAACAGCATAAGCAGTATGTTAGTGACAGAGCTGAGCGATCCCATAACCAATGGCCCTGCCACATCTAGTTGTGAACAGTGGAGGACAACTAAACAACTCAGTGGAGGAGGAGGCTTCACAAATATCCCCATCCTCAATGATGGAAGAGCCTAGCACATCCGAGCAAAAGATAAGACTGAAGTAGTTGCAACATTCTTCAGCCAGAAGTGTGAAGTGGGTGATTCATCTCAGCCTCCTCCCATGGACCACACCATCACAGATCGTGTCTTCAGCCAATTCAATTTGTTCTGCATGACATTAAGTAGCAGTTGGACACACTGAATACTGCAAAGGCTTCAGGCCCTGAGAACATTCTGCAATAGTAATGAAGACTGCTCCCCTAGCCAAGTTCTTGCAGTATAGTTACAACACTGGCATCTATCCAACTATGTGGAAAATTGCCCAGGTACGTCCCACACATAAAAAGTAGAACAAATCCAACCCAACCAACTTTCACTGCATCAGTATACTCTCGATCATCCGTAAAGTGAGGGAAGGAGTCATTAACAGTGCTATCATGCAACACCTGCTCAGTGACACCCAGTTTGGGTTCCACCAGGGCCATTCAACTCCTGATCTCATCACAGCCTTAGTTCAAACATGGACAAAGGAGATGAACTCCAGAGGTAAAGGGAGAGTGACAGCCTTTGACATCAAGGCTGCATTCGACCAAGTGTGGCATCAAGGAGCCCTAGTAAAACTGGAACCAATGGGTATCAGGGTGCAAACACTCCACTCGTTGGAGTTATAGTTGGCACATATGAAGATGATTGTGGCTGCTAGAAGCCACTTATCTCAGCTCCAGGACATCTTTGCTGGAATTCCTCAAGGCAGTATCCTAGGCCCAACCATCTTCAGTTTCATCAATGACCTTTCCTCCACCATTTCCTCACCCACTATCAATATCCTGGGGGTTACCATTGACCAGAAATTTAACTGGACTCGCAACCTAAACATAGTGCTACAAGAGCTGGTCAGAGGTTAGGAATACTGTGGCGAGTGACTAACCTCCTGACTCCCCAAAACTTGTCCATCATCTAGGAGGCACAAGTCAGGAGTGTGATGGAATACTCCTCACATGAGTAAGAGAGGTGCAGGCCCAACAACACTCAAGAAGCTTGACATCATCCAGAAGAAAGCAGCCTGCTTGACTAGCACCACACCTACAAGAATCCACTCCCTGTGCTACTGATGCTCAGTAGCAAATGTATTATACTTACAAGATGTACTTCAGAAATTCACAAAAGATCCTCAGGCAGCACTTCCATCATGAGGCACAAGGACAACAGATACATGGGAACACCACCACCTGCAAGTTCCCCTTCAAGCCACTCACCATCCTGACTTGAAATATCTCGCTGGGTCAAAATCCTGGAATTCCCCAGCAGCAGTTCAAGAAGGCAGCCCTCTGCCAATTTCTCAAAGGCATCAATAATACTGGTCCAGCCTGCGATGCCCACATCCCCCAAATAAATAAAGAAAAAAGCTGCACTCTGCAGGCTTTAGCACAAAGTCCAGACTTCAGTGTGGGAGCGTGGCACTGGCTCTTGCAGGAAATGCTATACCATGGCCCCTCAGGTAGCTATAAAAAATCTCTAAGCCATAAAAAAAATCTCCAATTTTGAAGAACATTGATGTTCTCCTGTTGTCTGGTCAATAGTTACCCCTCAAGCAACATCACAGGAAACAAATTACCTCATCATTCTCTCAACGCTGCTGTGAGAGCTTGCCATGCACAAATTGACTGCTACATCTCCTACACTACAATAGCAAGAATGACTTCATTGGCTGTGAAGATGTTTTTGTATGTCTGTTGTCAAGAAAGGTATTGTATAAGTGCAAGTCTTTTGTGTTTTCCTTACAGCTCCTTGTCTCAGAAGCAAATCAAAGGTTTGCAGGTTCAACTTTCAATCTAAAAACGAGGGTACAATTTCAGTATTTTAGGGTGAAAATCCGCTGATAGTTGCATATGCTGTCTGATTTCTGCTAAAATTTATCCCCTCGGTGTTGAAGCCGCACGACGGTCGAGGGGAGTGAAACATGATCTGCTTCGGATCGTTTTAGTGTAACCCTTCAAAAATGTTCACCTATCAATACTGGGTAAGGGCACACTACTGTGATGGCCCTCACTGCTGAATACCCTCATTCAGCACTAGCCAACACATGCAATGACCACATGGAAGAGATTATATGGTGGTCTCTGTCAATTTTACACATAGTCTGATAATCAGATGAAAAAAGGAGGCCAGAAAGGGAGAGAAAGGCCGTTCATTTTCATCCCTTCCTGTAATCAGTTTGCCATTCTCATATGCTACAATTTCAGTTAAGGCATACCAAGTTCCTGAAAGGGGTCTGTTCGTTTAGTTCTCTCACCCTGTGAGAGAGTCTGACCTCCCAAGTGAAGCTACAAACTCTCAACAGAAACTACATTGTACCACTCAGTCGCAAATCCTGCTGAAGTGCTTACACTGTGTGCTGTTGTGCTACTCAACTTGGGAAAATATTTTCCTTTGTGTCTACCTGCATCAGAGACAAAAATCCAGCTTTTGAAGCCACCATAGGCCACGAGCTTTCAAACAAGACATTAACCTCATTACATTTTTTTAATTGGTCAGCAAGACTGTCATTGAATGAGCCCCAAAACATATGTGCAAGAGCACAGCATGTGCACTAAGCTGCAAAATGGTTAATTTAGTGTGCTTTCAGATTAGGAACTGTAGTGTATGAAGGCAGAGCACGTGAACAGTGCAAATTCCTTAGAAGTTCACTGTGTTTTACCAAAAGCTGAACCTTTCATACAAAACTTCCTTTGACTGACAAGCTCCTGACCCTTCCATTCCATTACTCTGGTGCTCGGATTCTGTTATTAATCACCAAAGGAATTCAGGAGGTGGGGAGTTCAGGAGCTCACTCCTTTATCACAGGGCCAAACACAAACAGCCTGCCTCATGAAACCAGCTCACTCTTTGACTCATATGATAGTTAGAATTAAAAGTAGCATTCATATGTTTCCAGCTAAATATCTCAAATTAAATCCAGAGCAAAACAATTGCAAGATTAGTTTTCAGAGTGGCGGATCTGAAACTATATCTTATGTAAGCCTATTTTTCTCCGTGCGGTGATTCTCTTTCTCACTGTTAAGGAAAACACCAAAGAAGTAAAATCATTGCAGCACTCATGCTGTGGACTCCTGGTTAGAAATTCGAACAGAAAGACAGGTTCCATTCATTGAACACACTGAAGATGTTCATCAAATATGCCGAATCTAGTTAGATTCCTGGGATCACAATCTTACGCCAAATGTAGTCCAAGGGCTTATGAATGAGTTACAATATCTGTATTTGTGCCAGGTGACCGGACTCTAAAAGTATACGGTTATCTGGAGGCTGCTACAGCAGCACTTACCTCTGGCCAAGTGACTGATGGGGGTCCTTTGCTGCAGGACCTAATCCCTCAGGAATGGGCCCTCCATCCTTAATTGGACAGCTAAACTTCCAAAAAACTGCAGGCACACCTCCGGTCTGTGCGAAGTGGTGCTCACATCATGGTGCTGACAATGGCAGGAGAATTCCGTCCAATGTCATTTATCCTGAGTGCAATGAGGAGCAATGTTTTCACTTCGAGGATTATCACATGCTGAAGTGCACTGCCTGATCAAAGTAGGTTCCACAGAAACTTCTAGAAGGCAACTGGACTTGTACTTAAAGAAGATGGGTGAACAAGGTTCCGAGAGGGAGATATAATAGAGAAATAAGTGTTCATTGCTAAACCAGAAATAACGGTCACTTTCACAAACAAAACATTGATGGAAAAATTCAGCAAGTCTGGCAGCATCTGTGGAGAGAGAAACAGTTTCGGGTCCAGTGACCCTACTTCAGAACACTTTCTACCATTTCACGTTCCCTGGCCCTTGTCCTTGACATGTGACTAATTGTTTATATTACTCAAAAAAAAAGGGATTGGAATAGACAGAAAAAGATTGGCTCTTTATCCTGTCAAGACTGCTCCACCATTTAATATGATTATGGCTGACTGAATGCTTCAATACCTTTTACCTACACTTTCCCCATGACGCTTTATGCCATTGATAACCAAAAAAATTATCAATCACTATTTTAAATGTACTCAAATATTGAGCTTCCACAACCCTCTGGAGTAGAGAAATCCAAAGATTTAACCCCTCTAAGAAAACAAAATTGCCTCCTCTCCAAATGACATCCCTCTTATTTTTGAATTGTGCTCCCTAATTCTCCCTAACCGAGGGAAACATCTTATCTGTACCCTCCCTGTCTATCCAAATGAGATCACACCTCATTGTTTGAAACTTGGGAGAACACAGGTCCAGCTTGCCCAATTTCTCTTCACAGGACAGTCCGACCATCCCAGGAGCAAGTCTGGAGAACATTTATCGCAGTCCCTCTATGGCAATCGTCTCTTTCCCAAGCTAAGGAGACCAAAACTGCATACAGTACTCCAGGTGCAGTCTAACCAAGCTCCTGTATGATTAAAGCAAGACCTCACTACTCCTAAAGTCAAATCCTCTTGCACTAAATGCTAACATTCCATCAGCCTTCCTAACTGCTGGCTGCACCTGCATATTGGCCTTCAGTGACTTACTGACAAGGAACCTAGGTCCCTTTATACATCGACATTTTCCAACCTTTATGGCTGAAGAAATACTCTGCGCAGCTGGTTTTCTTACCAAAATGGATAACCTCACATTTTTTGACAGGATACTCCACCTGTCATGCTCTTGTCCAATCTCTAATCCAGTCCAAACCCCCCTGAAAACATTTTACATCTTCCTCACAACTTGCTTTGTCGAATATCTATCATTACTACATTGGCCTGTGATGACTTGCTGTGTTGATTTTCTGGAGTTTGCAGCTAGGCCTGCAACCACCATGAGTTGGCACACAGTAAAATATGACTGCCCTAACCCTATCTGGAGGGTGTGCAGGGGAATCCTGAGGGCAGGCTGAAGGGTCAGAAAAATATAGTTTACTTTTCTCACCTTTTCACAAATCAGAAAACCCTGATCTTGGATACCCAACCTGCAGGTGCACATCAGACAGGACCGACATTTTGCCTACGTTTCTGCACCTTTTGCTGGTACTGGTCTCCAGTTCCGGTGGGCACTGGATGTGCCCCAGATATAGAAAACAGCAGCGCTCCTGTGTCTGGATTGGCATTCAGCACACATCCCCTTCAGTGACAATGTTCCGAAACAGTGCGAGGGAAAGTTAAAAATCACACAACTCCAGGTTATCATCCAACAGGTTTATTTGGAAGTACAAGTTTTTGGAGCACCTTTCCTTCAGCAGCTTGACAAGCTGGTCCAATAGAGTCAGAGGGAACTTGTATTTATTTCAGAAATTGCTGGAAAAGCTCAGCAGGTCTGGCAGCATCTGTGGAGAGAAATCAGAATTAACGTTTCGGAGAAAGTGATCCTTCCTCAGAAGGATTGGTGCTGGGTCCGCTGTTGCTCATTTGGAAAATGATTCTGAGGAAGGGTCATATGACCCCAAAGGTTGACACTGATTTCTCTCCAAAGATGCTGAGCTTTTCCAGCAATTTCTGTTTTTATTTCTGATTTACAGCATCCGGAGTTCTTTCGGTTTTTGCTTGTATTCATTTGGTCCTCGGGGCAGCACAGCATGCATCGCAATCAATCACTTATTTTGAAGTGCAGCCACTATTGTTACCTAAGTTAGCAAATATTGAGACCTAACAAATAAAAATCTGATGAGCTCACTTATCGTAAGTGTTGCCTCCCACTTCACTGTCTCCACCCTCCCCTCTACCAGAGCTATTGCTGAGTACAAAAACCCACACTACAGACACTGTGGAAGGTAACTACAGTTAGTTAAAATCGCTCTCAGGTACATTTGTTTTTATGCAACATGGGTGTTATGTCATGGTCTGGTGCCATCATAACCTGGTCTCGCAAAACACTGTATCAGAAAGCAAAGGATGTCACATTGTGCAATGATTCCAAACAAAGAAGAGTCAATTTTTGCTGTCTCTTGTGTTATGAAGATGTGGGTGTACTGTATCTTAAGAGAGATAAAAGCTAGCAGAACTACCTGACACAGCACCAAATGTTCTAAACAAGATATAATGTAACATCTGGTTGAACAACTCGATTAGCTGGTTGTCTGGAAATGATAAAACAAGTTCGAATTAGGCCAATAAGTTTAAATTATATCCTGAAAAATACCAAACTCCAATCAAGTTTGAATTTAGTATATTGACAATCTTAAAAGCCAATCACACCATCCGATGATATAGGGATATAAGACATGGCAACAATGAACAGTTGGGAGGAGAATTGCCAAGCGACTAGCATCTGCAGACTGCCCAGAAAAATAGCTCTCTTAAAGGTACATTTATCGGTCAATAACCTGTGAAAGAGAAATCCCTAAGAAGAAAAGAAGACTGAGGAAGATAGAAGAGAAAATTTGACATCTGGCTGGTTTTGAAAAAAAAAAAGTTTTTGGTAAATGTTAATTGGGGGTTTTATCAGACTAGTATTATGGAAGGGAAGGTAAAAGATAGGTTAGAGGAAGGAGTTGTAAATAGTTGTTAGTTAATTATTCTCTGTTATAATTTAAGAAATAAAGTTGTTAATTTTTACTCTAAATAGTTCTTGGCCTCTTGAATTTTCACAGATTACTGCACAGGATAAATCTTTTCTGTGTTGCAGGTTTAAATTAAGCAGGAGGGTTTATGCCATGTTATAATACTTGCCCTACAATGTGGATACAATGGCTTAAAAAATGGGGGGCATTGTGATATCACCCTGTAAATAATACAAACAGTGCACGCTGGAGAGATTCAATGGGTCTGGCAGCATCTGTGAAGACAGAAACAGAGTTAACATTTGGAGTTCAATGAACCTGCATCGGACCTCATCCAATTCCGAAGAAATATAATTCAACTCAAACTGCTAACCCCCTTTTCTTTCTCCACTAATGCTGCCATATCTGCTGACTTTCTGCAGTACCTTGATTTTAAATCTCAGATTTTCCACATCCGCAGCATTTTGCTTTGATTCAAATTATTTTCCATTATAAAAGGTGTCAAAAAAAAATGTAATAAACCAAGAAGATGAGGGCAGTGTGGTTGACGTTGTCTCTGTGGACTTTGGTAAGGCCTTTAACAAGGTTCCACGTGGTAGACTGGTTTTAAGGTCAGATCACATGCTAGCCAATTGGATACAAAATTGGCTTAGCAATAGGAAACAGAGGGCGATGGTAGGAGATTGTTATTCAGACTGGAGGCCTGTGACCAGCAATGTGCTGCAAAGATCAGTGCCAGGTCGACTTTTCATCACTTATACTTACAAAACATTTTATATAAGAATATAGAAGATATGATGGTAAGTTTGTGGATGACACCAAAATCGGTGGTATAGGTGGACAGTGAAGAAAGCTAAGAGTATAACTTGATCTTGACCAACAGGGTCAGTGGGCTGAGGAATGACAGATGGAGTTTCATTCAGATATATGGTAAGACAAACTAGTGCGGCATGGTGGCTCAGTGGTTAGCACTGCTGCCTCACGGGACCCAGGTTCGATTCCAGCCTTGGGCAACTGTCTGTGTGGAGTTTGCACATTCTCCCTGTGTCCTCCAGGTGCTCCGGTTTCCTCCCACAATCCAAACAAAAATGTGCAGGTTAGGTGAATTGACCATGCTAAATTGCCTATAGTGTGAGGTGCATTAGTCAGGGGTAAATATGGGGAATGGGTCTGGGTGAGTCACTCTTTGGCAGGTCAGTGTGGACTTGTTGGGCCAAAGGGCCTGTTTCCATTCTGTAGGCAATCTAATCTAATCAAACCATGGCAGACCTGGGAAGTGTTGTCAAACAAAGAGACAAGCGGGTGCAGACTCATAGTTCCTTGAAAGTGGCATCACAGGTAGACAAGATGATGGCGAAGGCACTTGGCACGCTTATCTTCATTGGTCAGAGCACTGAGTATAGGAGTTGAGACATTATATTACAGCTGTACAAGGCTACTTTTGGAGTACCGCATGCAATTCTGGTCGCCCTGTGATTGGAAGGATGTTATTAAACTGGAAAGGTGCAAAAAGATTTACAAGGATGTTACTGAGACTGAAAGGTTTGAGTTATAAGGAAAGGCTGGATAGAACATGGAACGCAGAACGTTACAGCGCAGTACAGGCCCATCAGCCCTCTATGTTGCGTTAACCTGTGAAAACAAACTGATACCCATGTAACCTACTCCATTCCATTATTATCCATATGTATGTCCAATGACCACTTGGGACATTTTTTCCTGCAGCGTAGGAGGCTGAGGGGTGACCTTTACAGAAGTTTATAAAATCATGAGGGGTAGAGATAAGTTGAATCACCAAGGTCTTTTCCCCAGGGTAGGGGACTCCAAATCTGGAGGACATAGGTTTAAGGTGAGAGGGGAAAGATTTAAAAGGGATCAAGAGGCAACTTTTTTCACACAGAGGGTGGTGTGTACATGGAATGAGCTGCCAGATGAAGTGGCAGACGCGGCCACAATTACAACATTAAAAAACCATTTGGACAGATACTTGGATCAAAAAGATTTAGAGGGATATGGGCCAAACGCAGGCAAATAGGACTAGTTCAGTTTAGGAAACCTGGTCAGCATGAATGAGTTGGGCCGAAGGGTCTGTTTCCGTGCTGTATGACTCTAAATGATAGGCACATTTTAAAATTGAGGTTGGAGTCTTATAATGTAAAAATGACCCCAATAGCTTATTAGGAACTGGGCAGTTCAGGCTACAGTTCCTTGGATAATGGAAACAAAGTTGCTCCCAAAAGGGAGATGTTGAGTTATTTCTTTGGTGAGCAGATTGTCAGGTTTTTAACATGGCGAGCAACCACACGTTTAAAGTGACTGAGGAAAAATCTCAATTGCAGCAGGCTTTGCAGGAATTAAACATCAAGTGCAAGGTGCAAATGTTAACTTTGATCTAATTTCAAAACAGTGAAATGCTTCCAGTTAATAAATTCTGATTCAGAAGGTTAATATTTGCCTTGCTTGCTGCAGAAGTCAATATAGGAACTCCAAGTACAATCTGGCAAAGCACAAAATGAACAAACGAAAAAGTCAAAATGTCGGACACAAGTTCAGCCAAGAGACTAAAAAGTGTGACTTATTAAAAGTGACAAGAACCAGATAACATAAGCTAAAAGGAACTGGCTCAAAGGTGGCGGTGGAGGGTTGTTTTTCAGACTGGAGGCCTGTGACCAGTGGAGTGCCACAAGGATCGGTGCTGGGTCCTCTACTTTTTGTCATTTACATAAGTGATTTGGATGCGAGCATAAGAGGTACAGTTAGTAAGTTTGCAGATGACATCAAAATTGGAGGTGTAGTGGACAGCGAAGAGGGTTACCTCAGATTACAACAGGATCTTGACCAGATGGGCCAACGGGCTGAGTAGTGACAAACGGATAATTCAGAGAAATGTGAGTTGCTGCATTTTGGGAAAGCAAATCTTAGCAGGACTTATACACTTAATGGTAAGGTCCTAGGGACTTGCCTTCTCTGAGGATTTAACTCAGGACCTTCATATTATGCGACTGACACGCTGCCTACTGGGGGATAGGATAAATAGGTAAAGTCTTTTCCCTGGGGTGAGAGGGGAAGATATTAAAGAGACCTACGGGGCAACTTTTTCACACAGAGGGTGGTACGTACATGGAATGAGCTGCCAGTGGAAGTGGTGGAGGCTGGTACAATTGCAAGAGACCTTGGAGTGCAGGTTCATAGCTCCTTGAGAGTGGAGTCAGAGGTAGATAGGATAGTGAAGAAGGCATTTGGTATGCTTTCCTTTATTGATCAGAGTATTGAGTACAGGAGTTGGGAAGTCATGTTGCAGCTGTACAGGACATTGGTTAGGCCACTGTTGGAGTATTACGTGCAATTCTGGTCTCCTTCCTATCGGAAGGATGTTGTGAAACTTGAAATGGTTCAGAAAAGATTTACAAGGATGTTGCCAGGGTTGGACGATTTGAACTACCAGGAGAGGCTGAACAAGCTGGAGCTGTTTTCCCTGGAGCGTCGGAGGGTGAGGGGTGACCTTATAGAGGTTTACAAAATTATGAGGGGCATGATTAGATTAGATTCCATACAGCGTGGAAACAGGCCCTTTGGCCCATACCGACCCTCTGAACAGTAACCCACCCAGACCCATCTCCCTCTGACTAATACACCTAACATTATGGGCAATTTAGCATGGCCAATTCACCTGACCTGCACATCTTTGGATTGTGGGAGGAAACCAGAGCACCCGGAGGAAACTCACGCAGACACGGGGAGAATGTGCAAATTCCACACAGACAATTTCTTAAGGTTGGAATCGAGCCTGGGACCCCAGTGCTGTGAGGCAACAGTGCTAACCACTGAGCCACCATGCCATCTCAAAAATCGCTAGGCGGCGAACAGCCACAAACTTGCCTTCTCTGAGGATTTAACTCAGGACCTTCATATTATGCGACTGACACACTGCCTACTGGGGGATAGGATAAATAGGCAAAGTCTTTTCCCTGGGGTGAGAGGGGAAGATATTAAAGAGACCTACGGGGCAACTTTTTCACACAGAGGGTGGTACGTACATGGAATGAGCTGCCAGTGGAAGTGGTGGAGGCTGGTACAATTGCAAGAGGCATTTGGATAGGTATATGAATAGGAAGGGTTTGGAGGGATATGGGTTGGGTGCTGGCAGGTGGGACGAGACTGGGTTGGGATATCTGGTAGGCATGGACGGGTTAGACCGAAGGGTTCTGTTTCCATGCTGTACATCTCTATGACTCTATGTGATGAAGGCAGTTACAATTACAAAATTTAAAAGGATACATGAATAGGAAGGGTTTAGAGGGACATGTGCCAAATGGGACTAGATTAACTTAGGATGTCTGGTCAGCATGGATGAGTTGGACTGAAAGGCCTGTTTCCATGCTGTACATCTCTATGACTCTAATAAAAAAAAATTAGAATTTAGAGTCTAACAATGGCCATGAATCCATTGGCGGAAAAACCCATCTCGCTCTGTCATAAAGCTAGTCTCTTTTTTTTTCTAAAAGCTGTTCCTTGGCTCAAGAAGACTCTGTCTTCGATTTTATTTTTCAGAGGGGTAATAAACCATGTAGATTTGCTCACTGAGCTGGAAGGTTCATTTCCAGATGTTTCATCACCCTACTAGGTAACGTCTTCAGTGGGCCTCCGGGCGAAGCGCTGCTGATAATTCCTGTTTTCTATTTATATGTTTGTGATTCTTTGGGTTGGTGATGTCATTTCCTATGGTTATGTCATTTCTTGTTCTGTTTCTCAGGGGGTGGTAGATGGGGTCTAACTCGATGTGTTTGTTGATAGAGTTCCAGGTAATTTTCACTGTACACTTACTGAAACAAATTGCAAAGTTATGGTCTGAGCTGCCTGCTTAAGAATGTTTTGAGTGGTCTAGCTTAGTCCATAACAGCTCACTGGTGTGCTTTAGGGAAGGTAACTGAAATCCTTACCTGGTCTGGCCTACATGTCACTCCAGACCCATAGCCATATGATTGACTCTTAACTGCCCTCTGGGCAATTACAGCAATAAATGCTGGCCTGGCCAGCAACACCCTCAGCTCGTGAATGAATTTTTAAAAATTAGATGTTCTTCCTGCCACCAAGTTCACCACCAGACACTGCTACCAGGCCAAGATATTTTCAATCAAACACAAACTGAGGTTTTGGTGCAGTTCCGTGTCAGTTATCCAGTTAGCAATTCAAATATAGGGTCTGATAACTGGAACATCTAAGAAGCTGAAACTATCTGAGGTTGTGTGCAAATTAGGCATCTCCTCACAAGATGGCTTGCATTATTAGCTCCCACTACACTTGAACAGCACTGTATGTTCAAGGTCTTTCCTGTGAATATACGTGTGTGTTTGATTGCACAGCTGTCACGTATTTATTTGTCTGTCTTTTGTATTTTTAGTCACCAACTCCATCTGTCTCCCTGGCAAATGCCTCTGCACTCACTGGATCCGGATGGAGCAACACTTCAATTTTAAAATTTTCAACCCTATTCCTAAATCCTTCACCGTCTCTGTAACCTCCTCCACCCAAAAATCCCTATGAGTTCCTCCAATTTTAGCTGATTCTGGATTTTAATTGCTCTACCAATGACGGCAGTTGCCGCAGTTGCCTGGACCGTGAGCTCTGAACTTCCCTCCAACTTTCTTCCCTCCTTTAAAATGTTCCATAAAACCTCCTTTTCATTTACTCTAATGTCCCCTAATGTGTTGAATTTTGATTAATAATCTTCCTGAGAAGGATGGCAGGTTTTTAAATTATATTCAAGATGCTATATAAATGAGAACTGTTGCCATCTAAATCAATAAGCTCAACATTATATAGCTCTTTGCTAGGATCTTTTGTTACATAATGGCGGAAGTGCTGTCTCTGGCCCAGAGGTCTGGGTTCAAGTCTCACCTGTCACAGAGGTGTGTTTTAACATCTTAACAGGTTGATTACAAATTTTATTTTTTGGCGACTTGCTTTTGTACTCAATGTCTTTTTTACATACGCTTCCATTGGCTGCAGGAAGATTGATGCCAATTCTAGCAGAGTCTTATCTGTGCAGGGAAGATTAGGTTGTGAGAGGTGTTTGAAAGCAGACTGATGTTAAACAAGGCAATGAAATCTCCTGCCTGTGCTGCAATGTAGCCACAAATGCAGCAGAAGCCCTCAATTATGTTCTGCTTTGAGTGAAATTATGGTGGCCTAGGTGGGGGTGACTCTGAGAAAATCCCCTTAACCAATTTAAAAGATAGGTAAAAACCTCTATTCCTGATGAAGGGCTTTTGTCCGAAACGTCGATTTTCTAGCTCCTCAGATGCTGCCTGTCCTGCTGTGCTTTTCCAGCACCACTCTAATCTGGACTCAATTTAAAAGACAGCCAAGCTTTAGGCCTATCTGTATAAGTTATCAGCTGCTCTCCATCTGAAAGCAGTTCTCACCATCTGAAAGCAGATGCACTCTCTCTCGACTTGGCAGGTAAAACTCTGAGGTAT
Organism: Chiloscyllium plagiosum; assembly: GCF_004010195.1. Lineage (NCBI taxonomy): Eukaryota > Metazoa > Chordata > Chondrichthyes > Orectolobiformes > Hemiscylliidae > Chiloscyllium > Chiloscyllium plagiosum. The sequence continues at coordinate 23,881,619 of NC_057711.1, read as the reverse complement.
TTGCATTATATACAAGCCATAATAAAAATGAACCTTGATGTTTGCCATCTCCAGAACAGCTGGGCTCAGGCCAGTATTCCAGACCAGGCTTGAGAGCTTCAGCCTTTCATACTGTAAAGCTGCTGCTCTGTCCCCCATTCTGCCTTGGAACACATTCTCAATCAAAAGGGGAAATTTCATATCTTGAAATAATTCATATTTGAGTGCCTCAAATCATTTTAAGTATCTAGACTCGGCTTTTGACTGCTCTTGTTGCCATCATACTTACATGGCTAGTCCAGTTGAGTTTCCAGTCACTGGTAACCCCCAAGATTTGAGAGTGGGGCACTCAGTGATGACAACACAATTGACTGTCAAGGGACAATAGGGACTGTCAAGGGACAATTCTCTCTCAAAGGTGATGGACATTCCCTGGTACTTTGTTGGCATGAATGTTACTTTTCACTTGTCTGTCCAAACCCGGAGGTTATCCACGTCTGGCTGTATGTGAATAGTGGTTGATTCAGTATCTGAGGGGTTATCAATGCTGCTTAACATTGTGCAATCAGCAGTGAGCATCCTACTTCTGACTTTGCTATGGAGGAGAGTTTATTGATTAAGATGGTTGAGCCAAGGACACTACTATGAGAAACTCTTGCTGCGATGTCCTGGAATTGAGTGAGATTGTTGTTCTCTAACAACTGTAACCATCTTTCTTTCTGCCATATATGACTCCAAATAGTGGAGAGATTTTCCCCTGATTCCAATTGACTGCGGCTTTGCTAGGGCTCCTTGATGTTACAGTCAGTCAAATGCTGCCTTGATGTCAACAGCCGTCATTCTCAGCACACCTCAGGAGTTCAGTTCTCTTGTTCATATTGATACTGAGGTTGTAATGAGGTCAGAAACTGCAGGACCCTGGAGGGAATCAAATTGACAGTCAGTGTATTTCAAGTGTCTCTTGACAGCACTGACAATAGCCACCCCACCGCCATCATTAATAGGTTAGGGACCAGCATTCTGGCAGGCAGGTTTGCTACTGCAACACAGCTACGTTTAAACTAAGTAGCGGGGGGGAGGGGACAAACTGGATGTTTAAAAAGGAAATTGGAGGGAAAGTTAGAACAAGGGAAGTCAAGAAAGACAACTGTATCAATGAGGCAGAAAACTCCGAAAGGGATCATGCTGTAAGGTTGAGTAAAATAGGAGTTGATGGGAAGGGTGAGGGCAGTAACAAATTAAAACTACTATACATGAATGCACGAAGCATGAGAAATAAGATAGATGAGCTTGAGGCTCTTCTGCAAATTGGCAGATACGATATTGTGGGGATAACTGAGACGTGGCTTCAAGTAGACAGGGTCTGGGAAATGAATATTCAAGGCGACACGTGCTATCGTAAGGACAGATTGACGGGCAGAGGGGGTGGGGTGGCCATGTTGGTAAGGGATGATATTCAGTCCCTTGTGCGGGGGGACCTAGAATCAGGGGATGTAGAGTCAGTGTGGATAGAGCTGAGAAATACTAAGGGTAAAAAGACCCTCTTGGGAGTTATCTACAGGTCCCCAAACAGTAGTCTGGATGTGGGGTGTAAATTAAATCAGGAGCTGAAATTGGCCTGTCGCAAAGATGTTACTACAGTT
>NC_057711.1:23854683-23877650 GCF_004010195.1 Chiloscyllium plagiosum | reverse complement strand
GGTGAGTGCCGAGCCAGAGGACACAGCTTAAAAATACGGGGTAGACCATTTAGGACAGAGATGAGGAGAAACTTCTTCACCCAGAGAGTGGTGGCTGTGTGGAATGCTCTGCCCCAGAGGGCAGTGGAGGCCCAGTCTCTGGATTCATTTAAGAAAGAGTTGGATAGAGCTCTCAAGGATTGTGGAATCAAGGGTTATGGAGATAAGGCAGGAACAGGATACTGATTAAGGATGATCAGCCATGATCATATTGAATGGTGGTGCAGGCTCGAAGGGCAGAATGGCCTACTCCTGCACCTATTGTCTATTGTCTATTATCATTTTCCTGATGATTGAGAGAAGACTGATAGTGTAGTACTTGGCCCGGCTGGACTTGTCCTGCTTCTTCTGCATAGGATATAGTGGGCAATTTTCCATATGGTCAGGGAGACAGCAGTGCTGCAGCTTTGCTGAAAAAAGATGGACCAGGGACATTGCTATTTCTGAAGCACGAGGCTTCAATTCTCTTCCTGGAATGCGGTCAAGGCCCGTAAGCTTTACAGCATCTTGCTTCTTCAACCATTTCCTAATATCATGTGGTGTGAATCGAATTGGCTGAAGACTAGCATTTTGTGATGTAGCGTCGGCTAGACAAGGCTGAAAGGAGTCATCCACTTGGCACACCTTGCTGTCAATAGTACATCATGCTTCAGTCATGTCTTTTGCACTGATGCACTGGGCTCCACCAGCTTTGAAGGTGGGGATAGTTGTGGAGCGTCCTCTTCCTCATTGTTTGTCATTCATCGCATCGAGGGTTGGATGTGGCAGGACTGTAGAGTTTAGATCTGACCTACCGGTTGTATTTTATTTAGTCCTCATATGTGCATGTCACCCTCCACCATTTGGTGTGAAAATCATCCTGTGATGTAGCCTCAAAAGGTGGACGACTCATTTTTAGGTCTGACTGATGCTGCCAATGCCTCAAGAAGATTCTGCTCATTATTCTTGACTTGTAGCTTATTGAACTTATCCAGAGACAGTACTGCCACAAGTATTGGAAGCCAGTGTCAAATGGAAACATTTGTAAGTTCGCATGAACGTGTAAATTATTTAAAACTTACTTATTCAAGAAAACCTGTGCTACGGTGGTCTTATCTGTGACTCTTGATTCATTGCCAGCCACTGACTACATGTAAATATTACCCTTTGGTGAGATATTTCTTATTGGAGCAGTACAGTAACGCATATTTCTGAAGTTGTTGCTTAATCCATCCTTCCAATTACAGTACAACTAAAGAATTTTTATAGCCACTGTTTATTCAGTAAGCACGTACATATTAACAGACAAGAAGAAGACTGTTTTATTGTTTAATTGGTACACTGTAACATGGAAGACCGGGTGAATATGGCTACAGGACATTTAAAGATAAATGATCCTGCCAACTAACTTCACACATTCATTACATTGCTAACAATCTGATAATCTGTGCAACAATTACATTGATATACATATTGGTAAACCTCATACTACCATCCAGATACACAGACTTTCTACCAGCCATTAATCAATGAGCTCTGCTGAAATTTGCCATACCAGCAATGAAGATCACAGAATGTTCATCACAAGTTAAGTGTAAATTCAATATCCATGATTTTTAATACTGGTTTTGCTGGGAAAATGGCTTCATCCACAACATTCCCCAGCACTCAAAGATGAATTAAAGAGCATGGCCACCTTATACAGATTGTGCCTGTTTAAAACCCTTCTGGAAGTTTCCTCAAATTGACTCCCTTTTGTTGGTGCATTTTAGATGCCATTACTTCATGTCATTTAATTTAGTAAGGAATTAAACAGTGCACATCAATTAAACTAGCAAATAATTTCAACTGGCTTTCAGTAACTAGGAACTCTTATTAAAAATGTATTTTTGGGGTATTACTCATGAGGCTAACCCCATTTCAGATAATGTGATCAATACAATTTTTGGAGGTTTGTCACAGTGAGGCCTAGTGGGTTTTGTTACAAATCTCATTTCATTAACTATCTACCACGCCTCTATGGCAGCCCTCTTGTCCAATTCTAGCCCCATCTTATGATGTACCGTTCCTGGAAAAATTGGCTGTTCACCAGATAGCTGGAATTGACCTGCATCCCTTGCGCCAATGCCATTTTTCGAAGACCCTTGTGCTCCCAGAAACCACTGCCAGTCTGGGGCTGCCCTGCACAGTTCCTGATATTTGGCCTGCTTTCGGCCAACAAGGAGAAACTGATGCAACTTTTCACACAAAGGGACCTGGCGGTGCTGCTGGGCAGATGAGATGTCCTCTTCCCCATGGACTAGCAGTGGAGGACATGACACCAGACCATGCCAGCCTGGCCCCAGGTTGCCACCCAGCCAATGAAGTACAGGGATACACACTGTCGGAAGAAGGTCAATGTGCTTCTTCACTCTGCTAGTGTAAATGCCACCATCTTCTCTCTGAAACCTCTCACTCTACTACTGCACCCACCTCCCACTGAGGCTCATGATCTGCCATGCTCAATAATGCATCCAAAATCTGCCCTCACCCGCTCTCATCCACTTCAATCCCTGACACTTCTTCCCATGTATGCCCTCTGCACTGCCGACTCTCACTTGCACAGATCACCTCTCCACCGGCACCAGAAGTAACAGCTGAGCCAGCCATCTTCATCTGACTCTCATTCCAGGATGAAAACAACCTACCATTTGTTGTGTGGGTCTACCAACAGCACACGGACTGCAGCAGTTCAAGGAGGTGGCTTCTTAAGGGAAACTAGGGATAGATAACAAGTGCTGGCCAGCTCCCCCTCAACACAGCTGACAAATTCATTTCAAAAAATGTCAAGAAGGGTGGTGTGCTACTCAACATTTGGCTCCACACTTCTTTTATTATGGCTCTGACCACCCTGAGCAGCTCGCTGACCATGTCCAAGCCCCTGGACTGTATTAGAAGCTTGACTCACTGTGCCAGGACTAAGCGAAGGCTACCTCCCTAAACTTAATTAAGGCCTGCTAGCACCCATGACAAACCTTCTATCTTTGTGTTTGCGCTATACAGCAAGGCAAGACTGCAGGAATATTAGGTCAGACAGCATCCAGGGAACAGGAGAATCGACGTTTCGGGCATAAGCCCTTCTTCAGGATTCCTGAAGAAGGGCTTATGCCCGAAACATCGATTCTCCTGTTCCCTGGATGCTGTCTGACCTGCTGCGCTTTTCCAGCAACACATTTCTAGCTCTGATCTCCAGCATCTGCAGACCTCACTTTCTCCTGCAGGAATATTAGCCTGGTTTTCCTGGCTGAGGGGACAAAGTGCAAAATGGCAAGGCAATGCAAGGCAGTTATGCTATTAGCATCCAGGTAGGTCACAGAGTGGCTGAGTGCTGTGACAGTGAGTGAACAGGTAGGAGATACAGCCTAATGCAGTCCATCAGCTGGGTGCATTTTATTGAATGCACTGTGTCCTTGCTGCAGCAATACAATGGTAGCTGCCAGTGCAACCCAAAGTGCAGCATTGAAATGCAGAATTGAACCAAAGTGGATTGCAGATGTGGCACGAGGATTTATAGAGGCTGGAAGGTGTCAGCTGCCAATATTCTTGAATGTGGGGTATACAAAGCCACTGCCCTCAGAGATGTATGTGCCCAGTATTCAATATGGAATGACTTTCCTCGCCTGAAGTTGCTAAGTATTCTTGCTGTGCAGCTTGTTTGGTGCATTGAAGACAGGAAGTTGATTGTAAATTTGTATTATTAATAAGGTACTTCATAAGCTCTAACCTCTTATAATTGGGAAGTTACTGCCTAGTGAGAAACTTGCCTTACTGCTCAGCAGAAGCTTAAAAGATGCAGCAAGATGCTCCACAACATCAAGGCAGGCCTCACTGGACTTCGTGTGGGATTCTGCCACAAATCTCGCCACTGCCAGCATCAATCACACCCCTGTAACCATCCATCCCATGTTGCCATTCTTAATTGTATCATGAGAACTTTTCAATGCAGAGAAATGGCAATTACATCCTGTTACACGAAACAATTATGCTGGTTCGTGAAAATGTTTCCCCTCTTTGGATTCAAAAGGATGTGGGCATTGCTGGCGAGACCAACATTTATTGTTTGTTCTTATTTGCCCTTGGGATGTGGCTTGTGAGACCATTTCAGAAGCACTAAGATTGAATTGTTATGGGTCTGAAGCCACACACAAGACAGCAGATTTCCTCCCTAAAGGCCATTATTAAACCAGATGGGTTTCAATACCAATCCAGTAGCCTCAAGATCACCATTCATGAAAATAGCTTTGATCATCCATTTGTCTGCATGAGGTTAGAATATGTGTCGGTACAGTATGCAATCGATGGGGAGAGAGTATCACATCAAGCATAACCTCACTGGCACCCAAACACTTTACACCATTAGTCACTGAGGAGCAGAAACCCAGGTTGACCAGTGCATTTGTCAACTATATTACCATAGGGATTTCAGTATAGTTGTTCTTGTCAGAGTAAGGCAGGCTGATATACTAGAGATGTGGTCAAAAACTACAACCTCCCATGCCCCCCACATCACAGGCTCCCATCTCTACACGTCAAGGCATATATATTTGTAACTTCGTCCGCAGGTGTAACAGGAGTGATAATTGGCATTTTGTTGTGCATGCACAGAAAATTAAAATGAAGAGATATGTAAAATGGTCTATGGGTTCTTTGTAACGTGTTGCATTTCATGACAAAAAGACAAAATTGCCCCTTTTCAAATGGGTTCTCACTTGGTTGAACAACACCACCACATGACAGAGGATTTCATGACACTTTACTCGAAGAACACTAATATTCTTGTTGTGCTACATCTTTTATGAAAAATGTACACCAACATTCATATCCAAAGTATTAGATTGCTGTGCCATATTTCACGCTGCTGTGCTTCCAATGAGAACCTAAGTAGTCGTCTTTCTGAGGAGTAAAATGTTGACAAACAAAATGCCATGGGCCCCAGTACAGATGTGGAAATGGGGAGGGTGCGGAGTTGGGCAAGGGGAGAGATGTGGCTAAGAGCAACTATGTTAGGGGCATGGACCTCAGTTGAATTTGAACTGGTGAATACAGGAATCCAATCGGTGAGCATCAAATTGTCTAGTGGTTAATATAAGCCCGAGACAGCTGAAAAAGGAGGAGGGGAAGCCCATTCAAAATCTCCCTCGTGCAGAGCAGTGTCCTGGTAAGAGAGCTGACTGACTGTAACTGAATGCAGTTTCAATCGACAGCTGCTCAGTCGGGGTTGCACTGCAAGCTTCCTGCTATAATCTGAACAGTGTGAATCAAGATAATGAGGAAATATTATCAGTCATGTGAGGCTTCCCTTTCTTGTTTCTAATTTGCCACCTTTCCCCATTATTTATTTATTGGAGCTGCTTGCATCCTTCATCCTGCTGGGAAAGCTGGCCAATGTCACTTATTAATTGACTAACACTTCCATCAGGGCAAGTGCCCCTTCTTCCCATCAACACAGAGTGCCTCAGCAAAGGCAGCCAGCTCAGCTCACAGGTTGCCAGCCAGTTAACGACAGCAGTACATTCAAAAATACTTTGTTGGCCATAATGTACTTAAGGATGCCCTGAGGTGGTAAGAGGCAACACTCATAAACACCAATCCTCTATGATGGCTGAGCAACAACAGAGCTGGTGAAGTGATGGACAGAAGTGGAAGTCAAGCTGCGGGTCATTTGATCAGGAGACTGTGCCATCTTTAACACAAGTCATCTGTGAGACAGAAGTATGGAAAAATCACAGCAAAATAAGGCATTCAACTGTAGGCCATTGCAGCCGAGTGCAAAATTTCTTTTTAGCTATTGTCATTCATTCTGTGAAACCTAAACCCTTGTCTTCTCTTTTAATATCTTTACATCTACAAAGCATCTCTCCTTTTTCAAACATCAAACCTGGCAGAGGTGGGTGGGGGGGCCAGTGTTCCTTATAATAATCTCCAAATTTGTGTTTCTGTGTCGTATAGAGGGAAATGTTATTTCCTATCTATCCTGTCGATCACTTTATTGCTTGAAGTAAATTAGTCACATGATTAGTTAAGTTCCTCCTCTCTGGGGAATGCTGTCCCATTTTGCCCAGCCCCCATCCTAAGCATATGTTGAACGAATCAATGTTGAGTGAGTACATCTTTGCCAATAGGGGAACCTACAACTGAAAGCAATATTTCTCATCTCTTCTACGTCACAACGTCCCTTTGTTCCACCACTGATAGTGGTATTTCTTTCATTCATTCACAGGATGAGGGCCTCACTGGCCAGGCAGCAATTTTTGCCCATCCCTAATTGCCCAGAGGACAATTAAGAGTCAGCCACATTGCTGTTGGTCTGGAGTCACATGTAGACCAGACCAGGTAAGGATGACAATTTCTTTCCTTAGTGGTCATTAGTGAACTAGATGGGTTTTTCCAAAAGTCAGCAATGGATTCATGGTCATCATTAGACTCTTTAATTCTAGATATTTGTTGAATTCAAATTCCACCATCTGCCATAGTGAACCCAGTTCCCAGAACATTATCTGGGTCTCTGGGTTAACAGTCCAGTGATTCCAGTAGGCCATCACCTCCCCATTTTCAAACGCCTTGACCTCACTGTCTCCAGAAACCTTCCTAAACTCCAATAAAATTCACCTCCTTGATCACTTTACAAGTATGGTCCATTCATTTTTTAAATTAGGCTTCTGTGAATTACTTGGCATGCATTTTTCTCTATAAATGGCGCTTTAACAATGCAATTTGTGAGGACTGAATTTCTCAAAGACTTCTGTTACCATTGAACAATCAGTAACATTTATCCTTCACAAACCATGGATTACAAGATGAAAAGCTGTTCTGATTGGAGCAACTCATTTCAAATCTCCCGAGAACAAAAAGAAAGCAGACATATCTATGTCATCATTTTGCGTGGTCACAAAATTACAGGAAACCACACAAATTCCAGGCAGATGAATTATTTTCAATGGGAAAGATAATTGCCTTTCCAATACAATGGCCTTTTCATTCGTGGCTGAAAATGAACTCAACTTTGTCTATGTATTTTAACATTTTACCTGCTCCAATAACTCTGTCATACTTACTCCATCTTCATTTTTTCTACCAAAATAACACTCAATTTCACACATAATGGCTTCAATATTAAACGCTCCATAAATGGTTGGGGAGAAGAGGCAAGGTTAGACTCTCAAAAATGTAAGAAGCAACCCTAGTCTAGTCTAAAACATACACCCTTGTGGCCATTTTTAGGAACAAACAATCATATGTGTTAGGAGCAGATGTAGGTCATTGGGCTCCATAATTCAACAAACTCCTGGCTGATATGATCAGTCCACATTCCTGCCTACTCCAAAGACCATCTACCCCTTGCTTATCAAGAATATACCCAGCCCTTCCTTACAAAATTGAGAACCTCCACTTCCATTTCTTTTAAGAAAGAGTTCCAAAGACTTAGGACCTTGTTTTTAAACAGTGATTCCTAGTTTTAGATTCAAGAGGAAACATCCACTCCACCTCCACCCTTTCACAATCTCTTAGGAACCTGCATGTTTTAATTAAGTCACCTCTCACCCCTCTAAACACGAGTGGATACAAGCACAGCCTGTCCAGCTTATGCTCATTAATAAACATATCTATTCTATATACCGTTTTAAACAAGTAAATCTTCACTGAACTGTGTCCAATGCATTTACACCTTTTGTTAAATAACAAGACCAATACTGTATACAGTACTCCAGGTGTGGTCTCACCAAAGCTCTGTGTAAGTTAAGCAAATGCAGCCATTTTTGTAAGCAACTCCCCTCACAATAAATGATAACATTCTCGTAGCTTGTTTTTATAAATATCTTTATTGAGAAAAAGATTTTGAATTTTTCACAAAATTACTACAAAATAATAGAACAATCTTGCAAAATAACACCAACAACAAACTACTACTCTACACCACAAACAATCTAGGAGGAAAAAAACTCGACATGAACAACAATTCAATAAATAACTAAATCAAAACAAATCGAAACTAAATTAAACTGAGTTGAACCATGGCAAATTACATTAAATTACGTTAAGTTACAACACTCAGCGCAATCCCCCCAAAACTCCCCATCACCGGGAGCATCAGTTGGCATACCCGTATTTGTTCAGAATTCTGCTTCCCAGGGGCCCCCGAGCCACCAGACCCAGCCCTCATGGCTGCACAAAGGTTCCAACCAATATAGCCAATAAGTCCGCATCTATATGGTTCAAAAAGGACCACCACCTCTTATAAAATGAGTTCCGTTTTCTGGTGCACCACACTTGTAAGGAAGTCCAGGCGGATGTGCTCCATAATTAATCTACACCACCCCGAGAGTCCTGGGGATTTTCTGATACTCAGCTCATCAGAATGTTCTTCCTCACACAAAATGAAAGGATACTAAACAATTTCTTCCCATGAGCTTCCAAAGAGGGGAGATTCGGCAAACCCAAGAGGAGGGACCTCGGTTCCCAAGACCCCTTCCAAAGCAGTCACTCTAGCGCCTCAATACCTACGAAGCTTGTGGCATGACAAGCAGTGAGTAAGAGTACCAACATCTATTTTACATTTGGGGCACACTAGAGACGCTCCTGTCTTAAATTTCGCAAGCCGCTCCAGTGCCAAATAAACCCTGTGGAGTACCTTCAACTGCACAGCCTGCGTCCTACTGCAAATCTAAATCTTCCTTATGTTCTCCCCAATATCCTCCCACTCCTCTGGTGAGATCTCCACCCCCAATTCATGCGCCCAGATTCCACACAACTGCTTGATGTCCCGTGAGACACTCCCTCCTAATAACTGATAGAGGGTGCTGACCGAGAGAGTGCCCGTAGACCTTTCCATATCAGACTTATAGGGTCTAACCATTAATGTAAACGTTTTCTGAAAGTAACAAAAGAGGTCCCTCCTAGATAGCTCATATTTCTGGCTCAGCTGTTTGAAAGACAGCATGCCCTCCCCATCAAATAAGTCTCCCAAACAGGAAACTCCTGTGGACTCCTATAGTCTAAAACCAGAATCCATCAATCCCAGCCGGAATCCTACTAATCTTACCATGGGAGTAAAAGAGAAAGTTTTTTGTAAATTGCCCTCACCTTGTTGCATTATTCTCCATGCTTTAACCATGTTAAGGACAACTGGATTTCTGCAATGGTTCATAACAGTCCTCATCTTGTCCATGAACAATAGATTAATGAGGGGACATTTTGCCTGGGAGGCCTTGATGTCCTGTCAAATTGACTGCGGGTCCTGGCAAGCCCAATCAGCCTCACTGGACAGCAGGGAACTTAGTTGGTATTTCTTACAGTGTGGAAAATCCACAGCCCCTATCCCCTGTGGAAACTGCACTTTGGCGAGCTTAATAAGAAGCTCTCTGTGACGCCAGATAAAAGAACTGAGCCAACTATTAAGCCTCCGTAGTGCCTGCTTGGACAGCACCAAAGGGAGCGTTCACATAGGATATAATAAATGAGGAAGAAAATTCATTTTAACTAGAGCTATTCTACCCAACCAGGATATCGGAAGACCCTCCCAGCGCCAAATGAGCTGTCTTATTTTCTCTAACAACTGCATAAAGTTAGCTTTATATAATTGATCAAAGGCCGGGGCAATAAAAATGCCTAAATACAAGAAACCTCCCTGTGACCATCTGAAAGAGAATTGGATTCCACCCCCAAGACTCCCCACAGGCATGGCCTTCAATTTCATAAAATTGATTTTGCAGCCCAAGAAAGAGCCAAATAAATTAATCACTTATATTAAATGAGGCACAGATATCATTGGGTTACTTAGAAAGAGAAGATCATTATCCACATAAAGGATGACCTTATGCCTTCCTTATCCTACATTCGGGCAGTAATATTGGGGTTCCTCCAGATGGCCTCTGCCAACGGCTCCATCATTAATGTAAATAGCAACGGTGCACCCTTGTCAGCTGTCTCTGCTAAAGTTATCAGACCTTATCCATTAAGTGAGAACAGCTGCCTCAGAGAGACAATATAATACTGCCACCCACCTGACAAAGACCCCTCCAAGGCCGAACTGTTCCATAACATAAAAAGAGGTATGACCACTCCACCTGGTCAAACACTTTCCCTGCATCCAGGGAGACTACCAAGCCCTGAATCGATATTGCTGGCACACCGGAATCATATTTAGTACTCTCCTAATATTATTAGAGGATCTGCAACCCCTAATAAAACCTGTCTGGTCCTCCTTTAAAATGAAGACTAAGATCTACTCCAGCCTCGGCGCCAGCACTTTCAACAAAATTTTAAAGTCCACGTTTAATAATAATATAGGCCTGTATGAAGTACAATCCTCTGGGGCTTTCCCTCTCTTGAGAATAAGAGAAATATTTGCTTCTCTCAGGGAGGATGGAAGGCAGTCCTGACTGTACAAATAATTGTTATATCCAACATTGGCCCAGCCAGCATGTCTATGAACTCCTTATAAAACTCACTCCGAAATCCATTTGGACCGTGCATCTTACCACCCTGGAACTGCCTCACTGCCTCCCATATCTCTTGGATTATCAGAGGGGCATTCAAAAGAGACGCCTGTTCTGAAGTTACACCTGGGAGGTCCAAGATCTTATAAAAGGACTCCATCTTCGCCAATCTGTCCTCACAGCCAGAGTAGAACTTCCTGAATGCTACATTAATCTTTTTGGAATTGCAAGTGAGAGTACCAGCACACTCTCTAATGGGTGTGATAGATTGGGGGGGGCATTCTTTTTTCTGGCCAAGTATGCCAGATACCTACCCGGCTTATCACCATACTCGAATAACCTTTGTTTCACAAAGGAAATCTCCCTCTTTGCTGTCTGGGTGAGCACGGCATTTAAAGCAGCCCGGAGGGCTGTTATCCACTGCAACTTGGTTACAGATGGTCTGTTAAAATATGCTGTCTCGGCTGCTTTCAGCCGAGCCTGAAGCATACGCTGCTGCTCCCCTTTCTGCCGCTTCCGAGTCACCGAATAAGAAATAATCAAGCCCCTTGCATAGGCCTTGGCAGTCTTCCCGAGCACCGACGGATTACTGGCCATACCCAAATTAATGTCCAGAAAATTTTAAATTCCCGTGAATAATACTCAATGAACTTGCTATTCTTCATGAGGAAAGGATCCATGCGCCAATGCCACGAGCCTGTCCCATCACCATCAGCCTTAACCTCCATGTACACTGCCGCATGATCAGAAATGGCTATGTTCCTAATTTTACAGGACAGCACCGAGGTCAAAAGGGCCAATGGGACAAAACACATGTCAATCCTTCCTAGTGTAGCACTCGTGTGGGTTAGAAAAAAAGGGTGAAGACATCTCCACACATCCACCAACCCCAACTCCAGCTGCCTGGATTACAGGGATATGTCCATGAGACCCATAGGCATCCTATCCACCTTAAGGTCCATAAGCCGGTTAAAGTCTCACCCTATACATGTATGACGCGCCCCAAGGGGCATCAACCTGGAGAGCGTATCTGTTAAAATTTGAGGGGGTGTGCTGTGGGCAATGTACATTCCACATCCCATATTCCTCTCCATGTATTAAAGCTTTAAGGATCAGAAACTGCCCACATTCATCCATAATTTGATCTAACAACTAAAATAGTAGATTCTTGTGGATGAGTATAGCTACTTCTCTACTTTTTGAATTAAAGGATGAAAAGAACACCCGGCCGAACCCTCACTGCTGTAACTTTAAGTGTTCCTTATCAGTTAGATGTGTTTCTTACAGCAAGGCTACATTGTCCCTCTCATTTCTAGGGCTTGAAAGTTTCTTCTTTCTCTTAATCGGTGATTGACTCCCCTTAATGTTCCAGGTGCACCATTTAAATGAGCAGTTAGCCATAACCGTCCAAGACAGTCTGTGACTCCCCAGGAGGAAGAACCCCATTTATAACGAGCCAAGTGAACACAGTAAACAGTTCGTATAAACTAGAAAATACAACTACAAAAACTACCAAATCAAAACTTCTAAAACCTACTTCTACAATGAACCAACATATAACACAAATAAAAAGATACTTTCCCCTTGCTCACAGGGGGCACCCATACTACCCACTAACCCCTCCATGGCTCCTTTTAGCTGAAGTCATGCCCCAAACCCAGACAAAACAAAATATATAAAGTCACACGCATCTTACAACAATAAAATTCAAAAGTGGGCATTCGACCCATTCCATCCATACTTTGACCCTAGGCAGTCCTGGTTTAAAAAAATGAATCCCCCAACCCCATACTAAAAAGAGAGAAACAAAAAGGTAATGATAGAAAAACAAAAGGATACGGGACGGGAGAAAGAAGGGAGAGAAGAGAGAAAGAGAGAGAAAGGAAGAAAAGGTAAGACCCCCAAATATTAAAAAGACAAAATCAGGTAAACCAGGCAAACTACAGAAAAAACAAAGTGAACTACGATTGTCCATATTATTTGAGCCAGCCAGTTTATTTTAAGTTGTCCAGGAAGTCCTTTGCCTTTTCTGATGAGTCAAAATTAAACACGGACCCTGCGTGGCTGAAATGTAATATTGCTGGATATCTTACAGAGCATTGAATATTCAAGTCCCTCAGCCTCCATTTTATCTCACCTTATTGATCATGGCTGCAGGAAAGTCTTGAAAGAACATAATTCTTGATCCTTTATACATCAGAGCTTGTGGATCCTTCCCCAGTGTTCTAACAGCTTCCAACCCCATTTGCTTGTCTCTATAATGCTGAAGGCGCACTAGGATTGGGTGGGGGCGCTGGTCTGACCCAGGCCTGCGCATTGCAATCTGGTGGGCCTGCTCGACCTGCAACCAGTCCACTCCAACTTCCAGCTTCAAAAACTGCTGGAGCCATTGCTCCTAGGAGCTGATCAGCTGACCTTCCTCTTCCCGCACCGGCAGACCAATCAGGCGGATATTCTTCCGACAGCCTCGATTTTTGAGGTCATCAACCTGTTGGACTAAGGCCCGTACCTGGACCCTGCCCTCCGAAGATTCCACCGCAGTTTCAGAAGCTAGGGCCTACTGCTTCACCTTCACAATGCGCTGCCAGCGATACTTTTGCAGCATGGCCAAGATTGGTTCCAGCCTGGTCCAGGTCTCCTCCATTGCTGAATCAAGCCTCTCTCAGAGTTTCATGAACTCCAAGACCAGGCTCTGCTCCACAGGAAGTCCCCAGGGGTGTTTGCAGAAGCCGATGCTGCAGCCATGGACGTGTCTGGTACTGCAGAGGAGTTCCCTGCTTGTTGCGATCCTTGCAGTTCTTTTCCCTTAATCATTTTTGTTTCTTTAAAAAAATCACTGAAACTAATAAATAACAGTTCTAGAGGTCTAAAATCAGCAAGTTACACCACAATGGGTAAAAAGGGAGGGTGAATGCACCACTTTGTCTGGGTTTCTGGGCAGAGCCGAGAAGGGCAGACCTACTGGATAACCACCATCTTGGATCTCCCTGTAAGCTTTCTTAATTACTTGCAGTACCTGCATACGAACCATTTTGCGATTCATGCGCAAGCACACTCTGATCCCTCTGCAGCTCAGTGCTCTGGAATCTCTCAACATTTAGATAATGAACAGTTTCTAATATTTCCTCATTAGGTGTTTTTCACTTGCTTGATCTTTGTCCATTCGCCTGACCTATCAATATCCCTTTGTAGTTTTATGATGTCCTCTTCACAACTTACTGTCATGCTATCATTGTGTCATTAGCAAATTTGACAATTTTCAATTCCATCCTTTCATCAAAGCCATTTATAGAAATTGTAAAACATCAAGGACCCAGTGCTAATCCCCCACAAACCGGGTGTTCAATCTTGCCAATCAGAAAATCACCAACAATGCTATTTCCTGTTAACCAGCCAGTCTTCCATCCATGCCAATATGCTACACCCTGCATATATCACAAGTACATTCCTTTTAATCCCAGCTTTTTTTATAAGCTTTTATTTTTGACAATAACTTTTGATGTGGCATCTTATCAAAAGCGTTTTGAAGATCCAGCCATAGTACATCCATTGTTGTTGCGTTATCCACAGAACATGCTATTTTCTAAAAGAAGTCCTATCGATTAGATAAATCTAATTTCTTGTTCACAAACCCATGGTGACTCTGTCTGATTTATTGGGACCTTGTGGTGGCATGGTGGGATACCATTAATGTAATTCGACCAGCCTTCCACACGGCAATTAGGAACCTGCTTTCAAGTTCCAGTTTCTCTTCAGGTTTCCCAGAGCTCAAGAAACTTAGCAGCAAAATGCAGGTGGGGCCTACCAGTTCGATAAGCAACGTGCTTCTTATAGGATGCGTTGTAGGCCAGAAGGAGAATGAATGCTTCTTCAAGTATTCATGTAACCCTTCAGCCTCTCTGATGCTAACCGTGCTATTTGCAAGTCTCTTCCCAAACCTAAACATGAGCTGCAACCTCCCGATTGCGAGAAGCAGATCCCAATGGTCGCCGGTTGCGGTCTTGTGGAAGTGGCTTTTCGATTCAGCTTGTTAATTTGTTTGGCTATTGGGAATAAATAGGGGGGATTTAAATTCTGTAGGAACCTCCCTATTCCAAGTCAGCCCCAGGTAACCCAGCTCCCCCCTCATTATCTTCACATATATTGGGGTTAAAAGGTATGTACTTGTGTTATGTGCCAAAAGCTGATGGGGAGATTGTTCATAACTAGTGGAGGAAAAGGACAATCAGCAGAAGGAGGATAAATCAAGCAGGAAGACAATCCCAAGAGTTAATGGATGGAATATCATAACAGATTTGCAGTTCTCTCTACACGATATTTGTCTATGTGCTGCACCCAATGAGCCTTTATAACAAGCACAATAGCAGAACAGCTTGTTCTGACCTTGAAAATGCCTCACTGGCATCTGTTCCTTTCCTGATGCCCTTGCTTTCGCCAGGTTACACTACTGCTTGCCACTAAACAGATTTGTCCTTCACCTATTCCGAACTCACCGGGCTGAAAGCTGCATGAATTCACTGAGTTCTTCACAGAATCACAGTATTGTTAAAGTGCTCCAGGAGGCCATTCAGCCTATTGTGCCTGCACTGGCTCTCCTTTCCTCTTCTGGCATCCTGATCTGATTACTGTCCTGACAGACCAACCTGCACTGCTGTTTGGTGTGTCCACGAATAGGAATTATAATTACTGCTGAAAACAGGGAAATCTTGTGAAAACATTCAGAAAGCAAAAAAAAAACAGACGCACAAGTAGGCCATTCAGTTCATCAAAACTCACTCTACCCTTCTACAAGATCATGGCTGATGTGCTATCTCAACACCAAGCTTCATAACTCCTGACATATAAAGTTTTGAAAAATCAATCTATTTCTTTGTTACACCTGTTCAGTGGCTTGCCCTTTACAGTCATCAGTAGTACAGAATTCCACAGGCTCACCACCCTAAATGAAGCAATGTCTCGTCATCCCAGTCCAAGATAGTCTACTGTTGATCTTGAAACCAAGACTCCTTGTCCGAGATATCCTCATACAGGGGCAAAAATCATCCTCGCATTTATTTTGTCCAGCACTGTCACAATTTGGTTTCAATAACATTCCCCCTTATTCTTCAAAATTCTACTAAATGCAGGCCCAGCCAACTGAGTCTCTCTTCAATGACCAACCTGCCATCCCAGGAATCAATCTGGCAAATCTTCACTGCATTCCTTTATCATTTTGCACTCATCAAAACAGATTCACAATCCCAATTCTTCATATATTCACATGCATGTCCTTTGCAAAGGGAAAGAATATGCACCTTTATTTAACTATAAACAAAAGCTTGAGAGACAGCCAGCCTGGTATGTTCCCATGGTAATATCTTAACAAGGGTCAACTTGCCTGGTTTGAACTTAAGCAAATGTTTTGACATTTAGCCTTCGTAGTGCAGTCTGAACATTTTGCCTTTGCAAGTTAGAGTTCATTTGCCAATTAATCAGCATGCTCTTCTGACGTAGCATAAGTTGTTGTTTGCTTTGGGATTTGGCATTCTTGTGATTCTGTCCTGATGAGCACCAGATGAAAAGCTTTGATAGCATGCTTTTGTCCAGCAGTAATCAAGTTTGGTACTCCTGAGCAACAATCTGACTTATGATGCTCTCTTCGGTTGCACCACTTCACTCATCCATCGACATCCCTCACAGATGAAGCTGATTCCCTCCCAACCTGAGGGCAAGTCCACAGGTGGCTGTACAGATCGATGCAGCTACCACCTTGGAGCGGAAGGCAGTCTTGGGAAGAGATGGGTGGGGCGTTGGTGTGGCAGCGTGCTCCTTTCACTGCTTTCGCTTAGCTTCTGCTTTTTCGAGCTGTCTCGAGGTGCTCGGCATCTTCTCAGAGGTTCCTCCCCCACTTTGAACGGTCTTGGGCCAGTAATTCCCTGGTGGCTGTGGGAATGCTGCACTTCAACAGTGAGGCATTGAGGGTAACCCTGAAGCACTTCGTCTACCCATCTGGGGCTCACCTGCCGTTTTGAAGCTGGGAGGGGAGTATAGTGTCAGTCATGGGGACAAGATACCCAGCCCAGCGTAGTTGATCCAGGGTGGGGGTGGGTGGTTCTAGTGGTCAGTGCCTCGATGCTGGGAATGTTGGCTTGATCGAGAATGCTGGTGTCGGCACATTTTTCTTCTCAGTGGATTCGTTGGATCTTGCACTGGCAGCATCAGTGGAACTGCTTCAGTGCTCTGAGGTGTCTGCTGTAGACAGTTCACTACTTACAGCCACACAGGAGAACGGGAACCACCAGAGCTCTGAAACGTGAAGGTGACCGCTCTGTAAACGTACAGGTTAGTTGCTGCTGACAATACAGGTGAAGCAAGAAAGAACCTGCAAAGCCTTTAGAAGGTGAGGAAGGGGGAATGGAAGATAAACTGCTGAAAGAGAAAATGTGATGGTGGGGGAACATGAAACTATGAAGCAAAGGACTTAATGTAAAAAAAAGCAGCTGGATTGACTGATTTAGTACAATCATGTTTAAACACTCCAGGAAAAATCACATTTGAACTAATGAGTTAAATTCCAAAATAAAGCAAAAAATCTGGATGCTGAAGCAACAATGATCCCATTGTTCCTCTCTTTCTCTTTCCAGCTATCAACTCACTCTCTTCCCCCTTCCATCCCATGTCATGATGATAAATGTTACTTTTTCCCTAATGCTATCAGTTCTGAAGGGACTTAAATCATTAACTCTTGTTTTCCCTCCACAGATGCTGCCAGACCTGCTGCTTTTCTCCAGCACTTTCTGTTTTTGAACGAAATTCCAATCTGGATTCCAACACTTCTATTCTTGTCTTTCCTCCCCTAAAAGTACTCAAAAGCTAAAATTTTGAAAGGGCAGCAAGTTTAAACTGAACAGGTTAATATATTTTCAGCTCTAAGCTAAAATAGTATAAATCTTTTGCACGTGGTGTTGGAAAACCACAGCTGGTCAGGCAGCATCCAAGGAACAAGAGGAGCGATGTTTCAAGCATACGCTCTTCATCAGGAGCTTATGCTCGAAACACGATTCTCCTGCTCCTCGGATGCTACCTGACCTGCTTTTCTAGCACCACACTCTTCGACTCTGATCTCCAGCATCTGCAGTCCTCACTTTCTCTGAAACCTTTCGCAAGTCCACACTACAGCTTCATTAAAGTCTTAGTATTTCTCCTGAAGAGGTTCCTATGATGGTGCATGAGAGAACTGGTTCTGTGATGATTCCTTTTTCCTCATGCTTTCCTTTTCATACTGCAAAACAAAAGACTTCAAGAGGTGCAGAGGAACTTATGGTTTTGTGTTAATTTATGTAAGCAACTTACTTTTTCTCTGAATTTGCTTCCCACATTTTCCTCTCTCTTGATCTTTTCCTTTCTCCTGATCTTTCTCCCTCTAATTCTCCCATTTCTTATGGGAGACTGGAGATGACCAGACCATTATTTACGGCAAAGCTGTAGAAAAGATCTTCTACCAGTAGCTTCAGAAGAAATCATCACTTCCATAAGTAAAACTGAACCTGTCAACAAGTGAGCCTTCTTTTAGATGGTCTGGTGGTTATTGTGATATACTCGCAAGCCAGAGGTCATGAGTTTAATTCCTTTCATGTCAAGCTGTATATTTGCATTGAATAGGTCTCTCAATTTATGGGCGAGCACAAGGAACAAATTACCTTAATAGATGCTATTTTTGTTGTAAAAACCCAATTGGTTTATTACGGCCTTCAACAAGTAGAAACTTATTGCCGAGTCTGGCCAACACTTGGCACTGATCATACATGACATGACTTACTCCTAATGCTACCCAAAGTAGCCTCACAATCAACTCAGTTATACAAACAATCTTTCTCAAGAAACAATTGTTGTCAAAAAGAACTGCTTCAGCAGGCAGCAAGACTTTCATAGTCTTATCCCCTTACAACTAGAGAAGATAAACGGGCAGCAACATTCACTTAGCTGACAGTAACTCTGGTTTCAGCTATTTGTCCCTTATCACCTTCTGCAAAGCTAATTTAGCTCTGTTTAGGCAATCACTGGAATGTCAATGCACAGATTAGAGTTGTTGCTCTAGCAAACATATTTTATGGGCCAATTATAGCTGGAGAGCTGTTCACAGCACTTTGCAGAATGGAAGTTCCCACTCTATAAACATTGCTTCAAATATTATCCAATAAAACAAGCATTAAACTGTCAAACTGCCATCCCATTAACCACACAGGCATGCAAATAATTTCTTCATGATACAACCCCTGCAAAATAATTTTCTAAAGAATTATTTTTCTAATGATTACAGAATGGGAGAAGTTTCTCAATATAAGTTTTTATATTTGACTGATTCAATTGGCCAAATGGCTAATTTATGATGCAGAGTGATGCCAACAGCGTGGGTTCAATTCTGTACTGGCTGAGGTTTCTATAAAGGACTGTCCTTCAGAACCTCTCCCCTTGCCTGTGACATAGAGACCCTCAGATTAAACTACAACCAGTTATAATGAGAGAGCAGCCCTATGGTCATAGAGTCATACAGCATGAAAACAGGCACATTGGCCCAAAATGTCCATGCTAACCAGTTTGCCTAAACTGAACTGGTCCCAATTGCCTCAGATTGCCACATGTCCCTCTAAACATTTGCTACCCATGTAGCTTTACAAATGTCTTTTAAACATCAAAATTGTACTGGCCTCTACCACTTCCTCTGGCAGCTCATTCCATATACGCACCATCCTCTGCATGTAAAGTTGTCCCTCAGGGCAACCTCTTAAATCTTTCCCCTCTCACCTTAAATGTATACCCTCCAGTTTTGTATTCCCTACCCTGGGGAAAAGATCTTGGATATTCACCTTATCTACACCCCTCATGATTTTACAAACCTCCATAAGATGAGGGCAACTTTACCTTGAAGGCTAGTGCAGGCAATTTCTGCTGTTCTCCTTAAGAAGGTTTCCTGACACCTCTTTCTATGAAGGTATGGAGAGGGACATGAGCAAAGTCAGAGATATTGGGAATGATAATGTTAATGCTGCCAAATAATCACCTCATCACAACTACCTAATAATCCCCTTAGATTTGTTGAGGCTGCTCTGAGGGTAGTAGTCTATTGGAGGGTACAGGGTGATGATGAGAATCATTGGCATTTCACCAGCATGGTCACTCAAGGACCTCTTTACCAGGGGTGGAAAGACATGATGCCATTCGGTAAAGGGGAGGTGGTGGGATGGATTTCCACTCTGTTTAGCACCCTGGCCCCACAGAGTAAAGGTCATCTGTGCCTGCTTACCACCTCTCCCCAGGCCTCTGATGTCTGCCTGCTTAACTGAGCTCAGCCAGCTCACCCCAGGTACGGCTCCTTCAGCGTCCAACAAAGCCTCTGCCTTGGGATTGACTGCAGTCCTAGCGGAGGTCACCACTTCCAGTGGCACCGCAGCGAGGTTGGGGCGAGGGGTGGAATGTGGAAGCCATCACCCCAGGCAACAATTTGCTTGGAACATGTGAAATTACATCATGGCTTCTCAGATTGGTGTCAGTGGACTCACCTCTGAGTCTACAGTGTGGTGCTGGAAAAGCACAGCAGGTCAGGCAGCATCCGAGGAGCAGGAAAATTGACATTTCACTTTCACCTTTGAGTCTACAAACCTTGGCTGCAGCTACCTCACTGCCAACTTAAATCCTGACCATTTTCTTTCTGAGACTCATCCTTCCATGCACATGCTCTATTACTGGCCTGAGCTGACACCCTCTGGTAACAGGGATAGTCCTGTGGCCAGAAAATTCAAGCTGTCGTTTGAACTTAAGATCATGTTCAATCTACCACAACTGTCTCAGATGCCGCGGGTGTTATGGAATGCGCACTGCAGCGTGAACAGAAGAGTCCAGAGTGGCTTCAAACAGTGACACCTCTTCAATGTAACTAGTGATGTTAAAAAGGGATAGAAACAAACATGGTGTTGGCTGGCCAGTGATGTGCACATCACAGTCGGCACTGCTGCCAATCCACAATGAGGGCTGGAAATTAGATGGTTCCAATGTAAGAATTTTCAGACAGATTATCAGCCTGCTTCCGCAGAATTGCAGTGGGGGCAGAGTAAACGGATTCGGCCTGGGTCCACCACTTGTCTTCCCAGCCATGGATGACCTCAAAGTTCATACTGAATGTGAATGCTATCCACTTTATCTGACTGGCAGGCACATTTCCAGGATGGTGAGTAGAATCCAGCTAGAAATGTCTGTCAGCAATACTGTGATAAATGTAATCACTGCATTCCGAGAAATAATAGTCTAAGACTGTCCATTATGATTCCAGCATATAATCAATGTAGATAATTAAATGAGTGGGGCGGATCGCTCTTCCTCGCATTTAATGTCCTTTTCTTGATCTCATTCACAGGTTGAGGGTGTCACTGGCTAGACCAGAATTTATTGCCCATCCCTAATTGCCCAGAGGGCAGTTAAGAGCCAACCACGTTGCTATGGATCTGGAGTGACATGTAGGCCAGACTAGGTAAGGATGATGGTTTCCTTACCTAAAGGATGTTCGTGAAACTGATGTTTATTCAAACAATCAACAACGAATTCATGGCCCATCTTTAGACTCTTAATTCGCGATTTCTGATTTATTCAATTCACCATCTGCCGTAACAGGATTTGAACCTTTGCTCCTGGATTAATAGTTCAGTGATAATACCTCTTCCTACATGCCACAGCAGGCGTAGATATTTTTCCTAAACAACCTGTTCAGAAATATTATCACATACCTCCAAAGTGGGTAGGATTTGTACCTACACTTCCTAGCCCAGAAGCAAGGACATTACCACTGCACCACAAGAACCCTGCTACAGTGAGGACAAGCTGAGTTACAGCATGTGCTGATCCTGGATAGATTCCAAGGTTGACCAAACACTCTATCATTTGTTACACAGTCATACGAAGCAGCAAATCGATAGCAATATTGAAACCATAAAGGAAGGTGATGAATTCTCTCAGATGTTCTGCAATCTTGGCATGCAGCCACAACCGGTCTTGCACATTCCTCAGACGAATTTCTGGGACACTTCATTGAGATGATACTTGACTGTGTCAAATTCTCCTTTTTGCCGTCAATTGACACACTGACCCATATATGTGGAATAGCTTTTTGGACATAGTGCTGAAGAGTCTCTGGTAGCCTTTTGCCTTTGCGTGAGCAGGACAGAAGGGTGGAATATTGCCAAGTGAAGTTGAAAATACAAAATAGTCACAGAGTCAGAGAAATATACAGCATGGAAACACATGCTTCAGTCCAACTCGTCCTTGCTAACCAGTTAGGCAAAAGTGAGGACTGCAGATGCTGCTAATCAGAGTGTAGCTCAGAGTAGTGCTGGATAAGCACAGCAGGTCAGGCAGCATCCGAGAAACGGGAAAATCGACGTTTCGGGCAAAAGCCCTTCATCAGGAATAGCCTATTCCTGAAGAAGGGCTTTTGCCTGAAACGTCGATTTTCCCGCTCCTCAGATGCTGCTTGACCTGCTGTGCTTTTCCATGCTAACCAGATATCCCATCCTAATCTAGCCCCATTTGCCAGCATTTGACCCATATCCCTCTAAACCCTTCCTATTCATATACCCATCCAGATGCCTTTTAAATGTTATAATTGTACCAGCCTCCATCACTTCTTCTGGCAGCTCATTCCACACATGCACACCCTCTGCATCAATGATCAGAATTTCTTGCAGAGGCAGTGGCCCTAGCCCCTCTGACTCAGCTGGGCAGGAATCGTGACCTGATTTTCTCAATGATCGGCTTTCAAGTAGCTCACAACTTGGGTTCCATCCTCAAGTCCAGCCTCCGAGCATCACTGGGAATAACAGGCAGTGCACCAGGAAAAGCAACACTGGAGGACGGGCTGCTAGGCAACTGGGGCAATTTTGCTGGGGCCAGTCAGGATTGTCCCATTAAGATGGTTGCAGGTAGGGTCCCAACAAAATCACATGAAGGGTGCCTTTCCAAGTCAACATCACGGAGTTCTAGGGTACACCTGATCAGGTCCTGGGGATTTATCCACCTTAACCCATTTCAAGACATCCAGCACTTCCTCCTCTGTAATCTGTACATTTCACCATCTATTTCCATACAGTCTATTTCTTCCATATCCTTTTTTAAAATAAATACTGATGCAAAATACTCATTTAGTATCTCCCCCATTTTCTGCGGCTCCTCACAAAGGCCGCCTTGCTGATCTTTTAGGGGCCCTATTCTCTCCCTAGTTACCCTTTTGTCCTTAATATGTTTGTAAAAACTCTTTGGATTCTCCTTAATTCTATTTGCCAAAGCTATCTCATGTCCCCGTTTTGCCCTCCTGATTTCCCTCTTAAGTATACTCCTACTTCCTTTATGCTCTTCTAAGGATTCACTCGATCTATCCTGTCTATATGCTTTCTTCTTTTTCTTAACCAAACCCTCAATTTCTTTAGTCATCCAGCATTCCCTATACCT
>NC_057711.1:23819399-23854337 GCF_004010195.1 Chiloscyllium plagiosum | reverse complement strand
TAACTTCCCTGGATGTATTTCCGTGAATGTCCTCCCTCAGCACAGCTGTAATGCTATCCCTTATCAAAAATGCCACTCCCCCTCCTCTCTTGCCTCCCTTTCTATCCTTCCTGTAGCATTTGTATCCTGGAACATTAAGCTGCCAGTCCTGCCCACCCCTGAGCCATGTTTCTGTAATTGTTATGATATCCCAGTTCCATGTTCCTCGCCATGCCCTGAGTTCATCTGTCTTCCCCGTTAGGCCCCTTGCATTGAAATAAATGCAGTTTAATTTATTTGTCCTACCTTGTCCCTGCCTGCTCTGACTGTTTGACTGTCTCAACTGTTCTCAAGTGTACCAGTCTCAGATTGATCTCTTTCCTCGCTATGTCCCTGGGTCCCACCTAACATCCCCCCAACCCCAACCTTACCAGTTTAAATCCTCCCGAGCAGCTCTAGCAAATTTCCCTGCCAGTATATTAGTCCCCTTCCAATTTAAGTGCAATCTGTCCTTCTTGTACAGGTCACTTCTACCCCAAAAGAGATTCCAATGATCCAAAAATGTGAATCCTTCTCCCATACACCAGCTCCTCAGCCATGCATTCACCTATCTATCCTCCTTTCCTGCCCCCACGAGCTCGGAGCACCGGGAGTAATCCAGATATTACTACTCTCGAGGACCTCCTTTTCAAATTTCTGCCTAACTCTCTGTAATCTCTCTCAGAATCTCAACCTTTTCCCTTCCTATGTCGTTGGTTCCAATGTGGACAATGACCTCTTGCTGGCCCCTGTCCCCCGTGAGAACATTCTGCACCCTCTCGGAGACATCCTTGATCCTGGCAACAGGGAAAAAACACACCATTCTGCTTTTTCGCTGCTGGCCACAGAAACGTCTGTCTGTACCTCGGACTAGAGAATCCCCTAACACAAGTGATCTCTTGGAACCCAACGTACCCTTTGTTGCATTAGAGCCAGTCTCAATACCAGACACTTGGCTGTTCGTGCTACGTTCCCCTGAGAATCCATCACCACCTCCATTTTCCAAAACAGCATACCTGTTTGAAATGGGTATATCCACGAAAGACTCCTGCCCTAGGTGCCTACTTCTCTTACCTTTCCTGGAGTTAACCCATTATGTGACTGTATCTTTCCCCTCTTCCCATAACTGCCATCCATCACATATGTTGCTGTTGCAAATTCCACATTGCTTCTAACTGTCTCTCCAACCGATCCATTTGATCTGATAAGATTCGCAGCCATCAGCATTTATGGCAGATATAATCCGCAGTTACCCTTAAACTCTCTTTAAACTCCCATACCTGACAAGAAGTACATATCACTCTATTAAAGGCCAATTTTGCTCGTTCACAATCTGCAGACCCAGAAATTAACACAGTTTTATTCCTCTACAAACACTGCCCCAGGTTAAATTAATAGTTATGGCTTATATTTTAAGTTTAATCACGAGACATATCTCCAAAAACAAATAATCAATAAAGAACCCACTCTACTCACTACTGCAGATTCTCTGTAGGCCACACTTAAATCAATGATTAACTTTTCTGATTCTGTGCTGTGAACTTTGCCCAACAGTTCCTCCAAGATCAGTTGTGAATTTCACTGTTTGTTAATTTTCCCAGATGCACTCTGATGTCCAACGATATATGAATTCAAACAGCAAAGGCAGTAGCTCTGCAGGTTCTCTCTCTCTCTCTCTCTCTCTCTCTCTCTCTCTCCTGCAATCTTGTCTATTAACCATTAAAATCATCCCATTTACTTACCAGATGTTAGGTTCATAAAATGGTGATAGATAATCTGAAGCCTGTTTTATATCCTGCTAGAAGAGTCACAGAAAATGAAGAAGTGGTGGATGTTTAAAACAGACATACTGTTATTTCACTATAGCATCACAATGGGCAACCTTTGGCCATGCTTTTGGTCAGCTGACGAGGGCACTTGACCCAATATCTTCATATGTGGCTCATTACTTTTGTTTTCCATTTATAATATTTTTCTGAAGCATCTTATGCCATTTCATTACTTTAAAGCCACATTATAAATGTAAATTGCTATAGTGACTCAGCCTAATTTTCCCACTTTGTTTTCCCAGCATATGTTCAGTGCCTCATCCACAATCTTAATCTGAGGCTGAAATACTGAACTGAATTCAAAGAGGCAAAAACCCTTGCCAAAAAGGTCATTTACTTTTCATTTAGGCATCAACACCAGTGAATGTGTTTGGAAGCCTCTTCAGTGGCATACCTATTACTTCATGTTACAATATTGAGTTCATCACTTAAGGGGGGAAAGCAAGGTTATTTAATCCTATGTGAAAAAAAAAGCATTGTTACAGAAGTGCTGCAGGGCAAACGGCTGTCAACATTCTATTTAGCAACATCAGAACAGCAGCGTTCACAGCAGGCTCCTTCGGAGTATGCATACCACTGAAAGGGTGACAATGTCCCATTAAGAGCCTTCAACCTTATTGTGACAAAAGAGAAAGAAAATATTTCTCTCTCTGCCCTCACTATCACACAGATGAACAGCAGCTCCCCATACAAATTCAACGACAATAGGGCTGCACGCATTCCTTCACTGAATGGTAATAGAAGTTCATTACCAGAACCCATCGGTATTCATTTCAACCTGGAAGTAAAAGCAAGAAAACACAAGTTATCACTACGGGAATTTCAAGTGTCATTTAAGGAGGACATTCACAGTCTGTTATCAAAAACGACTGTTTTACTTTTGTTAATTTCCTTTCAGTGTTTAGCAACTGAACTGCAATTTCTCTAGGTTGGCTACTTTGATGGAGACCTGTCACCAGCATCAAGTACTCAAGGAAGCAGGCTATAGTTTTAGGTTGACCTGCTTTTTTTCCAAACTTTTTGGTGAGGCCAGTTCATCTCTCCCCTATTCTGCCAGCTCTTTCTGTTTTCATTTCTATTCTGATGAGCGGCACTGTAATATCACTGTGTCTACTCTCTCCACAGATGACTGAGACACTGCACGACAAGCATGGAGAGAATTTCAAGAGCAGAGTCCTTCATAGTAACTAGGTGATAGTGAGGACTGCAGATGCTGGAGAGTCAGAGTAGATTAAGAGTATGGTGCTGGAAAAAGCACAGCAGGTTAGGCAGCATCTGAGGGGCAGGAGAGTTGGTATTTTGGGCAGTATTCTCCATCCTGAAACGTCGACTCATTTCCTCCTCAGGTGCTGCCTGACCTGCTGTGCTTTTTTCAGTGCCACACTCTACCTATTCAGTCCATCATAGCAACTTCAGCCAATGTGGGAATTAAGCCCATGCTGTAAGCATTAATCTGTATCACAAACCAGTTATTTAGCCAACTGAGCTAAACTAGCAATAGGGATACATGTATATTATATATAATATATATTCCACTGTTGCATATTGACAATACTGCATTGAATAATATTTATGTTCAAGCTTTGTATGTGAATTCACGTTGTATCATAATAGTAGATCGCAGTTTCTGATTTTAACTCATACCGAATTAACATTCTTGATGCAGAATTCTCCAAATCCTTGCAATGCTGTGAACTTGGGACATCCAGGTTGGTGTGATGCATGCAAGAAATGGGCTCACCTCCATTCATGCATTCCCAGAATGTACTCCTGTCATGTGAAATTCTGTTCAGCATATCTGTATCAAACTCTTGACTCCATTATTTTAACAGAGTTTACATTGAATTGGCCAATTTGCATCTATTAAAATAAAGTGCAGTGTATTTCTTAAATGGCAAGTGGTTGGGAAGAGTAGAGGTCTGTTTCCGTGCTGTACATCTCTATGATTCTATGTGCAAAAGGATCTCAGTGTCCTCGTTGATAAGTCACTAAAGGCTAACATATAGGTTCAGCATGCCATGAGGAAGGAACTTCCTAATGAGAAGGAACTTCTTCATCCAGAGGGTTATAAATCTATGGAATTCCTTTCCTAGTGAAGCAGTTGGCGCTACTTCAGTAAATGTTTTAATGCTAAGACAGTTTTTTTTTAACAATAAAGGAATTAAGGGATACGGTGAGAGCATGGGTCGGTGGAGCTGAGTCCACGAAAAGATTAGCCATGATCTTATTGAATGGCAGAGCAGGCTCGAAGGGCCAGATGGCCTACTCCTACTACTGGTTCTTATGTTTTTATGAAGGCGAGAAAAAAGGTTCACTTTTATCACAGCATGATTTCAGTACAGGAGTATTTAAGACTTGCTTCAATTGTATAGGAGCTTGGTGAGAAAACACCGAGAGAACTGTATGCAGTTTTAGTCTCCTTGTGTCAGGAAAGGTGTAATTCCCATAGACAAAACACAACAACAATTCACTAGGTTTCTTCCTGGGATGGTGGGACTGTCCTATAAAGAGAGATTAGGCAAACCGGGCCTGAGTTCTCTATAGTCAAGAGTGTGGTGCTGGAAAAGCACAGCAGGTTGGAACTCGGATAAGTGGGGGGGAGGGGAAATGAGGAACTAGTGAAATCCACTAGTGATGCCATGGGGTTGGAGGGTTCTGAGGCAGAAGATGAGGCATTCTTCCTCCAGGGGTCAGGTGGTGAGGGAGTGGCGATAAAGGAGACCGAGGACCTGCATTTCCTCGGCAGCGTGAGGGGGGAGTTAAAGTGTTCGGCCATGGGGCAGTGGGGTTGATTGGTGCAGGTGTCCCACAGATGTTCTCTGCAGCACTCTGCGAGTAAAGAATGAGAAGGGATCTCATTGAAACGTACAAAATTCTTAAAGGAATAGATAGCCTTGATGCAGCTAAGGTGGCTCCCCTGCTTGAGGTGTCAAAAACAAAGGGCACAATTAAAAAATACGAAGGATGCCATTTAGGTCTGAGGATGTGGACAGACATTTTTAACTCAAATGGTTGTAAATGTTTGGATTATCATTGGCGCACTGCGTTATGGAGATGGGTTGTGTAAACAACATTGAAGTCTTGGATCAGTCATGATCTTCTAAGCCTATGTCCATACATATATGGAGGAATTTGATTCCAGTGTTTAATAGTTCTTACACCAAACATAACTTGTTATGATTTCAAAGCTGTCATTATTTCCTATTTCAACCTGACCACTTATCTTTCAAGGAAAGAAAGACTTGGGTCTGTATCCCGCTTTTCATAACCTCAAAATATCCCAAACCATTTCATGGTCAATTAAGCATTTTGGGCATGCAGTCATTGCTGTGGTTGTGATCCCTGTCGAACATGATAACTTATCAATAAAAAATTTGAATTCCCAGTGACTGACCCAAGCCCCAGAGAATGTAGGCCCAGTCTCCTCAATTTCTCCTCATAGGAAGTCCCACTGGCCCAAGGATCAGTCTGATGAACCTTCACTGCACTCCCTGTATGGTAAGAATATTTCCTTAAGCATAGGGACGAGAAGTGCACATTGCATGGCCTCACCAATATTCTACACAATGGAGGAAAGGCATCTTTACTTCTGTACTCAAATCCTCTTGTAATAAAAGTTAATAGACCATGTCTTTTGAAGTGCTTGCTACAATTGCGTGACATATGATCAAGGACACCTAAGTCCCTTTGGACATCAACTTTTCTCAAACTCTCATTTCATTAGTTGATCTCATTTAAGCAATACTCTGTGTTTTCCTTGCTCCTACGTGAATAACCTCACACTAACCTGCTGTGTATTCCACCTGTCATTCTCTTGCCCACTCACTCAGCCTGTCTAAATCTCCTTGATGCCTCCTTGTATTCTCCCCACAGACAATACTCCCAAGAAGTTTTATATCATCTGAAAACTTGGCAATACAGTATTACAATTGGATCCCACATCCAAATTATAATTGTAATAAATTGTAAACAGCTGAAACACCCCCACTGCCCCCAATTCTCCTTGTGACACATCACTGATCACAACCTGACAACCAGAGAATGATACATTCATATTTCTTTCCCATTTTTATTTGCTAAACCTGCTAGGAACATTCTCAAAAATCTCAATTAGGTTTGTCAAACATGGTTTCCCCTTTAACCATGTCCCCTGAAAGTTATTTTCCTCAGTCTTCCGTAAATCCTCAAAGTTATTTCCTGCAGCAAGACCCATGCCAGCGACTCCTTCTCATCACTCCACCTGGACAAATATTCCAGGATCCTTAAATCTCCACAGGTCCCATCTGTTCAACCACAACATGAACTCCAATCTTGATTAGAGTCATGCCTGACCTAAAGGAAAATGGGCTGGGCTGGAGTTCAGTCATCTCAGCTACAAGAAGTCTTTGCAGGAATTCCTCAGGCGACTGCCCTAAGCTCAACCATCTTTAGCTGTTTCATCAATGACCTTCCCTCCATCATGCTGATTGCACAATGTTCAGCACCAGTCGTGACGCCTCAGATACTGAAGCAATCCATGGCCAAATGCAACATAACCTAGACAATATCCAGGCTTGGGCTGTCAAATGGCTAATCGCATCCATGTCACACAAGTCACAGGCAACTGCCAATTGCAACAAGTGAGAATCTAGCCATCACCCCTTAACATTCAATGGTATCATTATCACTGAATCTCCCACTACCACGTCCAGGCCATAGCCTTTGACCAGAATCACAACTAGATTAGTTATACATGTACTGTTGATATAAGAGCAGGCCAGAGACTAGGAATCTTGCAGCAAGTAACAAAGCTCCTGACATCCCGAAGCCTGTCCATCATCTACAAGGACATAATGGTTTGGAATATGGAGTATAATGGAATACACCCCACATGGTGTGCTCCTGAGTATAAGATAATACCCTTCCACAGGTTCTCTAGTTCCTCACTATAATGACAATTCCTCACATGTGATCATAGGCAGTAAATGATTGCAGACTGCACTGAGTGCCCAGTGTTACAGACATTGTCTAATCTATTGTTCACAAACATACACTATCCGGCAGGGTTCACTTGCCATGGACAAGAGGATGAGCTGTCCCACACCCCACCATTGGTTAACAATTCTACAGCCAACTTTAACCTCTCCATTCCTCGTCCAGCTGAGGTATGTGTGCCGATACTAAACAGCAACATTTATGAGACTTCATTTCCACTGTGGAGATTAACTTGATCCAGATCTGGATTCAAGAATTTGCCAGACACATAACGCCTATCTTAGGGCAGAAAGTTGAGTGATTCTTAACAAATCACCTGAAAATCGGTAGTGCTATGAATTGACAAGAATCTTGCATTCAGGCAATCTGAACTCTGTCCTTCAGTGCCCTGTATCAGCTGCCCATAACATGAGGAACTGGGCTGTGATTACTAACTTGGAGAAGAGATCCCATTGTTCTGCCCTCTCTGCAGGCAGCAATGCACTGGCCTGCTTCCATTTCAGTAACACACTCACAATTCAGTGATAATTTATGCCATTACATGACTAATTTTGTTTTGTTTTGAGTTTACTTCAGGATCCTTGCAACCAGATAGAGTTTAACAAGGAATCCAGGCTGGATTCAAACCGGTCCCAGAGGAAGAGTTCCAATCGCTCTGCTACCCAGTCTGTAGTTATGGTAACAGCTCTGAAATGCACATTCTAATTCCTCCGAATAAGAATGTTTCATTCAACCCTGCAGTGTATATGGTCTCCATAGCTAGATGAGACAAATAAAGAAAAACTCTTGCATTTTGATCTTTACGAAATTCTTGCCTGCTTTATAAGGATTAATGGTCTTTCAAATTTAGTATCACTTGCCAACTTTGGTTGCTGTTTTGAATCAAGGTATTTTATGTGGATTGGAAACAGTAAGGGCACAATATGAACCAGACATTTCACTTGCTATAGCATGCCCCTCTCCTCCCATCCTGTCCATTAAAAATCGTTCACTGTTTCTTCTTTGTCATCCAATTCCTTTTCTCTCTCCAGATGGCTGAAACATATAATTCTTTTAGTTAGGACTCAAATGAAGGCTTTTCCAGAGCCATGCAATATAACCTCATTTGTCGTCCGTCATTCATTATGGATGTTAAAGCCTCAGAGTAGATAAGGCTGGTGCAGTAAGGTCCTCCTCGAATTCTGAAAGCATGCAACCTATCATTTGCAAGCTTAATGCCATCGAGGCACTCATTAAATTTGCACATTAGTGACGGCTATTGAAGCATAATCCTGTGCAGTTGACTGGAATGATCAAATGCTGGTTCATCTCCTTCCGAAACCAAGTCTAATGAAGCCAACTTCCTCACTGTCTCAGCTGAAATCAGCTACCTCAACACCAGGGTTTGAACCTGCTCTGCCAACTTAACACCAACAATTTACCTTGACTGTGATAGATGGTCCTGTGGTACTTTACAAGAGCATTATAAAACAAAACATAACACTGAATCAATCAGGAGATATGCACTCAGTATCATGTAGATACTATTATTGACTAATGGAGCCAAAGCTGGTTCTAAAAGTTGCATAAGCACAGAAACTATGAAGGTCGGTATTTATTTACTCAAAGTTCTCAAGTCGCATAGATGACATAGCAACTCAGGAAGCACAGCGCACTCCAACCAGAGGCATACAAAACAGCTGAGAGCCAGTCACAGTAATTAAGTGGAAAGAATGCGAGTCATGCAATGAAAGGAATTATCTTACCACTGGGGTTTCGATCCTTTACAAACAGCTTTCAGAACTGGGCTGACTAGAATTTGACAAAACCAGGCAGGAACTTCCTTAAATTACTTCCAGTAGTTAGCACTAAGTATTTACTCAGCTTTAAAAAATCAAATCAATGTGCTTTGCAACTCCGCTATTATCAAGAAGCATCTCCCATTCAAGTGAAATAAGCTGTCTCAAATTATTTCTAACAGATAGGAAAGTTTAATGTAAACAGGACAAGTACTCCTAGCTGTGAATAAAATATTTACTATAATGTAGTAGACGCAGTAAGGTATAGTTCTCATGTGGTTGGTTATAAGTAGCATTTCAGCTCTGTAAATGAATGGATGCACAACGTTTGGCATAGTTACAGTACAGGAACTTGGAGAAAAAGCGTTAATGAAAATCTCTACTTTTCCTCTCAGTGAATAAAACGGTATTATTTTTCAGGTCGAGGAAGAGAACGTTTTCTTTCACCATGACGTAAAGCTGCAGGAAATTCACACCCCGCTCCCCACAACTGCCAATCCAAAGATGGCTATTGTACTTGTGAATACAGTGACAGGGTTCATTAAAACTTTTCGTTTTACCTGTTACCGCTGTCAAAAGGCAGAAAATTTTGGGAACTAAACAATTGTTGTCATCATCGGAAATTAAACATGACAAACTGCCATTAGGTACCAGAGCACAATATGTATATATATCAGCGGCTTTCTTTTAACAAAAGATTTTCTGGGTTTAAAGCTTCTTTTGATACCTTGAAATTTTCTTATGGCTTTCCCACAAGAAAGACTTGACTACTTCGCATTTTAAGGTTTGGAACGTTTTTTTTTTGAAATCCTTTGAACGAAAACCCAGTGAATTGCATCATAAATTCCTAGTGAGGTAGCTGGTGGGTTAATTGTCCTACAATGGCATGAAATCTTTATTCTGTTGTGAAGAGAAATTACATGTTCTCCTACTGCCCATGGCCAAAACCTTTTGTGTGAAAACAGGTGTGCCTTTTCTTACTCATGGTGTGTGCATCTCTGTTTAATATTTCAGAAACATGCCTTTCTGGGTTTAACAATAAAGAAGGCAATTTATTCCCACACAATTATCCTAAACTACTGCAGCATTTCATTCACTAATTTGCACTTATGCAGACAAAAACTAGGCAAAGGTAACAGTGGTGCATTTTTACAAATTGTAGATAACTCCCTCTCTGGTTTATGATAGCTGGTCTCCAATGTGGCAGATGTATACTCTCTTGAATGGATTCCGTGTAAGGTTGAATTATGAGGTTCTTGTAAAGAGTTCTCAGCAGGTTTCGCAAGTCCTTGGAGTTGAGAAGGCTAAGAGCTTGGGTGTCAAGCAAGATTTTAACTGGAAGAGGCTACAGATGCGAAACTGACTGAGTCGCAAGTTCCGATGGCTTTGGTGAATCTCTCTACAAACTGTTCCTCGCTGATCCTTTAAACAAAGGAAACATGTCAGGTCTCTGGTAGACTTTCAAGGATTTTTCCAAATAAAATGTGGTGTTTATGTTGATTCCACAATCTGTGTTGTGGGTTAACATCTTTGAGACCATGACATCATGCCTTTGTTTCAAAATGCCCCCTGAAATCAGGCGATACCTCTTCTGACTGTTTGCAGGGAAGTACACTGATTCATGTTAGTCTGGGATGTCCTGTTTTTCTCTTAAGGAAAGGAAGTGGTTCTAACCCACAACAGAATATAGTTACTGAAAACAGTGCCTTTAATAAACTTTAAGACATCAACAAGAATGCAGTCTTTGTGGTATCTCTTACAAAGGCTAATATACAAGGAGCAGTCAGAACATATTGGACTGGCACTGGTGTTTTATGCAGAAACCACATCATGGCAGTAGCTCGTTAGTAATAGAAGGTAATAACAGCAGTAGCAGCTGTGAAGACTTTTCATGTCACTAATTATCTCCATAAGTTCAGAGCTTAGATTTAGGTCAAGCATCCAGGACCAAAGCAATCCAGTCTGTTCAGATGTACAGCAAACCTGGTTTCAGCACCTCTGTTTATAAGAGGCTGACTCCTTCTGTGGAGAATCGAGAGTGTGGTGCTGGAAAAGCACAGCAGGTCAGGTGGCATTTGAGGAGCAGGAGAATCGATGTTTCGGGTAAGAACCCTGAATTAGGAATGAGGCTGGGAGCCTCGGGGGGTAGAGAGGTAAATGGGAGGGGCGGGATGTGGCTGGAATGGTGAAAGTATCCGAGAGTGCGATAAGTAGATGGAGGTGAGGGTAATGGTGATAGGTTGGAGAGGATGGTGGAGTGGATAGGTGGGAAGGAAGATGGATAGGTAGGACAGGTCATGAGGGCGGTGCCGAGTTGGAAGGTTAGAACTGGGACAAGGTGGGAGGGAGGGGAAATGAGGAAACTGGTGAAGTCCACATTGATGCTGTTTGGTTGGCGGGTCCCAAGGCGTTCTTCCTCCAGGCGTTGGGTGGTTAGGATGTGGCAATGGTGGAGGCCAATGACCTGCATGTCCTTGGTGGAGTGGAAGGGGGAGTTGAAGTATTCAGCCACAGGACGGTGGGGTTGGTTGGTGCGGATGTCCCAGAGATGTTCTCTCCCAGTTCCAACCTTCCAACTCGGCACCGTCCTCATGACCTGTCCTACCTGTCCATCATCCTCTCCACCTCCCCTCTGACCTATCACCTTTACCCTCATCTCCATCTAGCTATTACACTCTCAGCTACCTTGCCCCCAGACCTCCCTCCCCCCCCCCATTTATCTTTCCACTCCCTTGGCTTACAAGCTTCATTCCTGATGAAGGGCTCTTGCCCAAAACATCGATTCTCCTGCTCCTCGGATGCTGCCTGACCTGCTGCTCTTTTCCAGCACCATACTCTCGACTCCGATCGCCATCATCTGCAGTCCTCACTTTCCCCTTCTGCGGAGAGGTTCAGAATGCCTGCTCAATGAGCCACTGCTGCAGTGGTTGGTCTTCCTGGCAGATTCACAATTGGGCTTCTTGCTGGAAAGCTGGGTCTCTTACAGATAGCACAAAGCAGCTCCTACTCCTCAATATTCAAGTGGTATAGACAGTACTCCAGGGGGAAAAGTGCTCTCTGCATTGCGCAAGTCTCTCCTACCTCTCAATTTCACCTGGCTGGCACCTTATTTTTAGGTTTGCCCAGTGCTCGTCCTGGCATGCTCTCCTGCTCTCTTCACTGAACCTGTGTTTAATGGCTTGCTGGTAACAGTAGAGTTGGGGACATGTGAGGCCATGAGGTTACAGATCGTGTTGGAAGTATGTTTCTACTATTACTGATGGTCCACAGGGCCTCATGGATGCCCAATCTTGCTCAATTTGCTAGATTTATTCAAAGCCTATCCCATTTAGCATGGAGATAGAACCACACAACTCAATGGACGGTATGGCCAATGTAAAGATGTGACTGTCAACAAGGTTGTGCGCTGATTACTCTCACATTGGAAAGATGGATCTACAGCAGACAGAGTGGTGAGGGCAAAGTCAAATATATATTTTCCACCTGCTGGTTCCCCCATCATGAGACACAGACCCAGTTTTGCAGTTAAGTCCTTTTGGATGAGACTGGGTCAGTCAGTAGTGATGCTATTGCAGTGTGGTTAGAGCTAGGAATGTGGACTGCATTTGCATTGTCAATTCCTATACCTTAGTTGATACCAGGTGGCCCATTCAGTTTCATTCCTTGTTTGAGACATTTTAGTGATTGTTACAACTGAGTGGCTTCCTTGGCTGTTTCAGAGGGCAACCAAGAGTTAACTATATTGTTGTTGGACTGGTGTCAAATGTGTCCCAGACCAGGTAAAGATGGCAGTTTCCTTTTCGAAAGGACATCAGCAAAATAAATGGGTTTTTATAACAACTGACTGTGTTTTTTTTTAAACTCACTCATGTGGTGTGGCTTGATCAGCATTTATTACCCATCCCTAGTTGCCCTTGAGAAAGTGCTGCTGAGCTTCCTTCTTGAATTGCTGCAGTCTCCATGCTGTAGGTAGACTCCCAATACCATGAGGGAGGGAATTCCAGGAACATGATCTACGCTACTGAAGGAACAGTGTGATATATTTCCAACTCAGGATAGTGAGTGGCTTGAAGGGGAACTTGCAGGTGGTCATGGTCATGAAAAAACTTCTAATTCTAGATTTTTATTGGATTCAAATTCTACCCTTTGCATGGTGGGAATGAATTTGTGTCCCCAGATTGCTCTTTGGATCTCTGAATGGCTTGTCCAGTGACAAAATCACTAATTCATCAACTCTTCCTATTGTGACAAATGCTGACAAAGAAAAATGGATGCTTTTTTTTCTTATGTATGGAGCTGCTGCCACTTTAAATTATAAAGCTCCCATACACACTGTACTTGTTTACACGACGAACAGATGGACTTTTAGAATTGACAGAGTTACATCTGTTGCTCCATGCTGCCAAGATTCTGACAATATAATTAGATGAGGAGAAAGTTTCAAAGTTACACTGGGTACCACGAGCTGGAGGCGGATATCAGATACCGATATCAACCCAGTCCTGCACACCACATGAAGGGTTCTTCAAAGCAGCAACTGGGGCCTTGGGCTTGTGAGCATCTAGATAACTGCCAGGCCTTATCTCTCATGTTGAGCTACTGATTGATGAGCTTTTGCAACGTCCATGTCTGCTGCTTAACATGCTTTCTAACAAGCCGCCTTAAATCATCATATGGTTCCGGTAGGTATATATCCATCACCCTGTCAGGCAAAAATCTTTCCTGTATTTTCATGGAGATAGAAACGGCAAGGCACCATGTCAGGTGACATAAATCAGTTTCAGCCGTCACAGTTATTGTCCGTTTACAAACTTTAATGAAGGCTAAATAGTTGACCTCATACCAGATCAGTCACTGGCTGTTTATCATGACACAGGTGGCAAACAAACCAGAAGACTGGGTTTAATACTCTTTCAGCGCTGCATCATGTGTTATGGCTACATAACCAAAGAGGGCTAACAGTCACAATTTTCTTTTAACATTCTTTTGTGGGAAATCATCAGCATTTGTTATCCCATCCCTAATTAATCTCAAAGTGGCTGGTAAGGCTACTTCAGAATCAAGCATATTGCTGTCACATGTAGGCCAGACCAGGTAAGGATAGCAAATTTCCTTCCCCTGAAGGACACTGCTGGATTGGTTTTCCTGATATGATGCGCATCTTTCAGTCTCAGATCTATTAGGACCGTGGTGGGATTCAAACCATTTTTCCCAAAGCATTAATTTGGGCCTACTAATCCAATGGCATTCCCACTGCACTACTATCTCCTCAGATTCACAGACATACCTGGCACATGCAGAGAACACAACATAAAACTTGCAAATATGACTCAAATTCTAGCCATTAGAATGTTGACATCAAATACACAAACCGTAGTGGCTCAATGATTAGCACTGCTGCCTCGCAGCAGCAGGGACCCAGGTTCAATTCCAGCCTCGAGTGACTGTCTGCGTGGAGTTTGCACATTGTCCCTGTGGCTGTGTGGGTTTCCTCCCACAGTCCAAAGATGTGTGGGTCAACTGAATTAGCCATGCTAAATTGCCCACAGTGATAGGTGCATTAGTAGGTGAATGGGTCTGGTGGATTACTCTTCAGAGGGTCGGTGTGGACTTGTTGGGCTGAAGGGCCTGTTTTCACACTGTAGGGAATCTAATCAAACCAAATGGGCTCACTAAAATATTAGTGTCAAAATTTATTTTTAAATTTACTGCAAAAATGAGCAAAATCATGTTACACTGCTCCAAAAACTGGTTATGGAGCTTCAGAATTGCAGAATGTTGCAGATATGAATAATTACAGCATAGATGGCCTGGTTACTCTTCAATCTTCCCTACTCTGCCTCAGGCTGGGTTTAGCTCCACAAGTTAATGTTGATTCTTCATCAGTGAGTCTCCAAGTGAATGTTATGAACCTTTGCAGACTATTCAACCAAGATAGCATCACAGCTAAGCAGGATCCTACGACACCCACAAAAAGCACAGGCCTATATACACATCAGCCCATTTCCAAACTGATGGAATCACACACACGCGCGCGCGCGCACAGACACACACACATCAATGGTTGCACTGTTGTGTGAAACTTGCTCACGTTTCCTCTTCCTTGGCCTTATGATACTAAGAGTAGTGACCTCTCTGTCGTGCCAAGTGAAATCAGGTAATTCACCTGATATCTTTGAATAAATAATTGACAATTTAATACTGTTCTATGCCTTCATATTGTCAAAGTCTTTAACATGTCTCTGATGTATGTGAATTGCTGAGAATCATAGAATCCCTACAGCACAGATCAAGGCCATTTGGCCCATCGAGTCTGCATTGACCCTCCAAACAGCAACCTACCCAGACCCAACTCCGTGCCATCCCTGTGACCCTGCATTTCCCATAGCTAATCCATCTAAACTGTGGGAGGAAATCTCAGATGGCATGTAAATTCCAACAGTTTGACTTTAGGCATTTTCTGTCTTCATTGGAATCAGTGCAGGGCATGTTGTCAAAGTAATTATTGAGTTGGAAAGTTCTCTGTCATTGATTAGCATTTGACATTTAAGAGAAATGTCAAATTTGAAAACCACCTCCAAAATCACATCCTTAAATTCATATTGTCATGATGCCAGACACATCTAAAACCCTGTCCAATCTCCCCATGTTCCCGTGTCCATTATTGAATTGACCACAACAGATTAGGAATGTTCATGCTAAGGTGCTTAGCTTTTGGCCCTCACTGGGACAGGAGTCACAAGAGGACAGGGAGACCACTTGGGCACATATCAGGTGGCCTCCTGCCATCAGACTAGGGGGCCAGTGCCTCAGGCAGGCTGGAGACCCTCCCTATCTGCCTGGGTCCAGGGACAAAAATAAGCATTTTGAATATGGAGCATGAAAAACTGGAGCGAGGTCATGTCAATTTTAAAACACTCTCTCTCTCTTCTCTCGTCCTCAGCAACCTACTCTTCCTTTCAAGCTTAGGAAGCCCCATCGATATCCATAATTGGATGGTGACTCCAAGCAATGATCATTAATTGGAGTTTGAAACTTGAGAGGCCTGTTTCTCCGTGGGGATGGATTCAAAACTCAGAAACCTGTCCTGACTACTTGACTCGAATCATTGAAGAGTCAAAGGATCCCTACAGTGCAAAAAGAGGTCTTTCCATCTATCGAGTCCCCACCTCCTATCCCATCCCTGTAATCCTGCATTTATCATGCCAAATCCATCTAACCTGGAAGATCCTGGACACTATGGGACAATTTAGCACGGTCAGTCCACTGAACCTCCAGGAGAACAAAAAAAACCTTCTTCTCCTGTATGTTAAATATGGCAGTTGCTATTAACTCAATACATATTTTACCTCAGTTTTCAAGGTTAAGGACAGAAAAAGAACTCAGTCAAGTAGCTGCCTCCTGATTCAAATTGAAAAATGTGTTTTGATAGTTTTTGAATAAGGATGGAAACCACTATGATTCCTTCCATGTTTCAACATTCCAATTCTCATTCAGTCAGTTTGTGTGTGTGGGAACAACTCATTTGAAAGGTTCAAGCTAAACAAGAAACGATGAAGGCTCAAGTTATTCAAGTGAGTAAAATTGTGCTTTGAAGTGGGAACCCTGAAAATTTCGATAACCTTTGATTTTCTCACGCACGACCTCCGAACACAAAAGATCCTCAGGCTTGTTATTACCAAATGACACTGGCACTCACTTATAAATGATTCTTGACTTCATGCGCAGGGTACAATTAGATTTATAGCCACAAGGAAGATTAAAACCAGTCCCCACCAAACATCAAATTACACAAGATTCTGAATTCCACCAATGTCAAAATTCTGCTTCACTACTCTGTGCTGAATTAGTTACATCAAATATTATAGCAGGTGACTAAAACCTTCATAGATTTTAAGGACAGAGTTAAAGGAGGATAGAGAATCATGGAGATTCTAAGGGCCTGGTCAGCTGAAAATACAGCCATTGATCATGGAGCAATTTAAATCAGGGATGCTCAAGATGCCAAAATTGGAATACAGTTGTTTTCAAGGACAAGGTGGAATTAAACAAAAACAATTTATATTATCTATGATTGTTGATTTTTAACAAAACTTCAACTGTCTGAGTCAAACTCCAGCATTTTCAAACCTGACCCTCTAAGTAAATTCCTGACATAAGCTAATTGTTAATGTGCCCCAATTTGCTCATGATAGGCAGCAGTACCAGTAAATCCTGTCTGGCTTCACTCAAGTCTGTGGACATAACCAACCCTGCTATCATATGGCTTGTTATGCTCATAAAACACTGAGGACTTAACCAAATATATTAATGATAAATAACACTCACTCCTCTGAGGAGCTGGTTGCTTTATGTGCAAACAATACTGCCAGCATTTCAGCAAACATGGCAGCTGTTCCTTTTGTTACACTTTACCTTTAGTTTGGATTATATGCAAATTCAAGAGACATCGTGTTCTACAGCTCATCTTAATATCCTGATCTAGTTCAGAGAGCAATCGGCCTAGCTCAGTCACTGTTTGATGATGTGGGCAAGATGCTGGAGTGTATTTTGTTTGTTCCTTTGTGACATCACGAGGCCAACAGAGAAACGGGGAGAATATTTCACAAATTGCAAATTGAAACTCTGTTGACACAATTATTCACAAGTGTATGGAGTGAGCCACAATCTACAGAGTCCAAACTGAAATGTTAATGCCACATCAAGTTACAATATGTGCAATGCTTTATCAAGTTACAATTGAAAAAACCGCACTAACGGTACTGCATTACAATAAATATCCCTGCCCATGAGACTTATCAATGACTGGGGAAAGTAAAATGTTTTATAAAATATCTTCCATATCTATTACACATGTGACAGACAGCATCTGTATAGATTAACTAAATGACTGAGTGCACATCAACTGAAAACATCATGTTTCTAAAATCACCCACTTATAATTTGAAGTCATTTTATCCATATAGTTTTAATCACCTAGTAATTGGAATGATACATTTCTGTATTTATGCCACTGTTGCCTTTAAGTAACTGAATTAACTTCAAATGAATTGCACATAGCTGATAAAAGAGATGTGATGTCAGGACTTATCACCTTGCACTCATCAGAACAGAAGGAAGAACATCAAATTTCAAAAGCAGCAACAATTTATACTGCATGAGAAAGGGGTGCTGATTGACTGGAAAGCTGACTCTGATTGGTCATGCTATATTCATGGAGAATGCAATAGGGAGACAATAGGGATTATTGTCTCCCTCAATCTTTATTTTCAAAAAAGGCTCTTTCCCTGGACATCCAGAAAATAGCTACCTGAAAATGAATATAATGAACATAACAGCAAGCATGTGGAAGCCACATAGTAAGCACAACTGATAAACAGTTTATTCGAGTCATTCTTGACACATTTGGAATTGTTCAGCAATTACATTTAATATATTGTCTAATGTTAGGTGTGATTCTGTGCAGAACAATCTCCAGTGTCCTAAGAATCACACCAACAACCAATTTAAGATTGTTTATTAGTCTCACAATG
Organism: Chiloscyllium plagiosum; assembly: GCF_004010195.1. NCBI lineage: Eukaryota > Metazoa > Chordata > Chondrichthyes > Orectolobiformes > Hemiscylliidae > Chiloscyllium > Chiloscyllium plagiosum. The sequence goes on along the minus strand of NC_057711.1, from coordinate 23,836,205 downwards.
TAGCCCACTTAAGCTTGTTCAAAGCTACATATATTTATATACAGGGACCTATACTCAGCAGGAGAAAGAACCATGTTCAGGCATTGTGCCTTTTTTCGAATTAAGCAATAGACAGGGGGCAACAGTTCCATGATACAATCTCCAAGGCCTTGGTTAGAGTCGACTTGCAGCAGCCTTTTCACATGCAGTATAAGTAGTAACTTCTGAAATTTGGCATTCTTGTATCTGTCCTGATGACATAAAGCTTCAACAGCATCTCTCCTTTTGTAGGAATACTCAAGTTCTTTACTACCAAGCAAGGAAAAAAATGAATCAAGCAAGTTGGCATTGATAAGTGGACTGCATACATACATCTTGTATGCAATAATATAAATACGCTGTAGCACACTAAACAGCTTCTATAACTCGGCAAATGATGAAATGCATGGTGATTGATTACTCTAATGCCGTGTTTTGCATTTCATATTGGGCGATGTGGTTCTTTAGCTGACAATTTGGCTGATTGCATGAGCCCTGCAATCCTGAATCTGTTATATTCACAGAGGGCTAAAATGTTTGTGACATTTGAGGTCACATGGACCGAAACAGATGGATAAGCATGAAGGCACTGACAAGATAGACCACACTAATGGTTAACCACAAGCGCAGTCTACTGAGATGGTGAACTGAGCTTGGCTATGTGCCAAAACATTGTTGAGCCAAATCCAAGGGCTGTGTCCTCTCATTAGTTTGGAATTCAGAGAATGCAATCTGTAAACGTAAAAGGCCCTCTCAACCCCGACAGTTGTATAATGTGATTAACATTATAATTAGTTATTATGGTTAGTTTGGTCAGTCAGGCCGTGTCCAGAAAACTAAATACCAATTTTTCTTTTCTCTCAACATGTTGTTTGTCAGTCAATAAAATGAAACGCCTTTGGTTTCAAAATAAACAGCACCTTTCCAAAATGCTTCTGCCAATGTTTAGAACATTCACGGAAGGTGAAGGAAAACAGCAGTTGAACAGAGATCCATTTGTTCCTTTGTTTAAAAAAAATTGCACTAAACAGCAGGTGGTGAGAAAAGTAAGAAACTATTTTTACTGATATAGTATGATTTTATCTGATCTCACATATTTAAGGGTATGGGGAGGAGGTGAGTGAATGGAAGGGTGGGGGATGGTTGTAAATGTGTGCAGCCTACAAGAGGAGTATATTTCCGATTGTACCTTTATCCTGGCCCTTTTAAAATTGCATCCATATGGTGCAAATCAGTCCTGTTCCGGTAAACAAATTCAATTTGTGGCTGTCCAAGTTTCTGACCTAAACTTGGTGTAAAAGTCCCAAACTCAGGAGCAAAATCTGTCATTCCCAAATGAGAAGTAGAATTAGGTTTTATTGTCACGTGTACTCAGGTATATAAATGTAGGAAAAGTGTACAATGTTGCCACACGGCACCATCTTAAGCACAAAACTGGATTAGGTACAAAAATGGAGAAATAAAGAAAAAAAAGCTCAAAGTTCTACTTTACAGTTCTTTATCATATATGATTCGGAGATGCCGGTGTTGGACTGGGGTGTACAAAGTTAAAAATCACACAACACCAATAGTCCAACAAGTTTAATTGGAAGCACTAGCTTTCGGAGCGACGCTCCTTCATCAGGTGATTGTGATGATTGTGGTGATCACAATCACCTGATGAAGGAGCGTCGCTCCGAAAGCTAGTGCTTCCAATTAAACCTGTTGGACTATAACCTGGTGTTGTGTGATTTTTAACTTCATCATATAAGTTGCAACAGCAGTGCATCTCTCTCTCTCTCTCACGCACACACACACACATTTTGAGTTCAGACACGCACACACACACATTTTGAGTTCAGAGAAGGTATGCTCATCCCACTTTCTAGCATTTGGTCTACAGCTTTCAAATACTCAGCTAAGTACTTTTTAAACATAGTGTGTTTCTGGCCTCTACGACTCTCACATTCCAGATTCCTAACACTCTTGGTGAAAATAATTTTCCTCAAATTTCCTTGAAACCTCCTGTCTTTCACCTTAAAATTATGCCTCCTCATGCCCCTCATAATCTTCGACACCTCAGTCAGGACACTTCAGCCTTTTTCACAGCCTTAAACTGTGAAAACAACTCAAGCTTAACCAGCCTCTCTTCATACCTAAATGCTTCATCATGATGAATCTCCTCTGCATCCCCCTCCAATGCAATCACATCCTTCCCATAATGAAATGATCAGAACTACAAAGAGTACTCCAGCTGTGGCCTAACCTAGCATTCGTACAGTTTCAGCTGGTCCTCCCTGCTCTTATAATCCAAGCCTCAATTGATAAAGGCAAATGTCCAGAATGCAATCTTCGCCATCCTATTAACCTGTCCTGCCACCTTCAGGGATCTGTGGTCACGCACCGAAGATCCCTCTGTTCCTCCAAGTTTCCTTGCCATTCACTGAGTATGCTCTTGTCTTGTTATTTCCTCCAAAGTACATCACCTCATAGTTTTCAGGGTTAAATTCCATCTGCGACTGATCCACCCATCTGATCAACTTAACTATAACTTCCTGAAACCTAAGATTTACACCCTCACTGTCAAATCAATCTTTGTGTCATCCTCAAATCTACAGATCATTGCTCCCACCTTCTTATCTATGTTGTTGATACATATTAGATTACTTACAGTGTGGAAACAGGCCCTTCGGCCCAACAAGTCAACACTGACCCGCCGAAGTGCAACCCACCCAGACCCATTCCCCTACATTTACCCCTTCACCTAACACTACGGGCAATTTAGCATGGCCAATTCACCTAACCTGCACATTTTTGGACTGTGGGAGGAAACCGGAGCACTCGGAGGAAACCCACGCAGACACGGGGAGAATGTGCAAACTCCACACAGTCAGTCGCCTGAGGCGGGAAATGAACCCGGGTCTCTGGCGCTGTGAGGCAGCAGTGCTAACCACTGTGCCACCGTGCCACCCACAAATCACAAACAAAAAAGTACCCAACAATGATCTCTGAGATATGTCACTGGACACTGGCCTCCTTATCTCCAGAAGAAAGGATGAACATGTTGGGTCTTACACCACTGTGACTCCAGAACTAGGTGCATTGTTTTAAAATAATGTGTCACCCTTTGAGGACAGAAATGCAGATTTGTTTTCACTGCAACTTTGGAATTCTCTGACTCAGCAGAGTTAGCATCATTGAATACTTTTCAGCCAGAGATGGATAGACTCTAGGCAGGGGAATCTTTGGTTTTTGGAGCAAGATGGGAATTTGGAATTTGAAACACAAATAGATCAGCCATGATTTTATTAAATGGAAGAACAGGGTGGAGGGATTGAATAGTCTACTTCCGTTCTGGTTTTGAATGCTCAAGTGTTGCCTGCTGAACCATTCTATGTCGAGCCTGCTTTGATCTCTGCTCGCTAATTTGTTACAGGGATTCACAATTACGTCCTTTACTTTCACAAGACGTCTCATTTCTGGCAGGCATCACAAGTTCCTGGGCAGCTGTCATATCAATGTAATGGTGTCCTCATCCCTGATGCCAACAAGCTCCAGTGTCTCCCTCTTTCAATGTTCACCATGCCTCTTCCCAATTTTAATGACTGCTTAGGAAAAGCTCATGTCTTATACACCTGCGAAGGATGACAACAAAAGACAGACCTTGGCTTCTGACTGTATTGCCAGGCAAATGAGTGAATTTAGGATTAATCATTCGCAAAATAGAAAGCCTATGGGCATCGGAACTTGATTTTTTAATGGCACTAATATGGAAATCGCTGAGATCACATGCTGTGCAGGGTAGTATTGCGTTTAATATCCACAAATTCTGACAGACAGTCTGGGGTCAAGCGTCACAGCACAGCGCTGCTAATTTCATAAAGAAACTATTAATTTGGATTTTGTTCTCACTTCAGAGTCATAAAATATATCATTATGATTAAGCTGAGCACTCTGCAAGGAAAATCATCAGAGAATCGAGTTCTGAAAACAAAGGGGAAGATTCTGATTTGACTTGGCAGCATAAACTGAGTGATAGTAAATCAGCAGTGCATTTTACATCTCTCCAATTGATTGCAACAAATAAAGACTGGAAAAAGGTTTCTGGCCAGTAGTTTTGGATTCAGGCTCTTCCTAATTTAAGGAGCAATCCAACAGATCAAAAATTTCCTGACTATCCAATTCCTTGATACAGCCAATATTTAAACCTTTTCCAAAAGCACTGGAATACCAGAAGCTGTTTGATTGGTTACTGAAATGGAGGAGTTACCTCCAAATAACATTTGAGACTCTTTGCATGTGGCATTCATTTGAAAGCTCAATTACATATTTAGCTGATGGTTGCATCAAATTCTGAACTAGAAGATGGCAAACTTGCCAGCATAAAATTCATGTCAGGAGCTGGGTGACATACAGGCCTGACTTATGGCATGAAAATATTCTGATTCAGCTACAAACAAGCATAATTTTTCAGAGAGCTGTTTCGGAAGTTGACAAATGGCAGAGTTGATGTCTAAGAGATTGGTGGGGAGTCTGGCAGTCAGTTTATTTAGCAAGCATCCATGTGGGCAAGGCCTTTTAACTTCTCAATGTCAGACTCCTCCCTCTAAAATGATCCACAAAACATTCCTTTTGGCCAAGCGTTTAGTCACCTGTCCGAATATTTCTTTTATGACAGTTAGAGTCAAACTTTGTTAGATATTACATTTGCAAAGCACTGATGAACTGCCACATTAAATGATTATCATGGTAAAATCCACAGCTTTTTTATCCTTATATATTTTTAACTGTCAACTGAAATGGCAAAAAGAGTGTTTTGGAAACCAAAGACAATGGAAAGGATTATCACACTTTTGAAATGAAACTATCTGAACATTGAAAATGTTGTTTACACACCATTTTTTTCAAGCAATAGAGCCAAGTGGTGTATGATGGGAGATTCGGCTCGCAACAAGTAGCTGATTGATCTGTAAAGGGGTGAACAGTGTCAATGGCAAGGCCAACAGCTATGTGATTGGCTTCCAGGTCTTTGAACTACATTGCTTGTGGGTGGCAGCTTCCACTCAGAAGCCATCAGACCTGGAAAAAGCAAGAAGCCGCTCTTTTCTCAACAAAGACCTAAAGCCTGGAGAAAGCCAGTTCACTTTCTCTCATCAGTTGCTGTAAGCTGTGGCTTTTAATGAATAAGTCAGAGACTTTATAAGTTGTTCTGTGCCTCCTGCAAGTAAGTAGAAACACCTAGAGAAGGGAAGTGGAGGAACAGCAAGACAAAAAGATCACCTCGGCAAACCCTGTGGACAGGGACCATTAAACAACCTTCCCAATCTTTTTCTCCAACCATGAGAGCCATTTTGTTTCTGTCTACACACATGTTGGCGGGGGGGGAGGGGGGTGGAGTTTATGAAGGGGTTAAAATTTTACCTGTTGACAGTTCATTATCGTTTAAATATACCTAAAATCTATTTATTTGTAATAAATAGTCATTTTTGTTCAGTACAGAAATATGTTCCAAGCTGCATCTAAAAGACAAGTAAATTGGAGAATTTTGATTACTTTTGTATATTCTTTAATACTTGTGACAATCTGGAAATAGCAGAGGCTGATTTCCCTCGTGCTATTCCAGTTAGGCATAACTACATAAATATAAGTTATAATTGTTGATCAAGTATTGGATCTTGCTGCTACGAGCAATAATTCAGAGGATTGCATAGTTTACCATAATGAACCAAACAATTAGATTCCAAGAGATTCTAATTCCCCCTGCTGCCTTAAATGGGATAGCAACATGAGACACTTCTGATCATTTGTTCAATTGCTGAAACTACATTAACAGATCTAAAATATTAGGAAACATGAAGAAACCATTCAATGAATAGCAGCACTCCAATGAAATTCATCACCTGCCCTTTTATTTACAGGCTGGAATGGGGAACTGGCCCACAGCATGACACATGAATGGTTGGGTGAACAGCAGTCTGCACTATCAATTGGGATGACCTCCAGTAAGTACAAAAATACATGTCCATTGCAATTAAATAGCTCACTGAAAACCTATTCCAAGAAACCTTGTTTTACTCTTGATATAGTTGTTCCAATGGCCTAAAATCAGAACAAAAATCCAAGCGTTGGCAAATCAGTCAGTCAAGACAGTGAGGTAACTCTTCTCTCTACTTGTATAAAATGGATAATAATGGAAATAAAGTTCATTGATTTACAATATAAACTCACTTAGCCATCAGACAAAGGCAAGATTTGGCCAAATGAGTGCTGGAGCATGGGCCCAGGCTAACCAGGGGAACAGAGAAGAACAAATAGGCAAAAGACAGGCATTTAATGCATCAAAGTCTTTCTGCTGCTGACCTTAAGCAAATTTGCTCTTTTAAAAGCCTTAGGACACTAGGCAGTTTTGGTGGCAAGATGAAAATAAAACATTCAGGTTTTCCTTCAACTCACAAAGGTAATTATGTAAATCCCAGAACATCAACTCACCATTCAAGTCACATTAACCAACTGCACATGGTACATCAGCAACTGTGTTCAGTTTAAATACTTCATTGTCCACTGGCCATGGTAAGTAAAACATTTCATCTCATTTGTGGCCAGACATTCAATGTTTTGCAAAGGAACTAACTGATGGTCCAGAATAAATCTTGCCAAAACAGGCAGTCAGAAAAACAAGAGGAAATACCCACATGTGCTCAGGTCACAAAGTAATACTGTGTAAAAGAGGCCCTTTAGTCCATCAAGTGGCCAGCCAATGTTTTGTACAGGTCCAAGAGGGCCTACTGCCCTTATATTCTATGTAACTGAAAGTGAGGACTGCAGATGCTGGAGATTAGAGTCCAGATTGTGGTGCTGGAAAAGCACAGCAGCAGGAGAGTTGACGTATCGGGCAAAAGCCTGCTTTTCCTGCTCCTTGGATGCTGCCTGACCTGCTGTGCTTTTCCAGCATCCCACTCTGCACTTATAATCTATGCTTTAACTGTTAAAGGTAATTGTTGCATATGCCTTCTTAACTACCCTATTAACCTGACCTACCACATTCAGGACAAGCACCCAAGATCCCTCTGGTCCTCTGAGCTTCCTAGTATTCTGCCGTTCATTGAGTATTTCCTTGTCTTGTTATTTCTTCCAAAGTGCATCACTTCACATTTTTTAGGTTTAAATTCCACCTGCTACTGACCTGCCCATCTGATCTACCTGTCTATATCTTCCTTTTATCAAGGATCTTCTTCCCCACTATTACCGGCTCATCCAATCTTTGTGTCATCTGCAAACCCCCACACATTCTCATCTATATTGTATATCTCACAAACAACAGCACTGACTCCTGTGGAATATTACTGGACAGCAGCCCCGGTCACACAAATAGCCTTCTACCACCACAACTAAACCAATTTTATATAGATACCCTACAGTGTGGAAGCAGGCCATATGGCCCATCGAGTCCACATCGATCCTCTGAAGAGCATCTCACGCAGAACCACTCCCCTGCCCCATTCCTGTAACCTTGCATATTTTACGGTTAATCTACTTAGTCTGCACATCCCCAGACACGATGGACAATGTTGGATCTAACTTTCCAAATTACCCTGAATCCCTTGTGCTTTTACTTCCTTTATCAGTATCCCATGTGGGACCTTGTCAAAGACTTTGCTAAAATCCATATAAAGTCAATCAACTGGGCTCTCCACATCTACCCTCATGCACAACCTGATCACCTCCTTGAAAAATTCAACCAGGATTATCTGCTAACTTGCCACTGACAAAGCCACGCTAACTATTCCTGATCAAATCTTGCCTCTCCAAGTGAAGACAGATTATCTTCTCCAGAACCTCTCCAATAGTTTCACTGCTACTATTGAGAGACTCACTGATCTTTAATTCCCTGATTTACCCCGATCAAACATAGAGATTTTATCGCAAAACATGGAAAATGTCCATGCCTCACTCATGTGTGCGATGTGCCCAAAGTCTTGATGTGGGTTAGATAGCAGACCCACATCAGAGGAGATAGCAGACACTTAAGATTCTGCTGTTGAACAATAACATGTTGATATTTTCATATATTTGTCTGAAATCACTTCTTTCATTTCTGTATTTTAGACAGGTTACTACCCTCAAGCAAAGAGCAAAGAGCAAAGAGAGGAACGCCAGACAATCTTCCCAATCATTTATATAGTCATAACGGCACAGAAGGAGGCCACTTGGCTCTTTTGACTCCAGTTATGTGCTTTTCTCCCTCAGTGCAAAGTAAATAAAAAGTTACATATACACAAACATGCACTGATACACTTCTGCACAAATTCTTTACGAGATCATTTCTACTTGCACATCGAGTCCCGAATTGACTTAGTGTGATTAGTCCTCACAGTCACTTGACTGCAGCTACACCTTTATGCTTATGCTGCCCCATCCCCTAAACACTTTACCATTGGCAGAAACTCAAAGACACCACAAAATGGATCTGGGACTCAGGATAAACAATTTGGGGCTTGGCCAACTGGCATGAGTGGCCTTGTTTCCATGCTGTGCCTCTTCAATGCAGATTGGGAGGTCACTTTGACACAGTTATAATAAATCTCACAAAAATAGGCATTTCGAAGTTTCAACTTAATAGTGAACATGCAACATTAATCCATCACTGCCAAAAGCATATTTTGTTGATCTTTGATTCTTTTCATCAGAGGAGTGAAATGATCCTGTAAGAATATCATTTTTGAGAAGGGCTATGAAAATAAAATGGTTTTTCTCTCTAAAATGTCCAGTGTGAGTTGAAGAGATGTGGAGTTTGGACTGGGGACAAGAGTTCTGCATTCATGACTGCCTGTGGAATGTAAAGGCAGTCCCTTTGCAGTGCACTTTCCAAAAGCAAACTGACACAAAACAAGTGACTTGCATGAACAGGTGCCTGGCAGTCAAAGAGAGTTAGACAGGGCAGCAGAAACATCACTGGAAGTTCAGGATTGTGTCTCACCAGGAGTTTGGGGGTGGGGAGATGATAAAAACAGTGTACACCTAAACTTCCACAAAGAAACCAAGCTTTTAAATCATTGGCAAGGGTCACGTTTCACACATGATTAGTAGAATCTCCAAACAGTTCAACATTTTCTTACCACGTAGAAGATATAGAAGATAAACTTTAAGTCTTGTTAAATTTTAGGATTTGCTGAAATATCTGTTATGATAATCCAGGTGAGAAAAGAAAGTTGAGATTTGATGGAAACGCTTGTGGCTTGTATGTTACAGTGTGACAAAGATTTGAGAAAAGAAATAAAAATGTGCATTTATTTAGCACCTTTTACAATGGGAGGGCATTCCAACTCACTTCTAAAGTAATGGTACACTTCCGAAGAGAAGTTACCCTTAGAATGCAGGAAATGTGGTGGCCTAGTTGCACACAGCAATCTACTAAGAACAAAAATGTGATAGGTTTTTGTGATTTTGGTTGAGAGATTCACATTGAGTAAGAAAACCCAAACAGTAATTTCTCTCCCACCCCAAACAGCCACACCGCCTTCTTCTAGTCTTCTTCACAATATTGTCATAAGAGCTTTTAAATCCACCACGGCATCTGGTTGAACGTCTTATCCAAAATAACTCTGTCAGGATGCATAAGCAATTCAAAGATCAATACAGACTTTCCCAAATTACAACATTAAAAATCACACAAGACCACGTTATCGTCCAACGTGTTTATTTGGAAGCACTAGCTTTCAGAGCGCCGCTCCTTCATCAGGTGGTTTGACTTCAGTGGTTGAAAAGCACTTGGGGTTCCCTGTCATGGGAACAGCACTACAAAAAAATGTAAGTCTTTCTTTAATATTCACAACTTCTGAAGGAGAATAATGCACACTGGTAAAGATTTTCTCATCAATTGGGAAAGTAAATGGTGCAAATACCTGTCCAGCCCCCTCAATCTCAGAGACAACACAAATAGATTTCCCATGATTTTACTCTCCATGGCCAATTTACTGACATGCACTTGCAAAAGTGTCTTTATTAATCTGCTGGCCATTCCACATTTCAACGAAAGACATTCACAATCTCAGCATATCCCAAAAGTGCTTTGCAAACATGAATTACTTACTGTAATTTAGGGAAATCAGTGGATATTCTTGGCAAGTGCTGATGGTGAGCCTTCATATGAAGAAATAACACAAACGGAAGGAAACAACTTCAAAAGCTACATGTTACTTTGATGGTCATGGCAGTGAATTGCAGAGACACAAAAATCAGGAAGATCCAAAGTACAATAATTAGTGTGCATTAAATTATCTCAGTTGTGCTGTTAGTAGGGGGTTACAAGTGACCTTTCATATAATGGGGGAAATGGAAGATAGAGAAGTGATGATGGAGTTAGTGACAATGTCACTGGACCAGTAATACAGAGGTCCTTGCTAATGCTCTGGATTTAAGTATCACTCTAGAAACAGAGAAAGCTGTTGCAATTTAAATTTAAATAATAAATCTGGAATTATCGAACAAGTCTCAGAAATTGTGACACGACAACTATATTGTTCACTAATATTCTTCAAGTAAGGAAATTTGACATCTTTACCCAGTCTGGCCTACATGTGGCTCCAGAACCACAGTACTTACAGACCCTCTGAAATGGATAGAAAGCTGTTCAGTTCAAGTGCAACTGGGGATGATCAACAAGCACAGGCTTTGCCACATCCCATGAAAGAACAAAGAAAAATAATGATAGAATTCTGTGATATGGAAGTTATTCATTTCATTGGTTCTTTGTCAGCTCTTGGATTGAGCTAGCCAAATATATCAGCTTTTACCACCACCAGGGTTTTATTTACCTTCAAATAATTATACAATTCCAGTTTGAGGGTGGTACAGTGATAGTGTATCTCTCTGAGGCAGAAGTCTCAAGCTTGACTCCCACCTGCTCCTGAGTTTGTCACGACATACCTGAACAAGTTGATTAAATATATCTGAAAATGTGTTGCTGGAAAAGCGCAGCAGGTCAGGCAGCATCCAGGGAACAGGAGAATCGACGTTTCGGGCATAAGCCCTTCTTCAAGAATTCCTTCTTCAGGATTAAATATATCGACAATTCTTTTTGAGCGTTCCTAAAGAAACTTCTGTCATCATTTCTGGCAGCACATTCCAGATCCCAAGAAATCACTGCATAAGAAAAAGCTTCATCTTGGTTCTTTAACATTTTTGAGATCCTGCAATCATGCCTTTTGTTGTCAATGCCTGTCTGTGTATGCACTCCTATGTACTTTGGAGACCTAACCAATTACAAAAGTCACCTCAACCGCTGAGCAAGTACCATCAGCAGTGGCTTCACAAAATCCTCCGATCCATTGGGAAGAAGGTCAACATCATGCCCCAATCCAACCAGGCCAGCATCAAGCACTGCCTCACACTAGTTTCTGGAAGTGACAGTCTTCAGAATTTGGTTAAGAGTAGGAAACTTCCAGGTGGACAGCGGAAATGCTACAAGGGGAGTGCACAAAGCATTCCTGAATAATCCCAGCCAACTGACAGAAGTCTCTGGCCCATTCAGAAGACACTGCACCCATGAATAGATGGGAAGCAAAGTCAAGGCATCAGGGAGAGTGCACAAACAAACCTCCCCCCTTGCCCTTGCAAGCACCACCCATCCTGCATGCGGCTAATCAGTAGATCAGTCATAAGGTTTATCAGCCATCTCTATCCACTGAACTACAGAGGAAGCAAATCACCCCTTGAATCCAGGGGGACCCAAATGAAGACAGGGGACTAGATGCCTATTTAGCTAAGTGTACAACAAAACCTGACTACTATTTGTTACTATAACCAGGGACAAATCCATTATTTAAAATGACATACAATTACCACAAGCAAGTATCAATGGTGAAGATTCAAACATCCTAACCAAGACCTTGATGATATAAATCTAACCCTTCATGTAGCAGAGAAATAAACTGGGTTATAATCACAACACCCCCATTCTGGACATTTGATTAGTAAACCCACATCATGACAAGGCAGAGAGGATAGTTCAAGGTCAATATTCAACTCCATTCCCCTTACTCAAAGTGGAGATCTGTGGCTCAGTGATATCAATGGCAGCTGAGACATATGCTGTAGTTTCAAGCTCTACTCCAGAGATTTGAGCCAATGTTCCAGGCTGATACTTCAGTGTAGTCCTCAGACAGCACTACGATGTCAGGGGCAATGTCCTGGTCAGCACTGAAATCAACACCATTAAAAACACCAGATTATCAGCTCTTTTATGTGATTGCTGTTTGTGGAACCTTGCTGTGCCCAAATTGGTGTCTATGTTTACTACAACAATGTCTACACTTTAAAAGCAACACACAATTAGATGTAAGTGCCATGGATGTCCTGAGGTCATAAAAAACATAGCTTAAATACAAGCAATTTCTTTCTGAAAGAGCTATGAACCAGCAATAAGATTGAAAAGTGTTTTTTTATTATGAAAATTGATTCTAATAAAACAAATCTCAAAGGCTATTAACTGCTGACACCAAGTGTAAAATGTGAAAGCACAGTCCACCCGAAAAGCCAATAAGACATAAGAAAAGTAGGCCATTCAGCCCACCGAGTCTGCTCTGCCATTCACTGAAGACATGGCTGATCCTTTAAACCTCAACTCCATTTTACTGCCCTTTTCCCCCAGCCCTTGATTCCCTTACTGATTAGAAATCTGCCTATCTCAGCCTTAAATATACCTACAACGCAGCCTCAACAGCCCTCTGAAGTAAAGAAGTCCTCAGATTCATAACACTCTGGGAGAAGCAGTTCTTCTACATATCTGTCTTAAACGTGCAACTCCTTACTCTGAGATTATGCCATCTGGTCCCAGACTCTCCCAACTCCACATCTACCCTGTCAAGTCCCGTAAGAATCTGTATGCTTCAGTAAGGTCGCCTCTCATTCTTCTAAATTCCAATGAGTGTAGGTCCAATCTACTCAACCTCGTCTCATAAGAAAATCCTTCCTTATAATGAATGTAAAGAATTTCCTCTGGACTGCCTCCGAGGCCTGTATATTTTACTATTCGTTTCGGTATGAGGGCTAAAGCTCTGCACAGTATTTTAGGTGTGGACAGAATAGAGTCTTGTGTAGTTTTACAAAACTACTCTAATTTTATACTCCATTCCCTTTGAACTAACGGCTGAAATTCTATTTGTTTTCCTTATCACCTAATGAACTTGAATGCTAGCTTTCAGTCATGGACAAGGATGCCAATCTCTCTGTGCTGTAGCTTTCTACATTTTTTCTCCCTTTAAACAGTTCTTTGAAAGTGAAGTCGCAGGTACCTAGGATGGTGAAGAAGGCGTTTGGTATGCTTTCCTTTATTGGTCAGAGCATTGAGCATTGGAGACAGGATATCATGTTGCAGTTGTTTCGGACATTGGTTAGGTGACTACTGGAATATTGTGTGCAATTCTGGTCTCCCTCCTATCGGAAGGATATTGTGAAACTTGAAAGGGTTCAGAAAAGATTTACAAGGATGTTGCCAGTTTTGGAGGGTTTAAGCTATAGGGAGAGACTGAATAAGCTGGAGCTGTTTTCCCTGGAGCATTGGAGGCTGAGGGGTGTCATTATAGAGTTTTATAAAATCATGAGGGGCATGGATAGAATAATTAGGCAAGGTCTTTTCTCTGCAGTAGGGGAGTTCAGAACTAGAGGGCATAGGTTTAGGGTGAGAGGGGAAAGATATAAAAGGGACCTAAGGGCAAATTTTTCACGCTAAGGGTGGTGTTTCCATGCTGTACATCTCTACGACTCTACCCACAACCACCTATTGAAGGAGCAGCTCGTGTGCTTCCAATTAAACCTGTTGGACTATAACCTGGTGTTGTGTGATTAATAATATTCTGCTCCTCTATTCTTCCACAGAAAGTACATATCCTCACATTTTTCCACATAATATTCCATCTGCCAAGATACATAACCTGTCTATATTCCTGTGTGGACTCTTTGTGTCATACAGTCATAGAGTCATAGAGAATGCACAGCACAGAAACAGACCTTTCGGTTCAACTCGTCCATGTCGAACAGATATCCTAAATTAATCTAGTCCCATTTGCCAGCACTTGGCTTATAACCCTCTAAATCCTTACTATTCATATACCCATTCAGATGCCTTTTAAATGTTGTAATTGTACCAGCTTCCACCACTTCCTCTGGCAGCTCATTCCATAAACACACCTCCTCTGTTTGAAAAAGTTGCCCCTTGGGCCCCTTTTAAATCTTTCCCCTCTCACCTGAAACCTATGCCTTCTAGTTCTGGACTCCCGCACCCCAGGGAAAACACCTTGCCTACTTACCCTATCCACGACCCTAATGATTTTATAAACCTCTATAAGGTCACCCCTCAGCCTCTGATGCTCCAGCCTATTCAGCCTCTCCCTATAGCTCAAGCCACACTTGTCTTCACACCTATTTTTGTGTCACCTGCAAATCTGGTCATAGTACATTCTACAACTAGCATCTCATATTGACAAATGTAAGCTCTTGAGTGGGAAAAATTAGAAAATGAAATACTTCCATCTATAAAGAGCACACAACTTCACCCTGGGGAAACATTTCTCAAGAAGTACAATGAACACCAATTAACATCAATATGGTACTTCTAAAATGTTTAATGGATCACTGCAGAAACAGTAGCCATGGAAATTATTGATTTGAGGTACATATCCATAACAACGCTGTGTCTTCACCACTCAGTTAAGCCCTTTATTGTCTGGCATTTCTTGTTACTTAAAGCATCATAAAATATCTGTCTCTGATTTTGATTTGTAGTATGCCTTTAGGTAAGTGAAATAATTCCATGAAGGCTGGTATCCTGACACCAAGTCACCCTTTATTTACACCTGCATGACACTGACCCAGTTAGCTCAGAGCTTGTTCTCAGAGTGAACAGAACCCTGACACCCCTGTTTATATCTGTCAGCCAAGGTTCCCTGATTGGACAAGATTAATAGTCCCAATCAGGGAACTCATACTGTGAGATCCACTTGGCTGACTTTGTTGCAATTGCTGAAGTACAAAAAAATTGCAGGGTTTTTCAGAGGAATGTAAAACACTTGTGCTCTGAAAATGAACATGAAGAGGTTGTGTTGCACTGGCCTGGAGAACCACAGCTTTTGACTACATCGGCTTCATTCTCACCATGACAGAGGGTGAAATTTGAAAACCGTAAAGAGAAAACCAAATACATCTGAATTTTTTTTAAAAATTAACAAAATGACAAACCATGCAATGACTGGTGACTGTTGTAAAAACACATGTGGTTCACTGATGTCTCTTAGAGAAGGCCATCTTCCGTCCTTATCTGTTCTGACTCCAGAATCACAGCAATGTGATTGATTTCTAACTGTCCTCTGGGCAATTAATGCCACCTTAGTCAGTGAGGCTCATGTTCCATGAATTAATTTAAAAACAAAAGACTTTAACTTCTAATGTGGTGTGAGGCCAATATGAAACGGTGAGGTCAAAGTGATGAGTGAGCAGGTTTTGGCAGGCTAGGCTGAGGGCGCACAGATATGGAAAACAAGATTCAATGAAGGAAATTTTATGGATTTGGAGAAATGGCCTCCATTTTGCTCATGATGCAGTTACAGGGATCATCCTAATGTAGCTCTGTTATAAATAGCAGAAAGTACAGGCTCAGAGATTTATTTTCCCAGTCAGTGGCCAGTTTCCCTGGTTGAATGATTTTGGAAACATGAAGGCTTGTCTGAAGGTGAACGCTGTGTCCATTGACTTTCACAGCTACTTTTCCTCTTAACAAAATAACAGCCAAGAAACTGCAGAGAGAGAAAGACCCTGAATCTGAGTGCATCCATAACCATAAGAAACTAGAACAGGAGTAGGCCATTCAGCCGCTCAAGCCTGCTCCTCTATTCAACAGGGTCATGGTTGATCCAACATTCCTCACATCCACCTTTCTGCATTTTCCCACAATCTTTGATTCCCCTGCTGATCTCAGCCTTAAATATATATAAGGACTCTGCTCCCACAGCTCTTCTCAGCACTTACTCAGGTGAACTTCTTAATAATGTCTTTCATTGAGGTCACTTCTCATTCTTCTACACTCCAGTGAGCAAAGTGCCCTCCACTTTGGTCTTAAACAAAAATTAAACACAGTCAATTGCTGGATATGCCATCATTTCCTGGCTTCAAAAGTTATGAATGAAAAGAATTCCTCCCTTTGCTTTTCCCTTCAGTTATAAAAAAACTACATTAACTTCAATGGTTGCACTTGTACCTTGGCTGGGTGTCTCTCCCTCTGATATTAACTACAAGCCACCTCAAAGCTTGTCCAGTACATTTCAAGAGTGAAAGGAAGCTTGCTTGAGAGGTAAATAGGCCAACAGTCCATTACCCATCTCTTTATTGCTGAAACTGAAACGCCCACAAAATGTTGTTTATAGGTTGTTACTGCGATTTATCTTAATCCATCATATCTGTGATTGAAGTGTATGCTAGTTAAAAGGTTTATAGGAGTTGAGCATACAGACTGTGACTTTAAACTACTGTTTTTCCTTTAATAAGATGGTACTATGTTGGCATTTTATTGCTTCCCACTCACTAAGTGAGGTTGGGTTTTGCAGAGAAGATGGCAGGAACTGCTAAGATGTGCTCGTCACCAGAACTGATCATTCTTTTTACTGATAAACTTGATTATGAGGATCCAGTGCAGTTTTCATAAGGAAGTCCTTTGGGTCAAAGGTAGACTTGGGTTAAACATGGTCATTGGTAATAAGGAGAAAGTGGGGTCTGCAGATGCTGGAGATCAGAGCTGAAAATGTGTTGCTGGAAAAGCGC
>NC_057711.1:23798818-23819337 GCF_004010195.1 Chiloscyllium plagiosum | reverse complement strand
TCGATTCTCCTGTTCCCTGGATGCTGCCTGACCTGCTGCGCTTTTCCAACAACACATTTTCATTGGTAATAAGGTTGAGGCAGAGACAGAACTTATTTGGGCTGGGGAGGAGATGAGGGAGAGGGACAGAGAAAGAGAGAGAGAGACACACACACAAACACACAGAATGGTGACACAATAGTTGTCAATTTATAACTTTAATGAGCTTTAATTTGTTCTTACGAACTATTTCCTTGGAAAAGCACAGAACTAGACCTGTTCTGTTTTACTTAAGATACTCCTACTTGTTAAAATCCTGGTTTACCTGGGAGAGTCCCATTACTGTGTGGAATGTATCCAATGAGCACCTTGACTACAGTACAGCATGTGTCACTAAAAGAAATTCAAGACTGACTCTCACAATTCATTTTTCATGTAACATTGCTTTCATTTGTACTTTCATGGAACTGATTTCATTGTTCATAATGTTACATGCAATCATTTGAATAGAACAGGCTGACACAACCTCGGAGGATATAAATCTTCACTGCCTTGATTTTGACAGGTCCATTCATTTCCAGAAACATCAGAAACAGATCAGATCTGGGTACATCAGACAAATTGATAACCAGATTAATATACTTGCATCTATCACAATGGGAAAGGGGAAATCAGAAATAGGGACAGAAGTTGCAGTAATGATGAAAAGAAATAATACTGGCTGGACTTTCAACTGACAGGCACTAAGTAACACATGATCAGAACGATAGTTAACTTACACCAATAGGAAAATCCAACTCTTTAGACCAGGTCACATTTACAGAGTTTGCACCTGTCATTGACTGCCAGTTGAAATATAGAGGATGCCCAGTGCAAGGAATTGAAGTGTTGCATGTGTTTTAAAATAAGTTCATTAGATGTGAATGAAATGAACTGCCAGAAGAAGTAGTGGAGGCTGATACAATTACAACATTTAAAAGGCATCTGGATGTGTATATGAATAGGAAGGGCTTAGAGGGGTATGGGTCAAATGCTAGCAAATGGGACAAGGTTAATTTAGGATATCTCTTCGGCATGGACGTGTTGTACCGAAGGGTTTGTCTCTGTGATGTACACCTCTATGACTCTGAGCCTATAACTGCTGCATATATCTGACTTTTCAGCCAAAGTAACTGTGTATGAACACTGTTGATGCTGGGTCTAATTTTCATTTATTGAGGAGGAGCCTTACTTGAAAGCAACCAGTGCTCAATGATCACGAACAGACTCTTTGACGATGCTGGTACCACAGAAACAGATGCCATAGTTTGGTACCTGGGTACATGAAGCATTCTCTCGAAGTCCCTTTAAAGGCTCACTTCATCCAGCTGCAGATTTAAAGACTCCTGTTTGTTTCAGATAGGTGCACTGGTCACTCATTTTCAAATCGAGTCTGAACTGATTCTGGAGACCACTTGGACCTATATTTTCATTTTCATTTTATTCTAGTTATGGTGCTACTTTTAAACTGGATAGTAGGCACTCAGCTACCATCCCTGTTGTCTAAGAGATAGGAAGTTAATAACTGCTGGAAGTCCCAGAGCACTTCACAGCCAATAAAGTCACATTTGAAGTAGGAAACTAACCAGTCAATTTGCCCACAGAAAGCTTGATAAATAACAATGGACAGATACCATGTTTTTGTGATGTTGACTGAAGAATAGATACTGGCCTCCTAGGATATCCTACTTCAAAGTAGTGCCAAAATGAAACATGTAAATGGGAATGTGGTGGCGAATGTTTTTTAAATTCTCTCTTTAGTAATGCAAGAATTCTTACTTGAATACATGTATGCACACTTGAGTAACCCAATAGTGTTTGGAATTGTATAAATACAAGAACGCAAAAGATAGGGACACAAGAAACAAGGATACGGTTATTCGGCCCACTGAACTTGCTCCACTGTTCAATAAAATCGTGGCTGAACAGAGCTTCACCTTCACTTCCCACCTAGACCCCATATCCCATGATTCCTTGGGAGGTCAAAGCTCTGTCTATCTTAGCCTCAAATGTCAGCAAGATTGGAGTATCCACAACTCTCTCAGTACAGAACTTCATGAGAGCAATTTCACAACCCTCTGCATGAAGAAATCTATCCTCAACTAAATAATCAGCCCTTTAGACTGTGCTATAAACTCCATTCTTTCAATGGAAGTAAACTCTGTTTCTAACAAGTGAAGCCCCTTCAGACACGATTTGTTGCTGCTACAAAGCCAGGTCTATTGTTTGAATTTTGATTATTTCTTATTGACTAGCTTGTCCTGTTAAGCCTTCATTGGCCTAGAGATTAGGAGAGGGCTGATCAATAATTCTTAATCAGCATATCTTGTCAATTAGGATAAGTCATTAGAAAAATGTGCACTTGAATAGAAAGCAAGTGTAGCCTATGTGATGAAAGGCTTACAATTTATATCTATTGATGTAATTTGGATTTCACAATAGAAGGATGTGTTAGTTATTCTTTAAAATGAATCAAGGTCAGCGAGTCCTTCTGGAACAGTGATTAAATCCAGAAATCTGTCAGAAAAAGCAGGAGACTGCAGGCCACTGTGATGTCAATGGAAACATGTTTATACAAGGATTTATGATGGAAGGCTTATTTTCAGTGCAGATGAACATAGAATGAGCAAGTTGCTTTCAATTCAGTTCAGAAGGCACCAAGATTGGGATTACAAGTAAATTTTGTTTATTTCCTTGAAGATGTTTTTCAGGATAGTTAAGGGATTGGGTACCTCAGCGAAATTAGTTTATGAAGGAGCATTTGGTTAGAAATCTGCAGGTTCTTTAGAACTGAGAAAGTATAAGCTTTCAGATTTATGGAGAAATTCAAGTCAGCAGGTTTGGATGGGACTCGTTAAATCATCATCTCTGCCGACTGTAACCTCTTCCAACATTAAGTTCCTCAGGTCTCCTTGCTGTCCTGGCTACAGCCAATTCGTGCTCACATAGCTCATTCCACTGATGGGGGACTTGCTACATGGGCAGTGAAACCAGTGAGCCTGTGCAGAGTTGCGTCTGGGCTCTCAATGCAGTGGGCGATCCCTTGAACCAAGGAACTCAACACCTGATCAAGGGAACCAGTATCGGGAAGGGGCAGAACTATCCTCTTCCCTGTCCCTTACTTGCAGCCTACTTCCGTCAGCATTCATCCATGTCCTGGGAGCCAGTGACCTTAGAACTCACATGGGGATTTTACCAGCAGTAGCCACTGCATTATCAAAGGAATTTTGTTCAATTGGGCTGCCAGTTTCTGATCAGCTAGCAGTTCTCAGGGCCAGAAGACCCTTAGCCTTTGATCTGAAAAATGTGTTGCTGGAAAAGCGCAGCAGATCAGGCAGCATCCAAGGAGCAGGAGAATCGATGTTTCGGGCATAAGCCCTTCTTCAGCATTTCCTGAAGAAGGGCTTATGCCCGAAACGTCGATTCTCCTGCTCCTTGGATGCTGCCTGACCTGCTGCGCTTTTCCAGCAACACATTTTTCAGCTCTGATCTCCAGCATCTGCAGTCCTCACTTTCTCCTTAGCCTTTGATCCCAGGCAAGTAGTTGTGAAGTAGTTGATTAGCACATTATATAATCTATAAAGACGGGATGAATAGCCTTCTACAGCACTCCAGCCAGCAGGCAAGTCCCATCACCTCCATTTCACACTGCCCAATATTTTAGGGTCAATGACTTTCAAAAGTGTCATTTTGACACTTGCTTTTGCACCCTCTTAAATATACTCCCAGTGAGTAAGAAACTAAAACAGCACATTCTATCCAGGTTAGGTCTAGAGTTCTTCCAAGGACTTAGGTATTCCCAACTCTCAGTGATATAGGATAGCACATCTGGAGTTTTATTGTTGCTACCAAGATCAAACACCAACTGAATACTTTTGTTTCTTCAAGTCTTACAGATTTAAAGCAGGACAACTGTCCTCAACATCACCAGAGTCACCATAGAGCATTACCGTGGAAAATGTTAACTGCCTTATTTTACACAATGGCTTTCTTAATGAGCATTATGATTCAAAGAAGAGTTCTAACAACTGTGACTCCCAAGACTTATGTTGCAGTACACCCAAGGCACCCAGAGACATAGAGACATAGAGTCATAGAGATGTACAGCATGGAAACAGACCCCATACCCCAGAGAATCATAGGAATGAAGTTGAGCTATACATTGTGCCAGATAACTGGAAGTGCACTGTAATAAAAACTGGCAAACAGAATACACACTGTACGTATTGACCCTGTTATCATATCACTTTTGTATCTATAGCCAAGTGACTCTGAAGTCCACAGATCCATACAGATCAACTAAATGACCGGCAAGCCTTTCATTTCAAGGACTGAAGTTGCTTTGGCAGAAATGTGGGTGTAGATAACAATTTTTTATAGCCATAACAGCTAAGCACATGACCACAGAAATGGTTGTAAGCTAGTACAAGCCCTAGTTGCATTGCATAAATTACACTGTCCAATTATTATGTTAGTGTTTCTCTTGTCAACACATTTTACTCAGCTGCTTAGCATTCTCTGAAGAACATAAAGCTATGGATTAGCCAAGGTGCCTTCAAATACTCACCTAATGTTTGTCTTAAAACATTCTGTAGCAAGTCTGAAAAGAGGTAATGAAGTCAGCCACTCATAATGTTTAACAAGGGCTTCACTTCATTAACGAAAGTACAAACAAGTCAATAGGCATTTATTACAAACTATAGCCAGTGAACCAGATGAGGCATGGGCTAATTGTACAACAGGCAGCCACACACACACACACACACACGAAACCAGACAAAATCCAACAGTTCATCACCTACAATTTTACATGATCATAAGATCATTATCTTGTCATTGAAGCTGTTGCCCGTTTTTGACTCTGAAAGATTATCTTAGTTCTCGTCTCCTGTCTAACACGTATACCCTTTAAAAATATTATATTTTAAATATTTATCCAGCTTCTTCTTAAACATTATGCATATCGGAATTCATCAAGTTCGTTGGTATATTAGTGGCTGAGTGAATGGGAAAGGAGACAATAATCACTCCAATTCCTTTGAGATCAGACATTTTATAAGTCAGGACTCAGTCAAAATTAAGCACATCTCACTCTCTGTGCAAACTTCAGATCACAATCATGTTGCTGTATGAGTATGGTACCAATGGCTGTACAGTATTGGAGGGTATTATTTTGACCAACTTGGCCAAACCTAAACATTAACCCACCCAAACTTGGAACTTAGGTTCATCCCATTAACAATTTCGTATCTTAACAAATCACTGAACAAAAATACATATCCGACTTCTTTTCATATATTTTCAAGAAATCTATTTACATTCTTGATTTACTGACTCACCCAAAAACAGAAATGATGGTCCCTTGAGCATTACTGAGTAAAAGACATTGTATCAAAGGTTTTCATCCCACACTCACCAGAACAATTCTCAAGAACACCAATTCCAGGGGAAAATGAACATTTATGTTGCAGGAGATGTCAGTATTGAAAAGAGGTAATGAAGTCAGCCACTCATAATGTTTAACAAGGGCTTCACTTCATTAACGAAAGTACAAACAAGTCAATAGGCATTTATTACAAACTATAGCCAGTGAACCAGATGAGGCATGGGCTAATTGTACAACAGGCAGCCACACACACACACACACACACGAAACCAGACAAAATCCAACAGTTCAAAATGCCTATTGACTATCAATTGGCGAGTGCACTCCAATTGATAAAAGCACTAACATGAGAATGCGCCCATCAGTACTCATTGACAGTTAACTGCCGGTCTTTGACTAACTTTTAAATTGGACCAGATGCCTCTGATTGGTCAGGGCATTGTTCTGAGAAATAAATTAGTGAATGGTTGCCATCTATTTTGTTGAGCCGAGACAAGCACACTGTGGATACCTGTTCTTTCTGCCAACAAAGAAGACTACCCTACGTAATTATATAAGTAGCTTCCTGTACAATAAGCAGGCTACACTGTGAGCCTGAAGTTTGTCAGTGTAATTCCTCCCACATTCAGGATTATCCAGCAAATGTTGCCCAGTTGCACAATTACATCCTTTGCAAGTGTGGGCTGATTGGGTATAAGTACTTTGCTTGTTGTTAACGGCCGAAGGGTCATACTGTTTGATTTGATCCATTCGTCTTTGGCACTGTCTTTATATGATTCACATACCTGGAATCATACTGGCACTTAAATTCATTTACTACATTACTCCCTTGGGTGACAGGCAGAACATCTTATTAGCTGGATGGCAGCATCGTGTTCATGATGAACATCACTTATGCTGCTACTGAATAGAGGTTTTGTTGTCAACTGTTTCAGCAGCAAGAGTGCAAGGGGGGGTTGGGGAGCAAATGGCTCAGGGCCTATTTACCTGGTTCCTGATAAGGCCATTTTTATAGTATGTTGAACTTTAGGAATCCCAACCTGCTTAAACAGCAGTGAAGGCAGGTTTGTGGTAGACAGTAGTAAAGAACACTGAAAACTGAGGCAAGGTCACATTCCAAAGATGCATTTGAGTGCAGGATGGAGCCAGGTGAGACATGTAAGGGTATTCTTACATGCAGCTGTGGAATCAAACATGGAAAATCTAACATCGACACAATAAAAGAATGCAAATGGTAGCAGGTTAACTGTCAATCTGTTGAAGGCATGTTTCTTATGGATTCCAACAAGATATTTGCAAGTGCTAGACCGATTGGAAAATCAATGGCAATTACTATTTAGGTCTACAGGGCAACGTTGAAACTGAACTCAAGTGCATGAGTTACTGAGTTCATACATTCCATGAAAATTGATTTACATAAAGCTGCCAGGTCAAGATCACCATGGGCTGCAAAACAGTTGTCTACAGCTTCCTCCAATGTTATAATGGCGAATAAGCCAGCATTTTCTGGTAAGTGCATGGATGCTGCATGGGCTATTGAGATTAAAGTCCTGTATAATCTTTGCAAATATGAAGAAATCTCTCCCTGTGTGAGTGAAACATTGTATGCAGACTGTCCAACTAAGTTTCAATTTTATATTTTATTAAACAAATTACAAAACAGTTTACAAAAAACATTGACAGCTGTACACAAAAGACAGCAGTTTTACAAGGGAGAGGAGCAGCAAAGCTAGGCCCCAAACCCTACCGTTCAACCATTTTACAGGGAGAGGAGGACAAACCTCAAATCCCAGTTCCACGTATGACAAGATGAAATTGTCTTGTAAAAATGATTAAGTAGTTAGGTACCCTCATTTTCTAGTATTTAATACTTAAGTGCTTCCTAATAGTCATAGAGATGTACAGCGCGGAAACAGGCCCTTTGGTCTACTCGTCCATGCCAACCAGATACCCTAACCTAATCTAATCCCATGTGCCAGTACTTGGCAAAGCCCCTCTAAACCCTTTCTATTCGTACACCCATCCAGATGCCTTTTAAGTGCTGTAATTGTACCAGCCTCCACCACTTCCTCTGGCAGCTCATTCCAGACACACCACTCTCAGTGTGAAAAGGTTGTCCCTTAGGTCTCTTTTATATCTTTCCCCTAAACCTATGCCCTCTAGTTCTGGCCCCTTATCGGGACGACAGTGCTCAGAACAGCCTACCCACCATCTAGCTCTCGGGGTGACTGGCATCAGGGTGGCCTACCCACCCTCCGGCTTTTAGGACAGCCTACCAACCTTCAGATTCACAGCATGGCCTACCCACCCTCCGGCTCTCGGGGTGACAGCTTTCAGGACAACCCATGAGCCTCCCAGCTCACAGCAAGGCCTGCCAGACCCAGGGACACGCAAGACAGTGCGGGTGATAGACCCAGGAAACACCACAATACAGTTACCAACTAAGTTTCAATGCAACTAAACACATTACAGCCATTTGCCGGTTAATTTCTCGTGGCAATGATCTGACTAATCAGTGTCAACCTTCTTGGTTTAAAATTTAAATTAAGTCTGGCAGTTAATTGTCAATCAACATTATTGGGTGCCGTCTCATAGCAGTGCCTCTCCTAACTAATCAGTACCCTTATCTCTTGAAGAATAAATGTTGTTCTTCCCCTTGAATTGGTATTCTTGTGAATTGTCTTAACGAATGGAAAAATGTGTCTTTATTTTAGCTTTACTCAACTTCTGTACTGCAAACAATTATTAACGTGTCCTTATTTTCCTAATCAAACCTCATGTAATCTGAGCACCGATTTCGATGAAGACAACAGGCCTATTGCCCATTTGATCTAATCCATCCAGACTCTGACTTTCCATCGCAGCAACTGTCTATTTCTTAAATTAATGTGCTGCTTGGTGAAATAATATTGGTCAACATTGGATTCCCCGCAACAAGCAGTTCCTAACTACTGCATTACTTTTAATTTTCTTTTTTTCCCCAACTCTAGCAGCAAGAAAAAGTTGCATTAAGTTCTGTTTCTCTTTGAAGTACATCTGGATTTCATGCACTCTGGTATCTATGTAAAAAAATCATTTTTCAATCAATCAATCTGTTATACCATGGCAAGTTGGACTTAATCCCAGACTTTCCTATTAAGGGGTAACAACCCAACCACTACACCACAAGAGCCCTCTGGTAGTTATGTATTGCAATATTAAATATTTATTCATAAACATATCTACAACAGTAATTAGTATTTGTAGAAATTGTAAAAATCTTCAAAAAGAATATACTTTGGATTTTTGGGGTTAGTGGTTATAGTCATCAAAAAATGAGCCATATTGGAAATTGAGCATTTGTCTATATAGTTGCTAATCACTGTTGCTTGAAATTCCAAAGCACTGCTGAGCTAAATCTATTCCTTTTGTTGAGTACCTACTGTTGATAAATAGGTGTCATAGCAGCTAATTTCTACACAACTAGGGCCGACAATCTGATAATTAATTCATGATGAGCTAATTAGCTTTTGGCGGAGATAGTTAAGGGACGAATGTTATCAGGGAACCCTGCTTGAGTAGTATATTGAGAATTCAACTGAAAACCTGGATCTTTTGATAATGCAGTGAATTACCATATGAACCATGGGTCTTCTTGTGAGGCTTCAAATGAACAAACATTTGACTCATGAGTAAGAGTACCAATTAAGCTGATCCTTGAGCTGAAAAATCCCTAGGAGGGAAAGGGTTTGGTATTGCAGCTTCACAAACATTCATGCTGCGTTTGTGATTGTTGTGTATTCATGCTATGTTTGTTACCATGGTGAATTCATGCGGAGTTCTTGGCTTCCTTCTCATCTTTCTTGAGCTTGCCACCGCCTTCAACATGGTCAACCATGTCATCCTCCTCCAGCACCTCACCTATACAATCCATGTCCAGCAGCACTGCTCTCTCGGTTTCACTGACAGGTATCTCGTCAGGCAGTATAGCACTATATTGCTCCCATTAACTTCTCCCCCATGCCTGCAGTCATAGAATTCCTATAATGCAGTTGGAGGCCATTCAGCCCATTGAGTCTGCACCATCCCGCCAAACAGTATCCAACCATGTCCCATCTCCATAACAGCACATTGACCATGTCTAATCCACCTCGCCTGCACATCCCTGGACATTATGGGCAATTTAACATGACCAATCCATCTAACACACACATCTTTGGTCTGAGGAAGGAAACCCACACAGACAAGGGGAGAATGTGGAAACTCCACACAGATAAACACCTGAGGCTGGAATTGAACCCAGGTCCCTGGTGCTATGAGGCAGCAGTGCTAACCACTGAGCCACTGTACTAAAATTGACAATGGATTCTTGATCAGATTTTCAGTAAATTCAAATTTCACCACCCACTATAGTGGGGTTTGAACCCAGGTTCCCAAAATATTGCCTGGATCTCTAGCTTAGCAACAATACTTCTATGTCACCACCTCTCCTATGCTACGCCTAAATAATTTCCTTTTTGATGTACATGAAATTCCATTTCTGATTAGGGTAACATTTATTGCCCATCCCTAACTGCCCTGGAGAAGTTGGCAGTGAGCTGTCTTCTTGAACTGCTGCAGTCCATGAGGCTTGGGGAAAACTCCATAGAGTCATAGAGTCACACAGCACAGAAACAGTTCAACTAGTCCATGCTGACCATAATCTCAAACTAAACTAGTCCCACCTATCTTTGCTTGGCCCATATCTCTCCACATGTTTCTTATTTATGTACTTATGTAAATGTCTTTTAAATGTTGTAACTGTACCTACATCCACCATTTCCTCTGGAAGTTCAGTGTTGTTAAAAAGTTACTAACAAGGAACTTTCTCGGAATTTGACCCAATGACTGTAAAGGAATGGCTGTATAGTTCCAAGCCAAGATTGTGTGTGGCCTGGAGGTAGCTATTGGCAAGATCTGGAGCTCTTGTATGGGTTCTTCAGCATTATTACTAGTGTCCAAAGTCTTTGCTGTATCCAGTGCCTTCAGCCATGTCTCAACATCACCATTCTTTTTCTCTTCACTGCTATAATCTGCAAGCTACCTCTTAATGTTAAGAACAAAAGAAATAAGAACTGGAGTAGCTAAATATCTTCCCAACCCTGCCTTACCATTTAATAATTTGAATATTTGCTGATGGAAAGGATTAAAAGGTTCTCAGTGATACAGGAGAGAATGTGGAGTAATCAGATCAGCCATAACAATATTGAATGGCAGAACACGATCAAGGGGAATAAGTAGTCTATTTCTGCTCCTAATTTGTGTGGTTTTGTCAAAAGATCCTGGCTGATCTGCTCACTACCTCAACTCTATTTCTACCAGCTCCCCATGACCAATGACATCTTATGGTACAAGAATCAGTCTCTCTCAGCTGAGAATATATTCATAGACTACTTTCTAAAGATCCCTGAAATAAACAATTCCAAAGGTTCATGACTCTTGGAGAGATAAAATTCCTCTTCATCACCATCTGAAATTCTGAAACTGAACTGTCCACTCCTGCCTTCCATTCCATCCCTGAGGTCAAGATTCCTCCGTGAAGGGAAACCCTCTTTCAGCATCTACCCTGTATCGCCCACTCAGGATCTTACACTTCACTAAGTTTCCCACTCATTGTTCTCAATTCCATAGTGTTCAACTTTTTATCATAATCAAACCCTTCAACAACAAATCAATCTTATGAAGTTTATCCGAAACTCATAGAATCAGAGAATCCCTACAGTACGGAAAAAGGCCAATCGACCCATCAAATCTGCACCAATCCTCTGAAGAGCATCCCACCAGACCCCCATTACCTCACATTAACCATGACTAACCCACCTAGCCTACACAAACCTAGACACCACAAGACATTTTTTTAAGCATAGTCAATCTACCTAATCTGCACATGCTTGGACTGTGGGAGGAAACCAGAGGACCTGAAGGAAAGCCACGCAGACACAGGGAGAATGTGCAAACTCCACACAGACAGTCACCCAAGACTTAAATCGAACCAGGCTTTCTGGCGCTTTGAGGTAGCAGTGCTAACCACTCCTCCAATACAATTATACCTCTTCATAAACAATAGACCAAAACTCTTATTAGTACAATTATTACAGAACTTGGTACTTTATATAATGTAGAAACAGGGATTCAAAATCCACGTGTTCAAATGATTTGAATTTAATTAAAGTACAGGAAACTCACCATTATCTGGTTATGATTCTTTCAAAATTCACCTGTATGTAGCAATAAATTTCAACGAAATGTTACATCTTTCCAAACACATCTATTTGAACTTGGTACGCCAAGTTTGGATGTGCCTACCTTCATCCATATTTCTGAGAAACAAACAGATTTGTATAACCAACACCCCTATTCCCTTTCCAAGCTGGGCAATGGGGAGCTTATTGTACAATGAAGTAGAGACAAACACAGAAATTGCTGGAAAACTCAGCACAGGAAAGAAATAAGAGTCAATGTTTCAGGTTGAGTGACCCTGCCTCGGAACTGCATAGTAAAGTACATTGGTGATATAAATACAGAGATACACGAGCAGGTCAGCTGCCAGGAATCCTGCAGCAGTTAACTCACTTCCTGACTCCCCAAAGCCTGTCCACCATCTACAAAGCAAAGTCAGGCGTGAGATGAAATATTCTAGGAGAAAATGAGAACTGCAGATGCTGGAGATCAGAGCAGAAAATATGTTGCTGGAAAAGCGCAGCAGGTCAGGCAGCATCCAAGGAGCAGGAGAATCGAAGTTTCGGGCATGAGCCCTTCTTCAGCCCTAATTCCTGAAGAAGGGCTCATGCCTGAAACATCGATTCCCCTGCTCCTTGGATGCTGCCTGACCTGCTGCGCTTTTCCAGCAACACATTTTCAGGTGAGATGAAATATTGTCCACTTTCCTGGATGAGTGCAGCCCCAACAACACTCAAGATGCTGGACACAATCCAAGACAAAGCAGCTTGCTTGAGTGGCACCACATTCACTCCCTCCACCAGCAACACAGGGTAGCAGCAGAGTGTACTATCTACAAGTTGCACTGTAAAGGTTCACCAAAGTCCCTTCGAAAGCACCTTCCAAACTCATGATCATCTAGAAGAACAAGGGCCGCACATATGTGGGACTTCACTACCTTCAGGTTCCCCACCAAGCCATTCACCATCCTGACTTGGAAATATATCACCATTCCTTTGGTGACATTGGGTCAAACTCCTGGGATTCCCTCCCTAACGGCACTCTGTGTCTACCTAATGCACATGGACTACAGCAATTCAAGAGGGAGCTCACTACCATCTTCTCAAGAGCAACTTGGGATGAGCAGTAGATATTTGCCCAGCCAGCAATATCCATATTCCAAGAATAAATAAAATAAATTCAACTCTCCCAGATAACCCCTTCAACTGATTCAAAGGCTTTTGTAACTGTCACCAACTTTTTGCATGGAATTAAAACCTGGATGCTAATTAAGTTTATGTGACCACATTTTGATATAGTCAAAGCCCCCTTTGTCTCACACAGTGCCTCCAGGATCATGTCAGGCTGAAGAATAAGGATGTTTAGGGTACCGCTCAATTCTATTTTCAATTACTTTCCCACATCAATGTATCTCTGGGACCATATTCTTTCACCTCTGAAACATCCTCTTGCCCTTCACTCTCAGACAATGTTGGAAATTCCCTAATTCAAGCATTTACTACACAAAATTTGAATTCTTACATAGTTTTGTTGTCAGCATACATGAACTACAATTCATTAAAAAAATCACTGTAGCTCGCCTCCCCTCTCTCTGTTATTTTCCAATTCGCTTCCATCCTTCTCATGATCATCTGCCTTATCCCCGTTAACTAACTTCTAATGTGTACGAATCAACCTTTAAATTCCTTTATAACTTCGGTTGACCAAGTTCGTTCAGAAAGCCTCTGCTTCTGTCATGTAGCTTCCTCATTTTCTGCAGTGGTGTTGACTGCTCTTTTGGTCACCATGGCCCTGCACTCTCAAACTGTTCTCCTCTTCTCAGTCCTGGACCTTCCTTCCTGCCATTCATAGGTTCCTGCAGAATCTTCCTTATGCCTTTGTTTTTGACCCTCCAAACAATCTTTTGTCCTCTCACCCTCCTGCTTGGTGTCCATTATTTGTCCACTGCCCTAGAAAACACATATTTTTTCTATTAAAAAAGGCTCGCACATGGACTTTGTTTAACAATACATTGCAATTTCAATGTTCCTTTAAGTAAACCTGCCTATGAACTAAACTCGAGGCTTATCTGCCTGGTACTGCATCAGGAATGCAAACAACTCTCTTAATGATCTGAAGTAATTCTGTTGTTTAAGTAATCGGGAGACTCTATTAAAAAGCTTATAAGTAAATAGCTGCTTAGAAACAAGAGTGTGTGGAATTTTTTGAATTAGGAATGCTTTCAGACTGAATGGAGTTTAAAATGGAACACCTTTCATACACAACATGGTTTTCATTATGAAAGGAGTGTGCATGGTCAGCCAAAAACATGGCGATAGTCTTTATAGACAAAGTCCGACTTGCAAATAACTCTATTTGTAATTAGACTCCTAAAATTTTCATTTGAAATGCAGTGGCCCAAATCTCACAAAATTTCCAGAGCAAAATAACAGATTGGAATTTGTCTCATGGTTCAGTCTCGAGATTTGCCCGTGCATTTTGCAATTGATGGGACATGAACAGAGCCCTCACTGCTTTCTCCAATACAAGCTTCAGCTCCCAATTCATACTAGGCTTCAGAGTTTTCCAACAGAGTTTCATCCCTACTGAGCCTCCATTGGATCTGTAACAGGCATGGTAAAACACAACAAACTAGAATGGGAAAAGTGACACTAGTGAGTTGAAATGTCCTACTTAAATACCACTCTCCCGATAAACCACCCCATGGCAACATACACAATGGCATTAATTCTGTACCAGAACACAAGGAAAAGGTCTTTGCATTCAATATCAATTATATGGACAATGTTCTCAAATTCAGGATTTCTTGAATTTGAATAGATTTCCAGTGA
The DNA here is from genome assembly GCF_004010195.1 of Chiloscyllium plagiosum. Lineage (NCBI taxonomy): Eukaryota > Metazoa > Chordata > Chondrichthyes > Orectolobiformes > Hemiscylliidae > Chiloscyllium > Chiloscyllium plagiosum. Next base: position 23,804,904 of record NC_057711.1, on the reverse strand, counting down.
CACCAACATAATCCGGATGATATCGTTACATATTTATCAGTAGCAAATCTAATTTTTCAGTCTCTCAGAATCAAAATTGAATAACCATCAATTTAAAAACAATCTAAGATTGGTTTTGCTCTGTACATATGGTCTTTGAAATGACATGACTCTCCCACCATCGACTATCAACCAGAAATAAGCTGCTGCTTTCTTGTTTACTGAATGTATCAGAGATCCACACTGGACCCACAAGTTGCAGTCTAATCTCCTTAAAACACCAAGGATTTTTCTCAAGCCTGCCCACTCGATAACTTGAACAGGACACAGCAGCACACTGAAATCTACAGTCTCCATCTGAGCACCCCTGACCTGAAATCCCATATTTAATATAAAGCCATGTGCAAGTCCACACAGAAAAAGTCACAATGAAAGAAAAAGTCTCTGCGTGCTTCTATTACCCATTAGCATTGCCATGGTGACCAAAAGAAATACTGAATGAGAAAATCAGTGACGGGATGCAATCTCATTCACACAGCTCCAAGTATTTGGAACCACTGGAACATGGAGGTGTGTCGCTCAACTGCTGCCAGTTACAAAACAAGCCTGTTTACATGGCAAGCTTCATATCAGTTTCCTAGCAATAGCCATCTAACATTGAGATTGCACTTAAACTAAAAATGATGGGGAACAACATGATTTTCCTTTAACTGTTTTAAAAGTTACAAGCAAAACAATGATGATCTGTAGCCAAAATAATAAATAATCGCATTAAATTAAAATCTGAACACAGCAGAGTAAAAGTACATTATTTACACTTTTAATTTCAAGTAAAACTGAAATTAAGTAAACGTCTATTGTAGTTGTTTGTTTTAAAATGAATGAATAATTGTTCATTCGACTGGTTTTCACAAAATAAACAAAGATTTAGTCACAGACTACAACAATATCAAAAGATTATGCAAGTTTATGTATGAAAGCAGAAGTTGGTTTACTTATTCACCTTCTCTGTAAATAAATTAGTGCCTACACCAGTCAACTCATTGATCGAACAGATATGACTGCATCAGTATGAGAGCGAATTTCAGCCACAGAAATGTTTCTACAAAGAATTTTGTGCTCTGGACATTTTTAATTTCCTTAACAAAATAACAACGCTGTGGCTCTGTAGGTAGCAACATTAAATTCTCAAAGGTTATAGCTTCAAGTCTCATTCCAGGACTTGATTGCAAAATGTCCAGGCTATTATTCCAGTGAAATATTGAGGGAGTGCTGTCTTTTAAAAGTTATGGTTTGTGTGTCATCGTGGCTGACATAAACGTACAATATCAGAGCATCTCAAATAACAGTGAGGTGTTATTGTCAATGCCTTGACCAATATTTAGCCTTCAATCAACTTCACAGAAAACAAATGATCTGGTCATTGCTGTTTGTAGGACCACACTGTGGACAAATTGATTAGCTTGTTTCCTACAACAGCAACTACAGTTTAAGAGTATTTCTCTGAGTGCAAGTAGCTTTAGGAGGCCTGTGGTTCATAACAGGTGCTACATAACAAATGTTCCTTTCATGGGCATAAAGCAGGCCATTCAGTCATTTATATCTGTACTGGTTCTTTGAAAGGGCTAATAAAACCCAGTTCCTCTGACTCCTGTAGCCCTGGACATTTTTCTTTATCACATATATATTCAATCCTCTTTTGAAAGTTACAACTGAATTTGCTTCCAAACTTTTTTCAGGCAGTGCATTCTAAATCATAACAACTCACTTTGTAAGATGTTTTTCATCCTCATGGGTTCTTTTCACAATTATCTTACAAAATAATAAACCACAATACCATGAAAACAAATGTGTATCAGAGCACCACCATTGGTACTGTGCCAAATCCATCTTCTTCATTGTGACTGCGCTGAACAGACTATTACCTGAAGCCTGACTTTCTTTCATAGCCAATGCATAACAGGTGCAATGTCTCTGTATTGTGTCTGCTACTTTAATACGTGTTAACAGCTGGATAAGAATCCCACAACCCACAAAACAAAAACATTTTTATGTACCCCTCTAGACAGCACCATTGCGGTCAAGGTGAAAAGAGCCTCAATTCAATTTCAGAACTGTAAGATATAATATACTTCCACTATGTTGAGATGAACACTATTCAGCGATCACTGGGAGAGATGGAAGCAGGAAAAAGCTTCTTTTGGCTTTCCCATTTTGCAGAGAGGGCTGAAATCTGGTATTCTTAGCCCACTGACAAAAGCAACAACAACTGTGTTTATATAGTGTTTTAACAAAGTAAAACCTTCTAAAGGTGTTAGGAGAAAGTGAGGACTGCAGATGCTGAAGATCAGAGCCGAGAGTGTGGCGCTAGAAAAGCACAGCAGGTCAAGCAGCATGCGAGCAGCTGGAGAAATGACGCTTCGGGCATCAGCCATTCCTGATGAAGGGCTTAATCTTGAAACATTGATTCTCCTGCTCCTCGGGTGCTGCCTGATCTGCTGTGCTTTTCCAGCACCACACTCTCAATCCTAAGGATATTCACAGGAAGGTATAGCTGGACATTAAACATCATAAGGAGATATTAGGACAGGTCAAAGTGTCAAGTTTTTCAGAGCATTGTAAAGGAAGAGATGGAGTGAGGTGGAAAGATTTAAAGAGAACTTTCTGCAGCTCACAGTATAGACAACTCAAGGCACAGCCACCTGTGGATAAATTGATGCTGTTGCTGATCAATATGGTTTTGCTAAGTTTACTTGTGCTGAACCCTCTTTTATGCATTAATTACCACTGGATTAATATCATTAATATTAATAATAAACGTATTTTTACCCTTATTCCAGTGCTGTCATGGCTAGCTCTCCACTTTGCATTCTCCATGCTCTTCCTACCTCACCCGAGGTCCCAGTTACCCATCATCCTCTGTGCTCCTAGACCTCTGGTCCAGCAACACCTCCATTTTAAACTTGTTTTCAAACTATTCTAGGCCTTATTTCTTCCTATCTCTATAATTCCTGCTGGCTCAATTACCACCAAAGATCATCCAATACTGACCTCTTGCATTGCTCTACCACTGGTGGCTGTGCCTTGAGTTGTCTCTGCTGTGAGCTGCAGAAAGTTCTCTTTAAACCAGTATAAAATGCAGCAACGGAACTTTACCAGTACAATTTGTAATGGTTTTTGAGATTTTTTCACTGCCTTTTAAAGGTTAAATTAGCCCTCCCCCAGCACTGAAATAGATGCCTCATTCTAACATTATATGGCTCAGCTCCACAATTTATACCACATTTACTCACTGACCCATCAGCACAAAATCACAAATAAGATTGAAAACAATTTTCACAGACAAAGTGAATCCCAGTAAGCAGCATCTATCCCAAAGTTAAGCAACGAGAGCTCAATAAATCAATCTGTCAGATGACCTTTGCAAAAAGGTAGTAAAATGGAGACAGTACAATCAGCTCAAAAACCTACAGAAATTCTGTAATTTAAAACTTGGTGACCAGAGAAATCTGTCTTGAGAACACACCAGACGAAGCCCTGAGAGAAAATGAAACTGAAGTACTTTGGATGTTGGAAATTGGATCTAAAAAAACAAAGTGCTGGAGCAACTCAACAGGTCAGGAAGCATCTGAGGAGACTGAAAGGGCTTTCAAAGGGGCACTGAGTATAAGGATAGTCAAGTTCTGCTGCAGCTTTAGGCCACACATGCAATATTGTGTTCTGGTCACCACATAACCAGAAGGATGTGGATGCTATGGAGAGAGTACAGAAAAGACTTACCAGGATGTTGCCTAATATGGAGGATTTTAGCTATGAAGAAAGATTGGATAGACTGTGTTTGTTTTCACAAGAACGCAGGAGATTGAGGGGTGACCTGATAGAAGTTTATAAAATTGTGAATGGCACAGATAGAGTGGAATATATGAGGCTTTTCCCAGGGTGGAGAGGTCATATTACTACGGCAAGTTCAAGGGGGTGGTTTAAAAGAGATGTGCAAGGCATAAAGGCTAGTGAGTTCCTGGAACACATTGCCGGAGGTGGTGGAAGCAGACACAACAGCAGCACTCAAGAAGCACCTGGACGAATACATGAACAGGAAAGGAATAGAGGGATACGGATCCTATAAGTGCAGACTATTTTAGTATGGAAGGGCAAAGTGTGACAGTGTAGGCTTGGAGGGCCAAAGGGCCTGTTCCTGTGCTGTCTTGTTCTTTATTTTTAAACAGAATTAACATTTTGAATGCAACATAATTCTTGTCTCTCCACAGTTACTGCCATACCTGTTGAGCTTCTCCAGCACTTTTTGTTTGTCTTCCATTTACACAATATACATCACAGTTTCAAGATCTCCCAAGGTCACTGACAATCACCAAAGTCCTCATGAAGTGCCATCACTGTTGCAATGCAGGAAAGGTGGCAGCCAACATGGGCATAACAAGATCCCACACCAACACAATAATAATCATAAGGCCATAAGGAACAGGAACAGGAGTAGGCCATTTGGCCCCTCCAGCCTGCTCCGCTATTTAATAGGATCATGTCTAATCTGACATTCCTCACATCCACTTCCTTGCCTTTTCCCTGTAACCCTGCTGATCAAGAATCTATCTCAGCCACACATATACACAAGGACTTTGCCCCTGAGAGCTCACTGTGGTAAGGAGTTCCAAAGACACATAACCATCTGAAAGACAGAATTCCTCCACATCTCAGTCTTAAAGTGGCACATCTTTATTCTGAGACAACACCCTCTGGTCCTAGACTTTGCAACATCCTCTCACCATTTACTATGTTAAGTCACTTAAGCATGTTTAGTCATTTTGACAGGTATTGACCTGGACACCAAGGTGACTCTCCTTACTCTGCAAAACAGCCCCATGGATGGTCCATGCCAAGGGTGGTAGCCCCAACAATGTGTCACTTTTCTGGTATTGTACTGTTGATGGTGTGCTCATGTCTCTGGAACTGGGGCATGGATACCAAAACTTTCTTTAGCAGAAGCAAAAGAGCTGACCCCATTGACTTTCTCTCTCTGACCATGAAATGGGCCATTTGCCTTCAGCAATAACAAAAAAGGAAATCTCAAGTCCCCCATCCGCCAACCTTCAAATACCACACTGTTGTGTTTGCATCAAGCACTGATGGCAGTGGGGATACCCGGGAGTGTTGCATTGTCTAACAGCAATGTACAGCCTTTGAAAGTTTCAAAGTACAAAGTGGCACTGTGGGAGTAGGAAGTGGCTGCCTGTCGACAGGGCCATTTTAAAAAAAATACTATTTTTTAATCAATTTGCTCAGTGATGTTCTTACACATCTCTGGAACAGGTGTGACTTGAACCCAGGGCTCCAGCTCAAAGGTAGGGACATTATTACTGTGCCACAAGTGCCCTTTTAAGGAGATCTTCAGGAGATGCCAAATGCAACATTCCAGTGAGAGTCTCAAAAGCAACAATTTATATCACACCAGCAGCACTCACCAAGACCCAAGTACTCAGACCGGTAAATTAAAAGAAACTCCCATCATCCCAGTAATAAATAACAGTATCAATCCTGGACAGAAATTAGCAAACAAAGCGTCTACTAATCCATTTCATTCAACTCAAATTCTGGGGAATTAAAATCTAAATCCAATTATTTACCACAGATTTTCATCTCTACTTGCATCAACTTTTTGAGAGGATGGTTTTGTAAATTAAACTTTGCTAATGTTGGGAATCCCGTCCCATCACACTCAGGGGGAGCAGGTCTGGCAGCTCAGTGACATTAACCTCTCACTCTTGGCTCAAGTTCCAGCGAGACAACTCCATCAACTCCATTCCTCTCTGCCACAACATCTTTCTTGCCCAGTGGCTCCAGCCTCCTGCCCCTTGGCCAGTCCAGCAATGCAGAATGGCCAGGTCCAGAGGCCAAGAAAGCAGCTTCCCCTTGTGGGGAAGGATGGACAAGAGGGGTGGCGGAGGGGAGAAGAGGGTGTAGGGGGGGGCAGGATGGAGTGGCGGGGTGGAGGGATGTTGGAAGGTTGGGACACTGGGGGAAAGAGAAGCATGTGGGGAAGAATGGAGGAGGTGCAGAGGAGTGTGGGGGTGGGGGAAGGATGGAGAGGACAG
>NC_057711.1:23780345-23798601 GCF_004010195.1 Chiloscyllium plagiosum | reverse complement strand
GGAGAGAATGAAATGGAGTAGGGGTAGAGGAGGAGGAGGCAGGTGGGTGAGGAAACTGGAGGGGGAAGAGGGGTGATGGAAGGATTCCGAAGGACGGGCGGGGGATATGTAAGTGATGGAAGAGGGGAGGGTTTGTTGGAAGGAAGAAAGAATGAGGAAAAGGACAATGTGGCCTTCCTGAATGGAGGCTTATCTTTTTTTGTTTTACAGTGACTCAAAAACCAGTGAAGAAGGAGAGAACAGCTCCCAATCGGCAGTAAAGCGGGAAGTAATGATCCGTTACACCTCAGAGCCATCTAAATGATAATGTACTTTACAAATGTCCCTTCCCGATACATCCCCCCTCCCCTTCAAAAAAGGACCACGCACTATTTGTGTCGGTTTTCACTGGGATTTGACTGACCTGTGAAACACCACAAACCTCCCCGGCCATCTACAACAACAACAACAAAAACCCCTGAACAGAACATCCTCACGCTCCCGAGAGTCTCGAATGCCTTTGGAAACTTTATCTCAAATGAAGAAAAGTTGTGAAAGCTTCCTGCAAACTTCCCCTTCACATCGCTGCACATAAAGCGGCGATCCAAGTCACCACTATCCACCTCAACAGGATACCTAGACAAACACTTCACCGGGATGAGGGTGAGGTGGGGAGGGAGGGAGGGGGGGAAACAAATCTGCATCTGAACAAGGAACTCTTCCACTCCCCACCCCCAAACCCCAACAATAAAAAAAATGCAAAGCATTCCAGTGAAATCTGCACTGCGGGGGTTAAAACATTCTGGTATTTCGCGTGTGCTCCCCAGTGCATTAAAGTTGGTGGGAGCATTCAGGGAGTGGGGGGACTATTGGGGATGAGACTGGGTTCGGCTGGGTTTCTGGGAAGCTCCCCTTGTCCTGAACTCAGGCTGCTCTGGCCGGAGTTGAGGCAATGCCTCGCTGATGTTACCAACCCCTCCTCCCCACACAATCCCCCCCCCCCCCCCCCCCAGCTCCTCCAAGTTACAAACTGATCTCCTACCTGTCGCGGGGGTCGATCCAGCTGGTCTGCTTGGTGTTGTGATCAATATAAAAGACTTTACCGTCGTAGTCTCTCGCCTCTTCCCAACCATCCGGCAAAGGGAGCTCTCCATTGCCTTTCCTATGCATGTTGTAATGCTCTAAGAGCCTCCATAAGTCCGGGCAGGAGGAGGGGGGATGGAATGTTCTTTTAAAATCCCACAGAAAATAAAAAGAAGCGATCATTTACATCCTTATAACGACCTGGTCCTCCATCTTAACTCCATCCAGAAATCCCCACACACACATACGAGAGAGAGAGAGAGAGAGAGAACTGCCCGAGCTGTCGCCTGGATTAACATGTATTGTATTTGCATACAAATTCCTCCCCTCAAGATCTCATCAAATATTAATACCGCCGGCGCACAGCCGCCAAATCCAACTTCCTCTGACAAGACACACTCAGATATGCCAACCCATGTGATTATGATCAACCCTTGCCTGTTTTTTTCTCAAACTGTGCCTGCGAGAGAACTATTTTATTCTCTTTTGTGTTTTGGTTGAGTTGTGTACATAAGGCTGAAGGCAGGGAAAGCACCTTTTGTGTTCCAGCCCCTACCACCCACTCCCTCCGACCCCCTCTAGTCTGAGGTCATCCGAAAATTGTATCGTTTTGCCGATATGTATATCCATTACTAATGGATTACCCCCTCCCTTTACATCTTCCAGGCAGCATGTAGCAGGGTGAGTTCAGAATACAGCAGAGGCCAGAGTCAGAGGCCAACTTTTCCAGTCTTATCTGACTTGGTTATTTGGCAATATATCAGAAGGCTACAGGATCTTTCCAAAGGATAAGGGGGACTTGGAAAGGAATCATTAACAATATTGATAAAATTCACATTTATTGGAAAACACCTCAATGAATGTGAATAAACAGCAGAAACTGTAAGAATGTATCTGAAACAATTGGGGTTGAAGTTCTGCTTAGTTTCTGAAGGTTATATTACTCCCATTTTGCTGCAATTGGCCGAATCAGCCAATGATCAGAGACTCTTTTTTTACATTAGGTGAACTAGAAAGACTGTAGAAAGCTACAGAACAGATGGATTTGGGAGTCTTTGTCCATGAAGCACATAAAGCCAGCATCCAAGTTCATTGGGTAATAGGAAGGCAAATGTAATGTTGTTGGCCTTCATTTCAAAGGGGATGGAATATAAAAGTAGGGAGGTCTTGCTAAAACTATACAAGGTATTAGTTGAACCACAGCTGGAATACTATGAACAGTTTTAGGGCCCAAATCTAAGGCATTGGAGACAGTCTGGCTATGCCTATCTCTTTGTTGGCTACGTAGAGCAGTTGAAACACCCCCCACAACCACCAAAGATTCAGTAGGTTGATGCAAGAATGAAGGGACTGTCTTAAGAGGAGAAGTTGAGCAGATTGGGCTGTACTTGTTGGATATAACGCATGTTTCTTCAAACAAATTGGCTTGAACGCAATTGAAGAATTTAGACCGTTATTTGTATAACACAAACTTTCCTTACCCAAATTGGCTATAACGCAATTCTGGCCCCCATTAGCATAGATGGCACAGCTATTGCACGATTTTCTTATAATGCAAGACCTCACGAGAATGGAACTGTTGTGTAATATCAGAACCAACTGTAAAGAAGAATGAGAGATTATTGAAACATACAAGATTTCGAGAGGACTTGACAGAGAAGATGCAGAAAGGTTGTTTTCCATTGTGGGAGAGTCTTGGACCAGAGGACACAATCTCAGAATAAAGGGTTACACATTTAAGACAGAGATGAGGAAGAATTTCTTCCCTCAGAAGGGTATGAATCTGTGGAATTCTTTATCACAGAAGGCTTTTGAGGTTGGGTCATTAAGTATATTCAAGGCTGAGATAGCGTTTTAGTCAGTAAGGGAATCAAGGCTTATGGGAAAAAGGCAGGAAAATGAAGCTGTGGATTATCAGACTAACCACAAACACATAGAATGGTGGAGCAGATTCAATAGGCTGAATTGCATACTTCTGTACTATGTCTTACGGTTTTCTGATAAAAAAACCTATCTACGTTTATGTTTTACTCACTTTTCCCTGAGCTGAAAATGTGTTGCTGGAAAAGCGCAGCATGTCAGGCAGCATCCAAAGAGCAGGAGAATCAACATTTCGGGCATCAGCCCTTTCCTGAAGAAGGGCTCATGCCCGAAACATCGATTCTCCTGCTCTTTGGATGCTGCCTGACCTGCTGCACTTTTCCAGCAACACATTTTCAGCTCTGATCTCCAGCATCTGCAGTCCTCACTTTCTCTTCACTTTTCCCTGATTCAACTTTCAGTTAGCACAAATCAGGCCCCATCCAGTTCACTGCCAGCAAATTTGATGCAGGCAGAAAAATAATTTATCAAACAAGAGGAAAACTATTCAGCCCATGTCATGTTCAATCAAAAACCAAAATGACCTCCAGTCACTGAGAGTTCCAGAATTCAGATCACTCTCGTTTGAGTTCCTCCTGTGAAGTATTTGAGATTTTGTGCCTTTTATTAAGCACTTTGGAGAACCAAGGTCCTCTTTTAACCAACCAGCTTCCACTATCTCAACTCCCCACATCAATTAAGATCAATGGCAAGATTGGGGAAAATGGGGATGATTTTGTACATTTTGGAAACCTCCTCTTGACAAAATCAGATGTAAATGATGAATTTCAGCATTGCCTCTCCAGTGTACCAGCTGAGCTTTCAGATGACTGAGGACCAAGATCTCAAACCCAAAACGAAGATCATTGTTTGCATGCTCGCAATCATTCCCTTGCTCTGATATGTTTCACTTACTTGGGAAAACCTGCAGCAGAAACGTCAAACCACTGGAGAAACACCAGTGGTGCCTTCACAAAATCTTTGGAATCCAATAACAAGAAAGGAAGTTCAACAGCAGTGCTCTCTTCCAAGATAACATGCCCAACATCTGGGTGCAACTCATTCAAAACCAGGTTCAATTGGCAGTGTATGCCATTCATATGTCTGGCATCATGTGTTTGAGAACAACAACATCAGATCTGAAACTAAGATCATGGTTTACAGAACTTCGGTGGTTCCCACCCTCCTATATGGCACAAGATCTTGCGAAGCCACTGGGAAGAAAGACACACCAACACCAGTGGCCTCAACAGGCTAACACCCCCAGCATCCCCTTGATCATCTGTGATGGGCTGGGCACATTGTCCACATGACCAACACATGACTCCCCAAGCAGGTGCTCTACTTCCATCTTCGAAATGGCAGGTGAGCCCCAGGTGAACAGAAGAAGCATTTCAGTGATACCCTCAAGGCCTCACTGGTGAAGTGCAACTTTCCCACAGACACCTGGGAATCATTGGCCCAAGACCAGTGGGGGAGGAGCATCCAGGAGGGCATCAAGTACTTTGAGACTTGCCGCCAGGAAAAGGTGGAAGCCAGGGGAAAACAGTGGGAGGAGCGTGCTACCACACCAACACCTCACTCACCCCTTTCCACAATCACCATCTGCCCCAAGTATAACAGAGCCAACGATAGCCGCATTGGTCTGTACAGCCACTTATGGATTCACCCCAAGAGTGGAAGAGAGTCATCTTCATCTCGGAAGGACCGCCAGTGATGATATGATCATATTCCCAAAGCAATTGTTTGACACCCATTTACAGCTGAAGACTCTCAGGGCATTAGCAGAATCATTACGGGACATCCTCAAAATATCTCTGAAGGTGTCAAACATCCCCACAGATATATAGAATACCCTGTGATCAACCAAAATGAAGACAGTTCATTTAGAAAGGGTTTTAAAATTGCAACTATATGGAAATATTAGATAGGCTTTTCATATAGACTTGAAGCCAAACTTAACCAACAGTTTCAAATACATAATGAGTGCAATTTCCCAATTACATCGAAGCGGTAACTCAACCCCAGTAAAGAATGCATGGCAAGTTGTCGATTCCAACATTGTGATGATGTGGATGGCATGTATAAATACAGAGATCAGGGAAATATACAGAGAAACAATATGACTATAATGACTATAATTTTGAAGTGAAATAGTGAAAAAGTGAAGTCGATTCATAGAACAATTACAGCACAGAAGGAGGCTTGCAGGGCAGACTGTTTATACCCATTCTGGTTCCTTGGAAGAATAACTTCATTAGTCCCAGTCCCTTGCATTTCCCCATAAGCCTACACATTTTTGTTTCAAATAATTATCCAATTCTTTTTTGAAAGCCTTGATTGTGTCTATTTCCATTACATGCTCAGAGAGAGCTTTTCAGATTCCAGCTACATGCTGGGTAAAAGAGTCTGTCCTCGTGTCACTGTTGCTTCTTTTGCGAACCACCTTAAATTGGTATGTTCTGGTTCTCAATCATTGGAAGTTTCTTCCTATCTGCAGATCTCTCATGATGTTGGAAACCTCTATCACATCTCCTCTTAATCTTCTTTATTCTAAAGGAACAACCCCAGCTTCCAAGGGCAGGTGGGGATTGCCTGTGATTGAGTGGGTGAATCAACTGCAATTGAGCTGGGGGATTTGGTGGTGATTCAATGGGGTGGATTGGCTATTGCCAGTGATCGTGGTGGAGATTTCCAGCAATCATGTGGAGGATTGATCACTGGGTTGTTAATCCAGAGAGTCAAGAGTGTGGTGCTGGAAAAGCACAGCAGGTCAGGCAGCATTCGAGGAGCAGGATCCTGCTGTGCTTTTCCAGCACCATGCTCTTGACTCTAATCTCCAGTATCTGCAATCCTCACTTTTGCCTTGTTAATCCAGAGACACAGGTAATATTCTGAGGATCTAGGTTTGAATCCTGTCATACTGGAATTTGAAATATATAAAAATCTGAAATGAAGGGTCTAATGATGACGATGAACCCATTGCCAATTGCTAGGAAACTCATCTGGTTCATTAATGTCCTTTTGGGTGGAAGCTGTCATCCTTTTGTTCTCTGGGCTCCATGTGACTCCAGACTCACGGCAATGTAGTTGACTCTTAACTACCTTCTGGACAAATAGGGATAGGCAATAAATGCTGGCCTAGCCTCATCCCATGAATGAATAATAAAAAAGACTCTGCTTCATCTTCCATCCTACTTGGCTGTTTTCCATTACTGAATTTGTCTCCATAACCAGGATAAATGACGATAAAAAATAAATTAGATATAAATTTCCATGATAAATTATTGGGTAAATGCACTCTCCCCATGGTCCTGAGACACACTGTCCAGGGAAATACCCACTTTGATCCCTGGTTCCAGCTGAATCATATTCCTCAGATAGGATCACATGGTATGACTATCGTGGTTCCCATTCTTGACAACTGTCCAGTGAATCTTGTTGGAAAACACAAATGTGTTGGCAGAAGCTAAGAACAGGATTGGGCTCTGGTGTGATGCCAATCCTGTTCACACATTAATGCCTATTGAGTGAGATATCAGAGAGTGGCTGATGCCCATGAATGGAGAGGATCGTGTATGAGTATGGAGTAGGGGGACTTTTTAATGAATATCACTATGATCACATTTTATTACAATCCAGGCAGTGAGTAAAAAAATGCCAGTTGAGGGCAGAGAAACATCAACAGAAGTAAAGAAAAACAAATCAAAAACAGAAAATAACGGAAGAAAATACTAGATATGAAAGGAAGAGTGAAAAAAATAAAATCAATGATTCTTGCTGGCTGTGTTGGTGCTGATGTCTGCAATTCCCCCTGTTTTGGTAACAGAGTTATATCATAACTGGGAAAGGGAAAACCAATGACACAATTATTTGCAGGCAGCTTTCTATCATGTGAGTGATGCATCCTATTGATGAATACAAAATCTAAGCCCTTAATGAAGTACAGATTAAATTAAAATAAAATAGCATTTTACTTTGTGTATTTTAATCTATTTATTATGTGGACTCAACATGGGACAAGTAGAATGGCAAGAGACATTGAGTAGAATTTCAACTGCTAAAGGAAGGCAGGTTGTGGGTGGCTGGGAGATGGATTAAAAGATCAAAATGAGGCATTGGGTGTCAAATATTGCAGACAGGGTGGAAGCCCTTGTGGAGCTCTTGGTTCAGTAATCCGTATGTTCAATGAAGCAATTAACCTGGGGTTTAAAACACCATTCTGAATTTTACACCCAGTACAAGGTTTCCTGAGATGTGTGCTGATTGCCTGTCAGCCAGGAGGCAGTGGGGAATGTTTCTTCAGTGAAACAGACAGGGTTCGAACAGTGAAATAGAAGAGCCACACCCATGTCTGGACGACAGCAGAACCAACAACACCCAGAGGAATGACAACACCAACTGCCTTCTCCATCACCATATTCTGCATCCCACGCCAGAGCAGGTGGACATAAAGATCCAACTCTGAGAACTCTTTTTGAACAAGGGTGTAATAGTTACAATTCTTGAGTTCTCTGACTCCCACCGCCCTCATCTATCGACGTTGGAAAATTACAGCCAGCACCTGCGCAATTCCCATCTTTACTTCCCTCAATATATTTGAAAACACTTGATCAATGTCTCATCTGTACTCTTTGGCTCCAAGTGTGGATCTCTTTGTTAATCCCTAATTATTTCCATCCCTCTTCTTCCTACATGTTTCCTATTTATATATGTATAAAATAAATTCTTTTTCGTTCACTTTCATGTTAACCGATAGTCTCTTCTCAGATTCTCTCTGTGGCTCTTTTTTTTATATTCAGTCATAGCATCGTGTCAAAAATAGGCAAGGAAATTTCATGTTGGGTAGCTATTTAATAACATTTTTCAGATGATGTACCAGTGCTTCCCAGTATCTGGAAGAAGAACAAAAGCTCAAAATGTGTTCAGGGTGGAGGATCTTCAATGTCCAGCTCCAAGTGTGGCTCAATAACTCCACTACTGGTTGAATTCAGCAATTCCTGAAGGAAATACCTACCAGACTGGGTCAATGGTGGCTGGTGAGAGAAAGAACAAACAGGAAAAGTCTACTTGACCTGGTCCTCACTAATCTACTTAGTTGCATCTTTCCAGTGGCAGTTCTTGTGGAGATGAAATCTCCGTTATGCTTCATGACAGAACCACCATGCTGAATGGTATTGACTCAGAGAAGATCTAGCAAATCCAAACTGCTCATCCATGAGGTGCCTTGAGTCATCAGGAGAATCATACTCAATCACAATATAGCTTCATGGCACAGGAAATCCTTCACTCTGCCATTACCATCAAGGTGAGGGCTACCCTGATTCAAGGAGGAGTATAGGAGAAATAGCTAAAATGAAATGCTAACAAGATGAACCTACACCTGAGGTCTACATGCATGCTAAAACATTCAAGCAGCATGCAATTGATGGAAGTCAATGATTCCACAATCAGAAGATTAGATCAAAGCTATGTAATCTTGCCACATCCAGTCATGAATGGTGATAGTCAATTGAATCAGAGATGAAGGATCCAAAAAGATTTCTATCCTCAATAATAGAAGACACCGTTATGTGTAAAAAAAACAAAGCTGAGGCATTTGAAATAAGCTTCAACCAGAAGTGCCAAATGAATGATTCATCTGGGCTGCTTCCTGAGGTTTGCACCATCATGGACACCATTCTGCAGACAATTCAATTCACTATGTAGGACATGAAGAAATGACTGAAAGCACTGGATTACAGCAAACTCGATGAGCCCTGACAACACCTTGGCTATAGTGGTGAAGATATGAACTTCAAAACTTGCCCTCAGCCAAGATGTTCCCATAGACGTACAACACTGGTCTGACCTTTTTCTATTCCCAATCATCAGTGAAGTAATGGAAGAGCTGTCAAGCAGCACGTTGTCAGTAACAACATACTCAGTAATGTTCACATTGGATTCCAGCAGTGCAACTCACCCAGCCTTGGTCCAAACATAGACGATAGATGTGATTTTTCTTTATCCATTGGATGTAGGCATCACTGTCTGCCATTTGCATTGGCCAGCATTTATAGCTCATTTTTAATTGCCACTTGAACTGACTGACTTGCTAGGGCCGTTTCAGAGGATAGTGAGGAGTTAACCACATCATTGTGGGTTTGGAGTCACATATAGGACAGACCAGGTAAGAAAAACACATTTCCTTCCCTAAAGGATATTAGTGTCATTTTTTTAAAAATGACAACAGTTATGGTCACTATTTGGTAAGCTCTTAATTCCAGACTTCAATTCAATCAAACTTCACCATCTACTATTGTGGGATTTGAATTTCTGCCCCCAGGGCTTTAGGCTGGGTTGTTGAATTAGTAGGCTCATGACAATACCAGGAGAAAGTGAGGAGTGCAGATGCTGGAGACCAGAGTTGAAAAATGTGGTGCTGGAAAAACACAGCAAGCCAGGCATCATCAAAGGAGCAGGGGAATCGACGTTTTGGGCACAAGCCCTTCCTGAACGTCGATTCTCCTGCTCCTCGGATCCTGCCTGGCCTGCTGTGTCTTTCCAGCACCACATTTTTCAACTCATGACAATACCACACCAGCACCTCCCCATTTAAGAAGTAAGCTGGCTATGACACCTTTCGAAGGCAGCATTCAATCAAGTGGAGGACCTGGGATAAATTCAACCAAGAAAAATTCAAGTTAATGGAAATTGTGGAAATTCTCCATGAAACCAAATTAAGCAGAAAGGAAAATTGTAGGAGCTATTCATTTCAGCTGTAGAATATTGCTGCAGGAATTCCTGGGACTGAGATCTTATAACTGATAATTATTTAGCTACTTAATCAATGATGTTCCCTACTTCATTGGGTCAGTTGTTGGAATGCTCATTGATGATTATACATTCTTGATCTCATTACGACCTTGGTCCAAACATGGAATAAAGAGCTGAACTGAACTGGGGAATTGATAGTGACTGCTCTTGGTATCAAAAGCACCATTTGACAAAGTGTGATATCAAGGAGCTCTAGCAAGACTGGAGTGAATGAGAATCTGCAGGAAACTCTCCATCTAATTGAAGTAATAATTCGCTCAAAGTAAGATAGTTTGGGTTCTTGGAAGTCAATCATCTCAGCGACAGGACATGCTTCAGGAATTCCTCAGGATAGTGTCTTCATCCCAATCACTTTCAGCTGCTTCATCAATGAATTTCCCTCCTTCGTAATATCAGACGTCAGTTGATGATTTCAGTTTTCAGCACCGTTTGCAGCTCGTCTCAAGTGTAGGCATCCATGTCCAAATGCAACAAGACTATTCAGCCTTGGGTTAGTAACCGGCAAATAATATTCACCACACAAGTGCCAAACAATAACCATCTCCAAAAACATTCATTTTAGGTTTTGAATTCTTTGAGTGGTGCTGGGCTGTCCTTCTACACCCCATGGACTGAAGTTGCTCAAGAAGACAGCATACTACATCTTCTCAAAGGCAGTTATTGATAGTTAATAGGGTTCCAGATCTTTGACCAACTTCAACAAATAGCCACTAGGCATGTATGACCAGGCCTGATGTCTCTGCAGCTCCCTGATGGATGATACACAATTCCCTTGTGATGACCCTACAGGACGGAAGATGGCCCACTCCCTGAACTACAGACAGACATAGCCCCTGACCATGACTGGCCCAAATTGATGATTGACTGTGACCAAGCTCCCTGTTACACAATCAATCTGTTAGAATGATACCCCAGTGTGCTATACAGCAAGATCATTCCTGATCCTCTGAAAATGTGCCCAATTCTGCATTACAGTAAGACACTTTGGAGGTATTGGACTTACATGCCTTTATAGTTAGTCAGGAAAAACAAGAGGAACTATAACGTGCTCCAATTCCTAGCTAACTATCAAACTAACGCCTCCCAATTCACCACAAAGCCCCAAATCAGACAGACTGAATCCTCAACCACTTCTCCATCCAAATAACTGAATAACATCTACCCTCACAGACATCGGAATATGTTCAAACCCTCTCCAGGATGCTGGATTCTCCATTCTAACCCACACCCCTACCCTTTCCCCTACCCTTTCTCCCTGTCACCTGCCACTTTACTCACCCACAAAATTTCTATTCTCCACCCTCACCCATCTGCCATCTGCATCCATATGGTGCCCTGCTTCTGCCCACCTGTCAACCTACCTTCTCACTCACCTACTACTCTTGCCTCTGACCTTTGATGTATCTTGTGAAGGTGCTGATGTTGGACTGGTGGATAAGTTCAGAAGTCAGACGAGACCAGGTTATAGTCCAACAGGTTTATTTGAAATCATCAGGTGAAGGGGCAGCGCTACGAAAGCTGTTGGACTATAGGACAGGATGTACATGTACTTGAAAAGGCAAGGACAGATTAGGGATAGTCAACATGGCTTTGTACGTGGGAAATCGTGTCTCACAAACTCGATTCAGTTTTTTGAAGAAGTAACAAAGAGCATTGATGAAGGCAGAGTGTAGATGTGATGTATCTGGACTTCAGTCAGGTGTTCGACAAGGTTCCTCATGGGAGACTGGTTAGCAAGGTTAGATCTCACGGAATACAGGGAGAACTAGCCGTTTGGATATAGATCTGGCTCAAAGGTAGAAGACGGAGGGTGGTGGTGGAGGGTTGTTTTTCAGACTGGAGACCTGTGACCAGTGGAGTGCCACAAGGATCGGTGCTGGGTCCTCTACTTTTCCTCATTTATATAAATGATTTGGATGTGAACATAAGAGGTATAGTTAGTAAGTTTGCCAATAACGCTAAAATTGGAGGTGCAGTGGATAGCGAAGAAGATTACCTCCGATTACAACGGAATCTTGATCAGATGGGCCAATGGGCTGAGAAGTGGCAGATGGAGTTTAATTCAGATAAATGTGAGGTGCTGCATTTTGGGAAAGCAAATCTTAACAGGACTTATACACTTAATGGTAAGGCCCTAGGGAATGTTGCTGATCAAAGAGACCTTGGAGTGCAGGTTCATAGCTCCTTGGAAGTGGAGTTGCAGGTAGATTGGATAGTGAAGAAGGTATTTGGTATGCTTTCCCTTATTGATCAGAGTATTGAGTACAGGATTTGGGAGGGGTTGTTGTGGCTGTACAGGACATTGGTTAGGCCACTGTTGGAATATTGCGTGCAATTCTGGTCTCCTTCCTATTGGAAAGATGTTGTGAAACTTGAAATGGTTCAGAAAAGATTTACAAGGATGTTGCCAGAGTTGGAGATTTTGAGCTACCGGAGAAGTTGAATAGGCTGGGGCTGCTTTCCCTGGAGCGTCAGAGGCTGTGGGGTGACATTACTTGATTAGATTCTCTACAGTGTGGAAAGAGGCCCTTTAGCCAAACCAGTCCAGACCAACCCTCCAAAGAGGAGCACACCCTGACCCATTTCCCTCTGACTAATACACCTAACACTATGGGTAATTTAGCATGGCCAATTCACCTGACTTACACATCTTTGGACTGTGGGAGGAAACCGGAGCACCTGGAGGAAACCCATGCAGACACAGGGAGAATGTGCAAACTCTGCACAGACAGACACCCTACGCTGGAATTGAACCGAGGACCCTGGTGTTGTGAGGCAGCAGTGCTGCCCATAGAGGTTAATAGTGGTTTATAAAATGATGAGGGGCATGGACAAGATAAATAGACATAGTCTTTTCCCTGGGTTGGGGTAGTCCAGAAGTAGAAGGCATAGGTTTAGGGTGAGAGGGGAAAGATATAAAAGACTTTTTCATGCAGAGGGTAGTAGGTGTATGGAATGAGCTGCAGAGGAAGTGGTGGAGGCTAGTACAATTGCAACATTTAAAAGGTATCTAGACGGGCATATGATTAGGAAGGGTTTGGAGGGATATGGGCCAGGTGCTGGATTGGTTTAAGATCGGCATGAACGAGTTGGACCGAAGTGTCTGTTTCTGAGCTGTACATCTCTATGACTCTATGACTCTATAACCTGGTCTCGTCTGACTCTAACCTATCTGCCACCCTTACCCGCTAGGCACCCTGCCTTGTACAAATTCACATATCAACCTACTCCCTCACCCACTTTTCCAGTGCCACAATATTCATTCTTCACATGTGCCTTCTATTAGTAGCTATCCAAGGGGAAGTAATGGCTTCGTGGTATTATTAACCATAATCCCAGGTAATGTTCTTGGGCCTGGGTTCAAATCCTGCCACATCAGATAATGGAATTTGAATTCAATAAAAACTCTAGAATTAAGAGTATACTGATGACCAGGAAACCATAGTTGGGGGGGAAAGTCAGCTGGTCCATAAATGTCCTTCATAGAAGGAAACATCTGGTCTAATGTGAATCTTGACCTACAATGACTCATAATTGCCCTCTTTACAATTAGGGACAGGCAATAAATTGCTGATCTAACAAACTAATCAACATATAAGTCACTTTGGGGCCTTTCAAAATTTTGTTTACTCAAATATGGCAGCTACTTCGACTAACAGAGGACGTCTTGGCCTCTAAAGCTAATCCTGAGCCAAGTGGATTCCCAGCCAGTTTCTTACAATGGAAGCCTTCAGGGCAGTCCAGATTGGATGCTTGGCTGTAAAAATCACTGAGAAGGAAGTGGGCATTCTTTAGTAGGATTGCTATCAATCAGATTACAGAATCATACAGTACCTATAGCATGGAAAGAACCATTCGGCCCATAAAATCTGCACCAATCCTCCAAAGAGCATTCCCCTCCCCCAGACTGAGGGATCCACCTATCCCCATAACCCTGCATTTCTCATGGTTCATCCACCTAGCCTTCACTCAGGTGAACACCAAAAGCATGGTCAGTCTGCCTAGGACAGTCCAAAATTTTGGACTGTGCAAGGAATCTGGAGCATCCGGTAGAAAACTACACAGACACAGGAAGAATGTACAAACTCCACACAGACAGTTGCCCAGGCTGGAATCAAACCCACATTCCTGTTGCTGTGAGGCAGCAGTGCTTGACAGTAAGCTGCTATGCCACCCCAATAGCCAGAATTTGCAGATTACAAATTAAAGTTTATGGTCAGTTCAGACTGTAACTGGAAGATCTAACTCATAGATCTGACTCATGCTGGGTAAAATCCCTGGATGTCATTTGTTCTCTAGTGTCACAATATTCATTCTTCCCACTGGAACCCAAACTATGACTTGCAGTAAGCTATTTAACAGCGGAGGGCATCGTCATTGATTCTAATTCTGTTTTTTTCTGACACTTGAACATGCAGTTTCCATCACAGCTGATGGAATGTTGAGCAAGAACTGAAACCCTGTTGTTAATTGTTACATTTCTCAGCCTGGGATTAGGGCTGCAAAGCCAATTATTGCATCATACTGTTGCCTAAACTGAGACCAATTCTTGGCCCTAACCAGACTGATCTTCATTGCTGAGACCACATTGAGTAGTTTCTTAAGCAATAGACTATTCAGAGAACACTTCCAAGGTTCTTTTTATAACAAATGTATTATGTGCTTTTCATTCTTTTCCTCTGCTTTTTTAAGCTTAAAGGAATCAAACTGGTCCACATCCAAAACACAGAGGGCTTTTTGAGTGTTCTTTGAAACTCTTCCACTATCATTTTAACTTCCTCCTTTCTTCAGCCTTTTTTGATTGAATGCAATGTTTGGCTTCATTTAACTGCTGGTATAATAATTAGGGATCAAAGATCTAATTTCTGGCTATTAATTTAGTTGTAGGTCATTATGCAAAATGTGTTTTTATCTGATGGTTTTATTTGCTATGCGACTACTCACTCTGCAGTAATAGAGGAGATGGTGTTCTTAAAATGAGCATATCTACTCCTCTTTATTAATCACAAATGCCATGGCAGTGGAAGAAAAAGACACCTTTAAAGAGATTTAATTAAACTTTGGTTCCTTTTTTTAAAGACTTCACTGAGTAGTCACAATATTTTTGTGCTGCAGCAACCACATATCAGAAACAATTACATTTTACTTGTTATCAGTTTTTGGTTAACCAATTCAGTTTAAAAAGTCTCCTGGCAACATTGTTTTGTAACTGGTTGATTGACTGAACCTACAATTACCCTCATCCAGAAATTCATTCTTCCAATTCTCTGCCACTGTTGGAGGAGAAGAACCTCCTCTCCAACCATTTCCTCTCCGTCAACTCAATCAATTACCCAGAACATGGTCCTCTGTTGGGGCTGGGAACAGAAGCAAACAGGAACTCAAAATAGCCCCAACTCCCATGACGCCTCCTAGCCTCTGAGCTGTTTATGTAAAGATGGGATTGGGGCAGTAGCATTGTGGGCATTAGCATTGGCCTGACAGTGACCTGACCTGCTTGCATTCAGTGGTTAGCTGACATCGTTCATTAAGAATTACGAAAGGTGAAGCAATGAAGGCTATCTGAAAGTTTCCTCCATGTTAATGGCTCTCCCAGCCTGTCTGGATTAAGGACCAGCCAGTGTCCCATCTGCTGAGGTGCCCACTTGGCTCTTGCCTCCATAGTAATGCCCTTCCTGCAAGGTTCATAGACTAGATTATAAGGTTTGTTTGAGGGTGTGTCTTTTCTTTTATTCACTGGGATGTGGGCATTGATGGCTAGATCCATCACAATGAAGTCTCATGTTATGCCTTCATTCTTGTGCCTCCATAAAGAATTCAGAGGTATTTGATATTATTCAATCATACATTGCACAACCAAACTGTTCATGCTATATTATGAGCACAATTCTGCCAGTAAGTGACTATGATACCCTCTCCTCATAAAACAAATCTACCATTCCAAGAATCTGGGTGATTCAATCCCTCTCTGGGTGGTAAGTATGTATTTTCTTAGGTGAGGAGACCAAAATTGCACACAGTACTCCACATGCGGTCCCACCAAGTACTGCTCCAGTAAGGTATCCTTGCCCCAATACTCAAACTTCTATGTGGTGACGACCAATATACAATTTGTCTTCCAAACTGCTTGCTGTACTTTTATGCTTGCTTTCAGTGACCGGACTACAAGAACAAACAAGTCTCTTAGTTCACTAATGTTTCCCAATCTATCACCATTTAAATTGTACACTGCCATTCTGCTCTCCAATCGAAATCTAAAACTACAAACTTATCTTCCTTTAACTGCATATGTCATGCACTTTCCCACTCATTTAACTTGACTGAAGTACTTGAAGGTTCTTTACTTCATCTTCATCACTCACAACCATAAGTACACAGATACATACAGCGTGGAAACAGACCCTTCACTCCAACACGACCATGCTGACCAGATATCTAAATTAAGCAAATCCCATTTGCCAGCATTTTTAAAAATCACACAACGCCAGGTTATAGTCCAACAGGTTTATTTGGAAGCACTAACTTTTGGAGCACTAACTTCTTCATCAGGTGGTTGTGGAGAATTGCAACCACCTGATGAAGAAGCATCATTCCAAAAGTTAATGCTTCCAAATAAACCTTTGGACTATAACCTGGTGTTGTGTGATTTTTAACTTTGTACACTCCAGCCCAAATCATGATAGTCAGCATTTGGCCCATGTCCCTCTCAGCCCTTCCTATCCACCCAATTTGTGTCATTAGGAAACTGGTAAATGTTACATTTCATTCCCTCATCCAAATCCTTGATGTACTGTTATGAATAGCTGAACCTCAAATACTGATCCATGTGGTACCCACAAGTCAAGGCCTTCCACCCTGCTAAAGGATGGTTTCCTCTCACTCCTGGCTTCAAATCTGCTAATCAATTCCCAATCCATGACTTTATATTACCATGAATTTGCGTGTGCTTAATCACCTCTTTATGTGGAACTTCATTTAAAGATTTCTGGGAATCCTAATTGCATCACATATACTAGTTCTCTCTTTTTAATTCCACCGATTATATCCTCAAAAAAATTCCGGTAGGTTTGTCAAGTATGATTTTCTTTTCATAAGTCTATGTGGACTTCGTGTAATCAATACTTTGTAAAAACACAACACAACTTCCTTCATTTTCTATTTAATATCGCTCCTCAAAATCCAGGTTCCTATGTATTAATTAGGACCTTTTCAACCTGCAATGCACCTTCCTAACCCTGCTTTGTCTTGATAATGTGAACGAAATGTTTTGGTTAATGTCGTGCAGCAGTCAAACAGAAAGTCACGTGGCCTGCGAAAAAGAACACTGAAATATACTTAATGGCAGAACGTGAGTGTCCACTGAGGGATTGCATTGTAAAGTGACAAATGTCAGAAACATTTCAGTCAGGAAAAATCAGAAGGAGATTCAATGCAGTGATCTGTGGTTTTGTCCAATTTGCTGAAATCTTTGTGGTGCAATAAGCAAAGACCAGGTGAAGATTATCTCTTTATCTGTCCACCCACTTGTTTGAGAATTGACAATCTTAGACAGAAGCTAAGATACTTAAACTAACAACCACAACTTGAATAGGTGCAAAGAGCACCTCAATTACAGATGATACAAACCGTTATGCTAATGTTGTACCTGACCAGATTATTTATTTCACAAAGTAAATGTCAGATGCACAGCTTGGAGATCAGGGTATAAAGCATGATACCAGTATCAGAGAATTAGTTTAGCACTCACCTCTTACCACTTGATGACAATCATGATAATAGTATTATGGAGAATTACTGTGTTGTTATTCTGCTGGCTTTTAGGTATTTTTGGAGTGATTTCAGCATTTAAGAACTGTCTTCCACTCTTTACAAAATCTAAACTATAGGGAAATGTTTTGGTGTTAGTATGATAAATGGCAAAACCTTATCTCAAGAGAGGTCATAGTTTTTAAACAGCCATGCCAATATCAACAAATAGAAGTTTACTACTTTATGGAAGGGATAAAATGAGAATCAATCATTTGGTTTATTAAGGCTATTCCTGCCAAATAACATGAATAATCCTTTGTATTCAACTCAGTTCATGTCCAGACAAAAGATGCACAAAGGTTAGAATCTCATAGGAGTCTGAGCCATGAGGGCAATGATGTGATTTCTAATAGAGTTGGTGAGAAGTTGGCAAAACCTACCCTGGAGAATGTGAGAATTGCAGATGCTGGAAAGTTAGAGACCAAATTTGTGGTGCTGGATAAGCACAGCAGGTCAGCCAACATCCGGGGAGCAGGAGTGTCAACGTTTTGGGCATAAGCCCTTCATCAGGAATATGGAGGGGTTGGCAAAACCTACCCTGGAGAATGTGAGAATTGCAGATGCTGGAAAGTTAGAGACCAAATTTGTGGTGCTGGATAAGCACAGCAGGTCAGCCAACATCCGGGGAGCAGGAGTGTCAACGTTTTGGGCATAAGCCCTTCATCAGGAATATGGAGGGGGAAGGGGGCAGAGAGATAAATAGTGGGGA
>NC_057711.1:23775763-23778964 GCF_004010195.1 Chiloscyllium plagiosum | reverse complement strand
TAGATCTCATGGAATACAGGGAGAACTAGCCATTTGGATACAGAACTGGCTCAAAGGTAGAAGACAGAGGGTGGTGGTGGAGGGTTGTTTTTCAGACTGGAGGCCTGTGACTAGTGGAGTGCCACAAGGATCGGTGCTGGGCCCTCTACTTCTTGTCATTTTCATAAATGATTTGGATTTGAGCATAAGATGCATAGTTAGTAAGTTTGCAGATGACACAAAATTGAAGGTGTAGTGGACAGCAAAGAGGTTTACCTCAGATTACAACAGGATCTGGACTAGATGGGCCAATGGGCTGAGAAGTGGCAGATGGAGTTTAATTCAGATAAATGTGAGGTGCTGCATTTTGGGAAAGCAAATCTTAGCAGGACTTATACACTTAATGGTAAGGTCCTAGGGAGTGTTGCTGAACAAAGAGACCTTGGAATGCAGGTTCATGGGACATGGATGAATTTCTGTAATATATTTTGTAAATCATGCTGCTATTACGCATCAGTGATCGAAGGAATGGATGTTTGTGGATGTGGTGCCAATTAAGCCGGCAGCTTTGTCTTGGATGGTGTCAAGCCTCTCAAGTGTTGTTGAAATTGCACTCATCCAGGCAACTGGAGAGTCTTCCACTACAGTCCTTATTTAGCCTTGGAGGTGATAGACAAGTTTTGGGGATTTAATAGGTGAGTTACATGCAGCAGTATTCTTAGCCTCTGACCTACTCTTGTAGTCACTCTATTTATATGGTAAGGGGGGAATGTGAGGACTTCAGATGCTGGAGAGTCAGAGTTGAAAAGTGTGGCGCTGGAAAAGCACAGCCAGTCAGGCAGCATCCAAAGAGCAGGAAAATCGACATTTCGGGCATAAGCCATTCCACGTTCCTGATGAAGAGTTTATGCCTGAAACATCAACTCTCCTGAAACTTGAATGATGTCTGACCTGATGTGCTTGTCTGAGACTACACCTTTTGACTTTATTTATATACAAGTCCATTTGAGTTTCTGGTCAGTGGTAACCACCAGTATGTTAATAGTGGAATTCAGTGATGTAACACCATTGAAAGTCAAGGGGCAATGGTTAGATTCCCTCTTTTTGGAGGTCTTGCTTGCCTGGCATTTGTATGGTGTGAATGTTTCTTGTTACTTTTCAGCTAAAGCCTGAATATTGTCCAGGTTTTGCGGGATTTAGACATGGACTGCTTCAGATTATGAGGACTTGTAAATAGTGCAGAACATTGTGCAATCATCAGTCAATATCCATATTTCTGATCTATACAAAGGAAGGATAATGATGGAGAAGCTGAAGTCTAGGTCTGTGAAATATTTTGAGGCACTCTTGCTGTGATGTGCTGGGACTGAGATTGATTTCCAATATTCACAACCATCTTCATTTGTGCCAAGTATGAATCCAACAACTTAGAGGTGGTTCTCATTTACTCCAGTTACTTCAAGTCTCCTAGATGCTATGCTCTGTCAAATGCTACCTCCATGTCAAGCACAGGCAATCTCACCTCACCTCTGGAATTCAATTTCTCATCTACGTTTGGACCAAGACAGCAGTGAGGTCAGAAGCTGAGTAGATCTGGTAGAACTTAAATTGAACAAGAATCAACTGGGTATTGTTGAGTCAGTGCTGCTTGATAGCAGAGCCAATGAGTCTTTCCGTCAGTTTACTGATGACCCAGAGTAACTGATTAGCCAGGCTGCATTTTCCCTTCTTTATGTACCCAGGAAATACTGAGGAGAAAGTGAGGACTGCAGATGCTGGAGATCAGAGCTGAAAATGTGTTGCTGGAAAAGCGCAGCAGGTCAGGCAGCATCCAAGGAACAGGAGAATTCCTGAAGAAGGGCTTATGCCCGAAACGTCGATTCTCCTGTTCCTTGGATGCTGCCTGACCTGCTGCGCTTTTCCAGCAACACATTTTCAGCCAGGAAATACTGAGACAAGTTTCCTCATTTTTCAAATGATAGTGTTGCCATTATTGTGAAGCAGTTCGGCTAGGAGCACAGCTAAATTTGGAGCACCCAAGGTTTCAGTGTATTGTTGAGATGTTATCAGGGGTTCATAGCCTTTGCAGTTTCCAGTGATTTCAACTGTTCCTTGATATCACATAGAGTGAATCAAATTGGCTGACAACTGGCGTCTGTAATGCTGCAAACCTCAGGAGGAAGCTGGGATTGACTGAACATATCTGGCTGTGAATACTTCAGCTTTGTCATTTGCACTAATGTACTGACTTGACCTTTGTTGAGGATGATGATGTTTGTAAACCTTTCTGCTCTCATTAATTGATTAATTGTCCACCACCATCATGGCAGACTGCAGAGTTTACATCTGATCAGTTGGCTATGGGATTTCTTTGTGCTTTTTTAACTCCTCAAGTTTACAAATATCCTTTTTTTTTCTCCCTTTGCATCAAATCCAAAGACGAGAAAGGTAAAATAATGCTGGGCCTCTATCAAATACCCCTCTGTAACTTGCAGTGAAGAAATCCATAGCATTAGTTTGCAATGTTTTACTCATGTGCTTGTTAGGAATGTAGGTTCAGGTGATGTTATTATAAGACCATAAGACATAGGAGTGGAAGTAAGGCCATTCGGCCCATCGAGTCCACTCCGCCATTCAATCATGGCTGATGGGCATTTCAACTCCACTTACCCGCATTTTCCCCGTAGCCCTTAATTCCTTGTGACATCAAGAATTTATCAATCTCTGCCTTGAAGACATTGAGTGTCCTGGCCTCCACTGCACTCTGCGGCAATGAATTCCACAGGCCCACCACTCTCTGGCTGCAGAATTGTCCTGCATTTCTGTTCTGAATTTACCCCCTCTAATTCTAAGGCTGTGTCCACGGGTCCTAGTCTCCTCGCCTAACGGAAACAATTTCCTAGCGTCCACCCTTTCCAAGCCATGTATTATCTTGTAAGTTTCTATTAGATCTTCCCTTAATCTTCTAAACTCCAATGAAAACAATCCCAGGATCCTCAGCCGTTCCTCATATGTTAGACCAACCATTCCAGGGATCATCCGTGTGAATCTCCGCTGGACACGCCCCAGTGCCAGTATGTCCTTCCTGAGGTGTGGGGACCAAAACTGGACACAGTACTCCAAAAGCTTTATCAAGTCTCAGTAGCACAACAGTGCTTTTATACTTCAACCCTCTTGAGATAATTGACAACATTGCATTCGCTTTCTTAATCACAGACTCAA
>NC_057711.1:23755140-23775741 GCF_004010195.1 Chiloscyllium plagiosum | reverse complement strand
CCAAACTGTCTAGATCCTTCTGTAGCCTCCCCACTTCCTCAGTACTACCTGCTTGTCCACCTAACTTTGTATCATCGGCAAACCGCTCGAATGTCCCCAGTCCCTTCATCCAGATCATTAATATGTAACGTGAACAGCTACGGCCCCAACACTGAACCCTGCGGGACACCGCTTGTCACCGGCTGCCATTCCGAAAAAGAATCTTTTATCCCAACTCTCTGCCTTCTGTCAGACAACCAATCCTCAATCCATACCAGTAGCTCACCTCGAACACCATGGGCCCTCACCTTGCTCAGCAGCCTCCCGTGTGGCACCTTATCAAAGGCCTTTTGGAAGTCTCAGTAGACCACATCCACTGGGTTTCCCCGATCTAACCTACTTGTCACCTCTTCAAAGAATTTCAACAGGTTTGTCAGGCACAACCTCCCCTTACTAAATCCATGTTGACTTGTTCTAATCCGACCCTGCTCTTCCAAGAATTTAGAAACCTCATCCTTAATGATGGATTCTAGAATTTTACCAACAACTGAGGTTAGGCTAATTGGCCTATAATTTTCCATCTTTTGTCTTGATCCTTTCTTGAACAAAGGGGTTACAACAGCGATCTTCCAATCATCCGGGACTTTCCCTGACTCCAGTGACTTTTGAAAGATCTCAACCAACGTCTCCAATATTTCCTCAGCCACCTCCCTCAGAACTCTAGGATGTAGCCCATCGGGGCCAGGAGATTTATCAATTTTAAGACTATTTAGCTTTTCTAGCACTTTCTCTTTTGTAATGTATTGAGGTACAACATACTGAAAGGGCTAGGTTGTGTGCATAGTAATAAATAATTTCAATTTGACAAGTAAGTCAGATTTGGGTGTATTATTAATACATGGAAAGAAATCGATTCGATCTGAGGTGTTTGTTCCCCAGAGGATATTAGACTTATGGAACAGGTTGTGCACTGAGTGTTAATTCACAATGTTTCTGCAAGAGAGAGAGTGCTGGACCAGTCCATTCGTGAATTGGAGAATGCATCAGGCAAGTAACATTGTCTAGACAATAGACAATGCATTTGGATTCTTGTGGTGCAATGGTCGAGTCTATGCCTCTGCGCCGGGAGACCTGAATTCACTCCCATGCCAGAGATGTATAATAACGTACAGGGAGAGGCTGAATTGGCTGGGGCTGTTTTCCCTGGAGCATCGGAGGCTGAGCAGTGACCTCATAGAGGTTTATAAACTTCTGAGGGGCATGAATAGGGTAAATAGCTAAGGTCTTTTCCCTGGGGTGTTAGAGTCCAGAAGTAGAGGACATTGGTTGAGGGTAAGAGGGGAAAGATATAAAAGAGACCTAAGGGGCAATTTTTTCACATAAAGGGTGGTGAGCTGCCAGAGGAAGTGGTGGAGGCTGGTACATTTACAGCATTTAAAAGACATCTGGATGTGTATATGAATAACAAGGGCTTAGAGGAACATGAGCCAAATGCTGGCAAATGGGACTAGATTAGGGTCGGATATCTGATCGGCATGGACGAGTTGGACCAAAGGGTCTGTTTCCGTGCTGTACATCTCAATGACTCTGTAACACTGTAACAAGTTAATTAGAAAGCATAAAACACAGACTTTATTCCCCCAAGTGGCTTTGGGGTTTTGACCTAATTTTTTTTGCTTAGGAGATTATATGACACCTGGAGAGTAAAGAAGCTCTTGATATAATGCATATAATGCTTAAGGTATGGGATGGGCCAGATGGGCCAACTGATCTGTTCCTATTGGACATTTAATTTTGCATGAATGTGCTGATTTCTTCACATTCCTGGGTAAAAGAAAACCTGGAAGTTTCTCCCTAACAACACTGTTGATGTATTTGCTAGTACATGGACCGCAGCTGTTCAAGAAAGCACTCACCACAGCCTTCTCAAGGGCAATTAGGGACAGGCCATGGGCTAGCCAGCGACATTCACATTCCACAAGTGAAGAAAAGAAGTAGTAGAACGGATAATCAAATTCGCACAGTTAGTATCATGAGACATTTGAGTGATCCCAAATTGTTACTTAATAGAAAACAAAAATCAAAACAATTGAATGGACTGGAAGTCTGAAATGAAACCAAATGTTGAGTTATATCTGAAACATTCGTTTTTTCTCCTGTATTTACAATTCCAGACCTGGAGTAATTTTCCAGCATTTTCTGTTTTAGCATTTCCTATAATCTGTATGTTTTTTGCTGCAAGGGGCATATTGGTTAACTTTAACACACCAATCTGATCAGCATTCATTCCTAGTGCCAACATCGAAAATGCTACTTAATCTATTTCTATTCCCTGACCTCTCAATATCATCGTGTGCTGCTCCTTTGTAACATTTTCAGTAACTCATATTAATGGCTCTCTGAATCTTTACTTATACTTTCAAATCAATTGTGAGCACATTCAGTGTGCCCTAGGATGACATAAACAAAATGCGCTTGTCTGTGATTTCTGCTGCAGGTTGGCCTAAATAATTGCTGGATGTAATAAATTACTCACACAGCACTGATTCGCTCTCTTGCTTTCAACACCAAACCTACACAATATTTATACTGAGCATTTGTGTGGTTACAACGTGTGAATCTCTCTTCTTGAAATGTAATGCTTAAAGATGAGAATTTCTACCTCAGATCTGACTGTGTAAATATCTCCACGTATTACGGCTTCCAATTCCTGTGACAGTTTTGCAAATTCAGAATAAATGTGGTTAATACCAATTTATAGGTAACTTTTGTACTCCAAGAACAGTTGCCCTGGAATTTAAATTGAGTAAGGCCAAGTGTTTTTCATCACTTGCCTCCTGATAGATCATATAAAATAGATTGTAAATAGTAGGAGGTCAACTAGGTTGTCCTCACATTGCCTTTGATGTGTACTGACCTGTAATAAGTTTGGCTCCCTAACTGAAGCATTCCTTGCCTATGCTATGTCCTGGGGCTTGGTTTTAATTAGCACTGAATTCACTTTAAGTTGGTATAGTCTACTGAGCCAAAGGAGATGCCAATAAAGGACAAGCTATGGCAAGGAATGCCATCAGGTGAGGCAATATTGTGTTGCGAAGTTTGCGAAAAAGTTTAAAATTTCTGAGGAATTTGTATGCAATGATTTAACCTTCAAAGGAAACATGAAATGATGCGAGTGCACACCAGGTCTGTCAAACTCTGAGGAAAGAGACAAGGTCATTGTTAGGGAAAATCATAGGCCTGATAGTGATATTCACTCTGTGCTTGTGCCAGGGGCAATGAAGCTGAAAAACCTGCTCTTGTAATCCACTGACTAAGCAATGGAGAGTGTGAATTCTGGTTGATTTTCAACTACACTCAGGTGGCACAATGGTTAGCACTGCTGCCTCAGTGCCAGGCACCTGAGTTTGATTCCAGGTTTGGGTGACTGTTTGGAATTTACTTGTTCTCCCCATGACTGTGTGGGTTTCCTTCCACAGTTCAAAGATGGGCAGGTTAGATGGATTGGCCACGGTAAAATTTGCCCTGATCAGGTGTACCCTAGAACTCTGTGAGAAGCTAGGGAAGTGATTGCTGGGCCTTTTACTCAGATATTTGTATAATCAATAATCACAGGTGAGGTGCCGGAAGACTGGAGGTTGGCTAATGTGGTGCCACTGTTTAAGAAGGGTGGTAAGGACAAGCCAGGGAACTATAGACCAGTGAACCTGACGTTGGTGGTGGGCAAGTTGTTAGAGGGAATCCTGAGAGACAGGATGTACATATATTTGGACTGGCAAAGACTGATTAGGGATAGTCAACATGGCTTTATGCATGGGAAATAATGCCTCGCAAACTTGATTGAGTTGTTTGAACAAGTAACAAAGAGATTTGATGTGGGCAGAGCGGTAGATGTGATGTATATGGACTTCAGTAAGGCGTTCGACAAGGTTCCCCATGGGAGACTGGTGAGCAAGGTTAGATCTCATGGAATACAGGGAGAACTCACCACTTGGATGCAGAACTGGCTCAAAGGTAGAAGAAAGAGGGTGGTGGTGGAGGTTTGTTTTTCACATTGGAGGCCTGTGACCAGTGGAGTGCCACAAGGATCGGTACTGGGTCCACTACCTTTCATCATTTATATAAATGATTTGGATGTGAGCATAAGAGGTATAGTTAGTAAGTTTGCTGATGACACCAAAATTGGAGGTGTAGTGGACAGCGAAGAAGGTTACCTCAGATTACAATGGGATCTTGATCAGTTGGGCCAATGGACTGAGAAGTGGCAGATGGAGTTTACTTGGAGTCGCAGGTAGATAGGATAGTAAAGAAGGCATTTGGTATGCTTTCCTTTAATGGTCAGAGTATTGAGTACAGGAGTTGGGAGGTCGTGTTGCGGCTGTTTAGGGCATTGGTTAGGCCACTGTTGGAATATTGCGTGCAATTTTGGTCACCTTTCTAACAGAAAGATGTTGTGAAATTTGATAGGGTTCAGAAAAGATTTACAAGGATGTTGCCAAGGTTGGAAGATTTGAGCTATAGGGAGAGGTTGAATAGACAAGGGCTGTTTTCCCTGGAGCATTGGAGGCTGAAGGGTGACATTATAGAAATTTATAAAATCATGAGGGGCATGGATAGGATAAATAGACAAAGTGTTTCCCCTGGGTTGGGAGAGTCCAGAACTAGAGGGCATGGGTTGAGGGAGAAAGGGGAAAGATATAAAGGAGACCTATGGGGCAACGTTTTCACTCAGAGGGTGGTAAGTGTATGGAATGAGCTTTGAGAGGAAGTGGTGGAGGCTAGTACAATTGCAACATTTAAAAGGCATCTGGATGGGTATATGAATAGGAAGGGTTTGGAGGGATATGGGCCAGGTGCTGGCAAGTGGGACTAGATTGGGTTGGGATATCTGGTCGTCATGGACGAGTTGGACCAAAGGGTTTGTTTCCATGCTGTACATCTCGATGACTTTATGACTCTATGATATTTCAAGATGAATGAGTTTAAGTGGTCATAATTCATCATGAAAACAGAGAATGATATTAAAGTATGCACTGTGACATGACGTTTATAAACATTAACAATCACAAGCCGATAAGGTTTGAACATTTTTCAGGCTAGAAGTGAATGTTGTTTTAGTGAAGATTGCAGAGTTTCCTTTAGAACTGGTAACATAACGATGAACAATAGGGGTATTGTGTGATTTCATAACAAACATCCAGTCTACATCTTGTCCAAACAGTATATAACCAGCTCAGAGGACATTTATCTGCAAAGACAATTAAAGAATGATTCAAAATATGTATCCATTCCTATGCTGCTACTATTCATCTCAGCTGGTTGCTTCCTATGGTGCTTACTATTGATCATAATAAGGACTATTGTTTTCTACTTAGTTTCTGATTTCTGCAACCTACTAACCAATTTCTCATTAAATAACAGCAAACATTCCATTATGTCTAAGGTTAACATTGTTCAAGCAAATAATTTTGTGACTACCTTCCTCTCTTTTCCTGTTCAATCTCTGATTTATTTGCCCACCTGCCAATATCAAATTTATTCCACTTCAGATTCCCTGACACTCTCATTTCTTTCCCTTTGGACATGATCTTTTCAAGTCATCCCTGCTATAGTGATCCACTCAATCTCTGCAGCTCCCTCCAAGCTGTCATCTCCTTGTACATTCTCCAGTTCTCCAACCCCATTAATTTATCATCTCCTCCCTTATTCCCCATCATTGGTAGCAAAGCCAAGAGCTGCCCAGGCCCTATTCTTTGGAATTATCTTCCTAATCTTCTCCATATTTCTAATACTCTCAACCTTTAATAATATCTCCAAACTGCACATTTCAGCCAAGCTTTCATTTAACTCTCCTACTTTGGCTAGTAATTATTTTTATTTTATTTTTCCAATTCTGTATTTTGGTTTCAGACTTTTCACATGAAATATGCAAATAAAAAACAAGTTCATGATGTTGGTGCACTCTGGTCTCGAAGGATTTATTTCACGCATAATTCACTAGTTTTGCAGAGTCTGTTCTGTCAGTTATTATTGCAGTCTTGGCATTTTCAAGGAAAGGGACTAAAAAATCTTGCAATTGGGAATAATGAGCTCAATTGTGGTACAAAGTTAAAAATCACACAACACCAGGTTATAATCAACGAGGTAAAAACAATGACTGCAGATGCTGGAAACCAGATTCTGGATCAGTGGTGCTGGAAGAGCACAGCAATTCAGGCAGCATCCGAGGACAGGCAAAATTTTGCCTGTCCTCGGATGCTGCCTGAATTGCTGTGCTCTTCCAGCACCACTGATCCAACACCAGGTTATAGTCCAACAGGTTTAGTTGGAAGCACACTAGCTTTCGGAGCGCTGCTCCTTCATCAGATGATTCGATCACTTGATGAAGGAGCGGCGCTCCGAAAGCTAGTGTGCATCCAATTAAATCTGTTGGACTATAACCTGGTGTTGTGTGATTTTTAACTTTGTACACCCCAGTCCAACACCGGCATCTCCAAATCATTTGTGGTAGTAAGCCTTACTTAGCAGATAAGATAATGAAAGGTGCACCTAAAGAATCCGCAGGTGTCTA
Organism: Chiloscyllium plagiosum; assembly: GCF_004010195.1. Taxonomy (NCBI): domain Eukaryota; kingdom Metazoa; phylum Chordata; class Chondrichthyes; order Orectolobiformes; family Hemiscylliidae; genus Chiloscyllium; species Chiloscyllium plagiosum. The sequence continues at coordinate 23,769,191 of NC_057711.1, read as the reverse complement.
TGAGTTTATTTTGTGTTCATTTTCTACTTAATTCATGACCCAACTTGATTTTTATGATTTTGTGTGTTGCGATTTGAGGAGGTTGGATTTGCCGTTCTGCTCTGTGGAAAGGTTGAGATTAATGTAGGGTGCCAATTATAGCTGGACTGCAGCTGTGAATGTCTGTAATAAGTAATAAGAAAGATTGTACAGAAAAAAAAACTGCTGTATTCAAATTATTCTGCTATCCAGAGCCAGACTATTTTGTAAAGATTGCAATTGCATTGAATACTGAGGCAAGAATAAGGATTAGTTATGTTTGCAGAAGGGAGCATACTTGGACAGAATATAAATGGAAGGATATTACAAGAGCTCAGAAATCAGGTCAGCACAACTTAATCATATGTTAGTTCATGACAGAGTGTTTCTGATGTCAATGATGGGAGATTGATACAAAGAATTTTCCTTAGAGAAATGGGAACAACACATAGTGATGTCATGCACTGAGAATTGCCATTGTGAATGAAATGGAGATTCAATACCATTGAGGGGGTTTGCTGATGTTATATCCAACTTGGGCTCCCTTAAGTACAGCATGAGCACAAGAGATGAGTAGCTAAATTGAGGGAGATGCAGAAAATATAGGGCAGCCAAAGGTATGTTTTGTGAAATATGTTTTCCTGACCATGACTAACCTGCACACAATTCACACTAGTATTGGTGGAGAGGGCTGGGGAGTAATTGAGCTATTTTTGGGGTTGAGTTGGTTTAATGATGGGAACTGTATCAACATTCTGTGCCAAACTTGGTGACTTGGTATTGGGATCTTCAGTACCTTGAGCATTTTAATGGCTGCTTGCATCAGTCAGCTTCATTGATGGGATCTGAAGCCGTAGACTGCCTACATCGATTGGCATTCTCCTCACTCTTCTTCAGGTAACCCCGCAAGAGAATTCTCGGATGGCCTGGGATGGGGTGGTAATAGGATATTTGCAAGTGATACACACAGTTCTTATTCTTTACACTCCAGACAGGTATGGTGTCAAACATCCCTAAGCCAATTTGAACTTGGAGCTCAGGTAAGAATGTTGTGGCCCTGTGTGAGGCAGTGAAAAACAAATAAGGACGGACTCGAGGGGCTTTTTTCTGGGAATTCTTAAACATGATGAAGAGCTTCCTTGCATGTTAGACTGCCAACAGACAAAACAAAAATCACAAATCTAGTTTTATTTTAATGGAATTATAATGATTTCCAGAGAACTCTAATTATTCTATGCTTCTGAGAATTGAAATGCACACTGAAAATTATGCTCGCAGGATAAAAAAGCTACAATTCACTGCTTTCAATAAGTCAACATTTAAAACAAAGCAGTTAAACTCCTTTTTTCAAATCCCACAGTCACTGGGGAGTCACACTAGGGTCCAGTTAACATGGACCAGGTGCACACTTCTAATTTGAAGTGATATTTCTTAATTGTAGCAACTATATAAGTTAGTTTGAAGTAAGAGATTGATTGCAAATGTAGGACACAGAGGTTGAAAGTGGTTTGAGGAGAAGAAGATTTATCATATCTGCTTAACACTGAAATGTGATAAACCCTTAGCGGCCCAACATTCTCTCCTTTGAAAACTGTATTGAAAGGAAAATATGTTAAGAGGTTGATCCGAGACATATCTGAGAGTCTCAAATGGCTTTGTAACATTACAGTCCTTTTAAAGTATGCTTTAAATTGTCTTGTAGGTATGAAGGTATAGCAAATATATTACCATCCAAGTGAAACTCAATATTGCATCTTCAAATTTCTTGTTCCCTTCTGTTTTTGCCTGTGCTCCCCTACTCGGCTATAGATTATGCCATTTGCTCGAGAGGCAGATTCAAATCTTGGAAAAATTACTAAAGAGGCCATTCTTCATCTGCAAGAGAAAACAGTGAATATCAGCAGATTATATGACAATGGGTAACATGACATCTAAACTTGATACCAACTGACTTGCCTTTTTATGGAACACTTCATAGCAAGCTTGTGGATAGCACCAAATTGGTTGAACAGTGGACAGTCAAGAAGGCTGTCTAAGAGTACAATGGGATCTTTATTCATTGGGATAGTGGTAAGGAATGGTAGATGGATTTTAATTCAGATAAATCAATGGTGATGCATTTTGGTAAGACAAACCAGGGCAGGATTTATACAGCTAATGGTAGTGCCCTGGAGAGTGTTGTCAAACAAAGAGACCCAGGGGTGCAGGTACATAGTTTCTTGAAAGTGACTTCACATGCAAACAGGGTGGTCAGCATTTGGCATGCTTACCTTCATCGGTCAGAGCATTGAGTACATGAGTTGGGACATCAAGTTACGAGACTTTACAAGTTACAGCTATACGAGACATTAGTAAGGCCACATTTGGAGTACTGCGTACATTTCCAGTTGCCCTCCTATAGGAAGGATGTTATTAAACTGGAAAGGGTGCAAAGAAGATTTATAAGGTTATTACCAAAACCGAAAGATATGAGTTATAAGGAGAGGCTGGTTAGATTGTGGCATTTTTGTCTGGAGCATAGGAGGCTGAGGGGTGACTTAATAGATGTTTATAAAATCATGAGGGATATGGATAGAGTGAGTTGGCAAGGTCTTTTCTCCATAGTAAGAGAGTCCAAAACTAGAAGGAATAGGTTTAAGATGAGAGAGGAAAGATTTAAATGGAACCTGAGGGGCAACTTTATTTACGCAGAGAGTGGTGCATGTACGCAACAAATTGCCAGAGGAAGTGGCAGAGGCGGGTACAATGACAACATTTAAAAGATTTTTGGACAGGTACATGAATAGGAAAGGCTTACAGGGACATAGTCCAAATGCAGGGAAATGGGACTAGTTTAGTTTAGGATACCTTGTCAGCATGGATGAGTTGGGCTGAATGGACTGTTTCCATGCTGCAAACCTGTATGACTCTATAACTCAAGGTGGGAGCACAAACGCTAATTCATAATTGCATGCAATTTGGGTTCCCTTATTTGGGGAGGGGGTACTGTTGTTGAATTGGAGGCAATTTGGCGGAGGTTTACTGGATTGATTTCAGAGATGAGAGGTTTGTCATTGGACAGAGATTAAGCAGTTGTACTTTCTGGAGTTTGGAAGAGTGAGAGGAGATGTAATTGAGGTGAAGATGCTAAAAGGGATTGACAAAGTTGACCTGGAAAGGATGTTTCCGCATGTGGGGCAATTTAGAACAAGAAGTCATAGTTTTGGATAAGGGTTAGCAGATTTAATGCAGAGATGAGGAGAAATTACTTCTTTCAAAGGGCCATGCATCTGTAGAATTCTCTATTCCAGAGTGCAGTGCATGCTGGGAAGCAGCATCGTTAAAATGGAGATAAACAGATCTTTAATTAGTAATGGATTAAAAGGTTATACAGCGAGGGCAGGAAAGTGGTGTTGAGGCTAAGATGAGATCAGCCAGGGTCATATCAAATGGTGGAGTAGGCTCGAGGGTATGAATTGATTACTCCTGCTCCTAGTTCTTACATTCTGATGTTCCTTTCATATCCTCCCCACTCTCAACAGTGGCATAATGGTCATGTCACTGGGCTGGTAACCCAGAGCACCGGGTTAATATCTGAGGATATGAGTTTGAATCCCATAATGGCAACTGTAAATATCTGGAATTTAAAAAAAGCTATCTCCATGGTGACCATGAAACCACTGTTAATTGTTGTAAAAACCCGCTTGGTTCATTAATACCCTGAGGTTGATTAGGGAAGGAAATCTGCAGCCCTTACCTGGTCTTGCTGACATGTGACTTAATGTGGTTGATATTTATCTGCCCTCTGAGCAATAAATGCTGGCCTAGTCAGTGTTGTAGCTTGGCGTGGAGAGAGAATTGGTTAATGAGTAGAAATGGCAAGTGGGAATAAGGGGCTCTTTTTCAGGTAGGCAACCAATGGGATTCCAAAGGAATAAGTGCCGGGACAGCAACTGTTTACAATAAATATTAATGACTTAGAGGAAATTAGTAAGTATACTGTAGCCAAATTTGCAGGTGACCTAAAATTAGTGGAAAGGCAGGTTGTGAGAGGAATACAAACAGCTTACAGAGAGATATTGAGAGGTAAATTAAGTGGACAAATGTTGGCAGATGGAGTTCACCACCAGATGCCTGGAGGAAGAATGCCTCATCTTCCGCCTCGGAACATTTCAACCCCAGGGCATCAACGTGGACTTCAACAGTTTCCTCATTTCCCCTTCCCCCACCTCACCGCAGTTCCCAACTTCTAGCTCAGCACTGTCCCCATGACTTATCCTACCTGCCTATCTTCTTTTCCACCTATCCACTCCACCTCCACCCCCCCCCTGTGCTCTTCCTGCACCACTAATCCAGAATATAACACAAAATTGTTCATTTGGAAGGGAGAACAAAATAGAGAAAAACAGCAGAAAGTTGCAACACAAAGGGACTTGTGCACATAAAACAGAAAGCTAGCACACAGGTGCAGCAGGTAATCAGGAATGCTAATGCAACATTGGCCCCTTTTTTCAAGGGTAGGTGGAGTATAAGAGGTGGGAAATCTAACTACAGCTGTGCAAGGTGCTGGTGAGACCACATCTGGAGCACTGTGAACAATTTTGGTCTCCTTATTTAAGGAGAGATATCATTTCATTGGAGACAGTTCAGAGAAGGTTCACAAGGATGATCCCTGGTATGGAGGGATTGTCTAATGAGCAAACACTAAATGAGTTGAGACTCTACTTACTGGAGTTTAGAACAATAAGAGGTAGAAATATCTAGGATTTTTAAGGGGCTCGATGTGGAGGTGCCGGTGTTGGACCGGGGTGGACAAAGTCAGAGGTTATATGACACCAAGTTATAGTCCAACAGGTTTATTTGAAATCACACAAGCTTTCAGAGCACAACCCTTTCATCAGGTGCTGTGAGAGAACAGCGCACACAGACCCAGAGTTTACAGGCAAAGATATCAAGGGCAGAAAGATCAAAGGATCATAAAACTGGTGTGAATGGAGTGTCAGACAATACGTCTCTGCAGGTGACCAAGAGTGTTAGACGGTGTGGAAAGTGTTCACAAAGTCAATGTTAGTGTCATGCTTTCATGACAGTTAGGCAGAATGATAGGAATATACAAAAGGCAACATCTCATGTCTGATATTGAATTGTAGGTGTGTGAGGCTTTGTTCAAAATCTGTCTTAATGGGCTTGACAAGGTAAATAATGCAAGGTTGTTTCTCCTTATGGGAGAGTCTAAGACCAGAGGGCATAGTCTCAGAATAAAGGGTTGCTAATTCAAGAGAGAGATGAGGAGGAATTTCTTCTCTCAGAAGGTTGTGAGTCTTTGGAACTCCTTTCTACAGAGAGCTGTGGGAGCAATTCCTTGTGTACACTTAAGACTGAGATAGATAGATTGTTGATCAGGAGGGGTATCAACGATTACAGTGAAAACATAGGAAACGAGAGAAATGTTGGATCAGCCATGATCCTATTGAATAATGGAGCCAGCTTGAGGTGCCGAAAGGCCTACTCCTGTTCCTAATTCTTATAGTCTTATGGATCATCCACATTCCTTGAACAAAAAAAAGGTGCCTAAGCTAATTGAAATACCTCAGCTGAGGTATGCTAAATTAGCATAAATCTTGGGTCAAGGCTAAGAGTTTTCTGGTCTGCTGCTCTCCCACTGAATTTCCAATTCAATAAATAATTATTGTACGCTCAAACCACTTACTTTATTGTCTCTTTGCCACATTTCAACATTTTCTGGCTTACTGCAGTTCCCAGTATCTTCATTTTGATGCCAAAAATCAACATACAAAAGATTATTCCATGATGTTATATTAAACCACACTGGGATAACTAAGCACAGAATGGTTTGGCAAGCTTTTTATGGCATAAAGGGACAGCATTAAATTTTCTAGAACCCACTATGTGTGGACTAATTCAGATTCCTGGATCTGCACTAAAAGTTTAATTGTCCTTTGATAATACTTTGCCTTTGACACAGTGTTGGGGAATTCAGAGAAAAAAAATTTCACAACCGACCACACAGTCAAAGTCTGGCAGGAAACATTATCAAATCAATATAAATTCCACACTCTTGTTACCTTTCAACTCATAGAACAGTGCTCCCTTGCAGTTCATGGATAAGTCAGCAAGATTGGAACATCAGGAAGAACAGACTCAGAACAGATAAAATATCCTTTGACCCGTATAAACAGTTCATTGGTTGGCAAATATCTCAGGCTTAAATTATCTAGGATTCTAATTGATTGGTGAGTTGTTACTGACTTCAAGGTTTTGGTGGTAAAACTGCACAAATTTCAGATTGTAAGTTGTGCTGAGTTAGCAAACTTATGCAGTTTGTTGAAATGATCATACAGCCAACATTAAAATCTTACAGAATTTAATGCAAATTAGAAATGACCGACTCAATTCTAAAGATCCATTCTAGTGGCAAAATATTTGAAGTTCAATGTGCACCATGAGTGTGGGAAGCTCAATACAAATCATTGCTGCAGACTCTATGCTGGGGGAGAACTAAGATCAATGCATTGGATATTCTCACAAGCAACTCACAACTAGTCAAACAATGAGAACTATCTTAATTTTGATGGAGCATTACTAAGGCAATATATACATTGCTTAAATAAGCAAGCACCTTGTCAGAAGACTCACCATCAAAAATCAAGCTATTGTGTCCATGATCATCACTAACTTCATCTCACTTGGGGATCTCACCCTGCAGCCTTCTTCTACCTACTTCCCAAAACCCACAAATGGCTGAGACATACCCACTGTTTCAGCCTGTCCCTGCTCCTTGGAACTTATTGCTCCCTCCCTCGACTCAATTTTTTTCTCCCCTTCTCCAATCCCTCCCCACTTACAGCTACAATTCGATTGACACTTTACAATAGTCTCAAGCTTTCTAGTCTGTGGGCATCATGCGTGTGCAATCCCTCTAAACGTCCATCCTCCATCAGGATGGTCTCAGGGCACTCCACATCTGCCTGGAAAGAAGGCCTGTACTGTCCCCATCTAGCACCACCCTCTTCCACCTGGCCAAGCTTGTCCTCACTCTCAACAACCTCTCTTTTAACTACTCCTTTTTCTTCAGATCAAAGGGGTGGCTATTGGTACTCACATGGGCCCCAGTTGTGCCTATCTCTTTTTGGGGAACGTGGAACACTCTTTGTTCCAATCCTATCAGATACCTCCCCACAACTTTTACACCAGTACATCAATTACATCATCAATACTGCTTTATTCTCATCAGGAATTGGGAAAACTCTAATTTTGCTTCCAATTTCCAGCCTGCTCTCACATTCACCTTGTCCATCTCTGACTTCTCCTTTCCCTTCCTCGATATCTTTGTTTCCATTTCTGGGGACAGGCTGGCCACCAATATCTATTACAAACCAATTGACTCCCACAGTTACCTTGACTATGCATCCTCACACCCTGCTTCCAGTAAAGACTTTATTCCATTTTCCCAGATTCCCTGTCTCCGTTACATATGTTATGATGGTGCCACCTTCCACAGGGGCCCTCAGAAATTTTCACCTTTTTCCTTAACCAAGAATTTCCTGTGCTGTGGCTCACAAGGCCGTTAGTTGTGTCAAGCCTATTTCCCTGCATTGTGACCTCAGATTTTCCCTTCCATCCCACAGCAATGATCGGGTCCTTCTGGTCCTCACCTTCCACCCACCAGCCTCCACATCAGAGTTCATCAGCCTCCATTTCCACCTCTTCCAGCAAGTTGCCACCACCAGGCACAAATTCCCCTCCCTTTTCTTGGCAGCATTCTGCAAGGACTAATCCCTCTGGGACACCATGATCCACGTGAATATTTCCCCACAGTCCCAGGGCACCTTCCTCTGCAATGGGTGTAATCCTACCCATTTATTTCCTCCCTCCTCACTATCCAAGGCCCCAACACATTTCCAGGTGTCAAGATTAGAGTGGTGCTGGAAAGCACAGCAGGCCAGGCAGCATCCGAGAAGCAGGAGAATCGATATTTCGGGCAGGAGCCCTTCATCAGGAATGAGGCTGGGAGCTTTTGGGATGGAGAGATAAATGGGAGAGCAGTGTGTGAAGCAGGGCTTTACCTGCACTTCACTCAATTATTCCTGATGAAGGGCTTTTGCCCAAAATGTCATTTTTCCTGCTCCTTGGATGATGCCTGACCTGCTGCGCTTTTTCAGCACAACCCTATTGACTCTTCACTCAATCTAGTCCACTGCATTCACTGCTCACAATGTGGTCTCCTCTACACTGGAGAAATGAAACACAGACTAGGTGTATGCTTTGCGGAACATATACGTTCTGTCTGTAAAACTGACCCTGAGCTTCCAGATGTCTCTCACTTTAACATACCACCAATGTTGTCATGATAACATTTCTGTCTCAGGCCTACTGCAATGCTCCAGTAAAGAACAACACCTCATCTTCTACACAGGCACCTTACAGCCTTCAGGACTCAGCACTTAACAATTTCAGAACACGAACACTCTTCTCCATGTTCATTACCAACACCCACTCCTTAGGACCTACGTTGTCTGTGTTTCTCCCAGCAGAGCCAACACATTCTCAGCAATTCACATTTCTTATTTACACTCCACTTATCATTTATCTTTCTTTGACTTATCATCACCCTCGTTATTTGCCTCTTATTTCCTATCTCTCAACACTATTTCCATGTAGTCTATTTACTCCTTCCCCTACATTTCCACCCCCCCCCTCCCCGTCCCATAAGCATAAATATTGCCTTCAGTTCCGACAAGGAGTCCCTGGACCCAGAAAATTAACGCTATTTCTCTCTCAGTAGATGCTGTGAGACCTGCTGAGTTTCTCCAGCATTCCCTGTTTTTGTTTCTCATGCATGTAGCTGCCCTTAGTTTCCAGTATGTAATTGCCACTGCCAACAGTAAGGCTCTATATTTATAACACAGTTAAATATCCCAACGTCCTTTAAAGGAGGATTTAAAACAAAGTACAACAGCCACATGCCTTGCAAGCCAGGATCATCAATCATGCTGCTAACACACATATTGTGTTCTCCATGTTCAAGGACTCACACAGGGGGCTTGGTGTCATTTCAATATTACCCATTTGTATTGCTATCAATCTTAGTCAGCAGATCACACTATACGGAACATGAAAATGAGCACTATTTAGGCTGTTAAGTCTGGATTGACAAAGGTATCAGATGCATGCCCAACATTGGTATGTCTTGTTCAGTCTTTCATTGTAGTATTATATATTAAAACTGGATGGAAATAAAATCTGGAAAAATTGGGCACCTACCTTTTTGTAGATTGAAACCACACTCCCCTGACTCAAGAACACACCCAATGTCTGTTTCACTTCCAGAATAATGACAGTCCTTTCCAGAAACCATCCAGATTTGGCTATATAGGCGTCCATTCACTGACACTGAGCCAAACTTGGAGAAAACGTTCCCTATCAGCTCTGAGGGTGTACCTAACCGTGGACGGTAATCTTCCAAGATGATGACTCATCATTTACTTCTCAAGGGCAACAAAGGGTAGGAAATAAATGCAATATCCACATTCTTTCAAACAACAATGGCAGCAGTGGAAATTGCTCCAGGGAAGTGGAGAATTATCACAGCCATTAACAGAATTGCAGTGCAGCAATGAAGCAGGTTTGAGTCCCAAGAGGAGATAGATTGTCCTGCTTACAACCTGCTGAGCAATGACGGGCATGCAGAAGGCTTTCAGGTCTAAACAGAAGCAAACCTAATCAGAAGTGGAAAAGAGGTGAAGAGCAGGGCAGAAGTAGCTTACTGGAATGATCACTAGAACAATAGGCAAATAAGTACCAATAGATAAACCAACATTTACGACAGAATTGATCATTGGGAACTACATTGGGGTTCACCAGCTCCCACAGCGTGCAGAAACAACACATCACCTGACCCTCCATCCATATTTTAGTTTTGAATTTGGTTTTCAAAAAAAAATTAACTGTTTTTGTATCTCTGCTTATGCAAGTTGTATCCAATAAATACGTTCTAACCAATAAATTAACAAGATTCAATTTAACACAGATTTAAATTTAGCAGACCCCTTAGTAGCTAATCAAATCACAGCCCTCCTGTGACATCACTTTTCAGTTTCTGCTCAGTCAAAACTGTTTCAAATCAGAGTCTCTTACCTTTCCAGATAGTTCTCCACTCGCTCCACTCATCACCGGCCCTGAAGTGCAGACCCCAAATCCATGAGGTAAGTTCTTATAATCTGTTACCTTCCTAGGCTGCTCCAAGTTCACCTCCAGCCCGGAACTACTTATTCTGCTTCCAAGTTTTGCAGTAGCATGTTTCCCTATGCCCCTTCTTTTTTTAAGTTAGAGGAGGAGGAGGGAAGGAGGGAAACACTACCATGATTTAGTGTTTAGGCGTTAAGTACTCCTTATACCAGGCCTATGATGATCCATGCTCCAGGTGATTGCTTCCAGATCGTACTGTGTGCACCAAAGTGATTTTTTTAAATTATAAAAATATACTTTATTCATAGAAAGAAATCATTGGTACATGTACAATTAATGGAGCCATTCATGTCTATGCTCTCTTAACTTAAAGAGAATAAATTAAGTCTTTGATGTTCACCATTCTCTATATTTACAGTCATCCTCTTGACATTTGGCTGAGGCATCAGCAGGGCCTAATTACTGAATGGACTCTGTTATTCTTCAGCAGAAAGGCCTTACACAGTGGTTGCTCCCACCTGTGCCTTGGCGGCAGCTGCCCCAAGCATCAGCGCGTTCCTCAGCACATAGTCCTGGACCTTGGAACGTGCCAGTCTGCAACACTTGGTTGGGGTCAACTCCTTCAACTGAAAGACCAGCAAGTATGGGGCAGACCAAAGAGCATCGTTTACCGAGTTGATGGTCCTCCAGGCCCAGTTGATGTTCGTCTTGGTGTGTGTCCCGGGGAACATTCCATAGAGCACAATGTCCCGCATCATGGAGCTGCTCGGGATGAATCTCGACAAACACCACTGCATTCCTCTCCAGACTTCCATTCTATAGGCATATTCCAGAAGAATGTGTGTGACAGAATCGTCCCCTCCATAGACCCTTTGAAGGCAGCGGCAGTGGCGCAGAGAGTCTGGGCATGCAGAAAGGATCTCACAGGCAGAGCCCTTCTCACCACCAGCCAAGCCGTGTCTAGGTGCTTGTTTGAAACTTCTGGCGATGAGGCATTCTGCCAAATGACTTTGACAGTCTGCTCATGGAACTGTTCAATGGAACCCACCCTCTCCTTTTCCTGAAGGGTCTCAAGGACACTACATGCTGACCAATTCCTGATGGACTTCTGGTCAAAGGTGCTTTTCTCCACAAATTTCTTCTGAGGGACAGGCGATAGAGAACATTCCAACTACTTGGAATGTTCCACAGCAGCAAGGCCAGGCCCATCCTTCGCAACACCAAGGACAGTTAGAATTTCAGTACGTAGTGACGCTTGGGTGTTTGCGTACCAGGCACTCAGGCACAGCTTAATGCTGCCACACACAAAGGTGGCCATCAGGGTGAGGGTAGTATTGGTGTGTATTTTCCCCATTTGTCCAGATGTTTGTACATGATGTCCCTGCGTCTATCTTCGATCTCCACATGAAGTGAAAGATGACCTGAGTGACTGCGGTGTTGGAGGTTCAGAGAATAGGCCAGACCTATGCTATGTATAACAATGCTGAAAGTACCTCACACCTGATGATTAGGTTTTTATTCGCCATGGAGAGCAAACGGTACTCCCATCTGCCCAATGTCTGCCTCGCCTTAGTGACACACTCCTCCAAACACTTGGCACATGCTCCAGCCCCTCCAAACCAAATAGCCAGCACCTTCAGGTGGTCTGTCCTGTTGGTGAAGGGGATAGAAAATTGGTTGGCCCAGTTTTCAAAGAGCATAGCCTTGCTGTTGCCTTGATATACCTTGGCCCCTGAGGTCTATTCAAGCCGGTCACAGATGCAATTTGGAGGTGCCGGTGTTGGACTGGGTGTACAAAGTTAAAAATCACACAACACCAGGTAATAGTCCAATGGGTTTATTTGGAAACACTAGCTTTCAGAGCACTGCTCCTTCATCAGGTGGTTGTGGTGATGAAGGAGCAGTGCTCCGAAGGAACTAAAACTAACAGTAATTTTATGAGATGAGAGACTTAACAAAAAATCCAGGGCTTTTTCAATATACCATTTCATTTGCATCGCACTGTAAACATTTGCTATAAATTCTGTCTTACAATCTTATAGTCCACAACTACCTGATGAAGGAGCTGCACTTCAAAAGCTAGTGCTTCCAAATAAATATGTTGGACTATAACCTGGTGTTGTGTGAATTTTAACTTTGTACATCCTTCCTGGTGGACTTGGCAAATGACACGATCTCCTCTCCAATGGATGGTCTTCAGCTGAACCGTGTTGGGACCAGAGTCCTAGCGAATCACATAACTAAGGCTGTAGACAGGGCTTTAAACTAAATGGGCGTATGGGGAAGGAGTCAGTCATAGGGGAAATTAGAAAACCTGAATTAAAGGAGGAGGTAAGAGTGCAGAACTCAGGAGAAGTTATTAAAATCTCCAGCACAGATACAAATAGGACAGCATGTATGGAAAGAGTTAACAATCAAACTTCAAGCACACTGGACAAATGAGTAACAATGAGAACAGCGACGATTAAGACAGGACTGAAGATTTTCTATCTGAATGCAAGCAGTATAAGGAAAAAGGTAAATGAGCATGTAGCGCAGATTGAAATTGGCAGATATGACGTGGTGGGCATCATGGAGATGTGGCTACAAGGAGATCAGGATGGGGAGCTGGATAGTCAAGGATATACTTCCTATTGAGAAGATAGTCAGGTGGGCAGAAGGGTTAGGGTTGCCTTATTTGTAATAAATGAAATTAAATCAATAGTAAGAAACAAAGTAGGGTCAGATGGTGTAGAATTGAGGAATTGCAAAGATTAGAAAAAACACATTTAGAGTTATGTAGAGGCATCCAAATGGTAATCAGGAGCTGGGGTGCAAGATATATCAGGAGATAGAAAAGATGTAAAGGAAAGACAAAGTTACAGTGATCATGAGGGATTTCAATATGCAGGTGGACTGGGAAAATCAAGTAGATGGTTCACAAGAAAAGGAATTTGTGCAATATCCATGAGATAACTTTTTGGAGGAGCTTGTGGTGGCGCCCACTAGGGAACGGGCAATACTGGATTTAGTGTTGTGCAATGAGACAGACTTGATAAGGGAGCTTAAGATGAAGAAACCCTTAGGAATCACACAACACCAGGTTATAGTCCAACATGTTAATTTGGAAGCACTAGCTTTTGGAGCGCTGTCCCTTCATCAGGTGGTTGTAGAGAATAAGATTGTAAGACACATAATTTAAAGCAAACATTTACAGTGTGATGTAACTGAAATTATACATTGAAAAAGACCTGGATTGTTTGCTAAGTCTCTCATCTTTTAGAATGACCATGTTGGTTTCAGTTTTTTTATATGTAAGTCACAAAACCTTTTCAAAAATTACATTCACACTTGAAACTGTAACTTTCAAAAAATATTTTGCGATTTACATATGAGATTTAACAAATAATCCAGGTCTTTTTCAATATATAATTTCAGTTACATCACACTGTAAACTTATGCTATAAATTCTGTGTCTTATAATCTTATTCTCCAAACCACCTGATGAGGGAGCAGCGCTCCGAAAGCTAGTGTTTCCAAATTAACATGTTGGACTATAACCTGGTGTTGTGAGTTTAACTTTGTACACCCCAGTCCAACACTGGCAACTCCAAATCATAGTTAAAAATCACACAACACCAGGTTATAGTCCAACAGGTTTAGTTGGAAGCACACTAGCTTTCGGAGCGTCACTCCTTCATCAGGTGGTAGTGGAGGTCTCAATCCTAACACACAGAATTTATAGCAAAAATTTACAGTGTGATGTAACTGAAATTATACATTGAAAAATTGATCGTCTGTTAAGCCTTTCATCTGTTAGAATACCGTGATAGTTTCACTTCTTTCATGTGTAAATCACAAAACCT